>NC_090273.1:68969780-69277017 GCF_040414725.1 Anabrus simplex
AGTGGGAAACCACGGAAAACCACTTCGAGGATGGCTGAGGTGGGAATCGAACCCACCTCTACTCAGTTGCCCTCCCGAAGCTGAGTGGACTCCGTTCCAGCCCTCTTACCACTTTTCAAATTTTTGTGGCAGAGCCGGGAATCGAACCCGGGCCTCTGGGGATGGCAGCTAATCACGCTAACCACTACACCACAGAGGCGGACATTTTGTTACAACAAATAATTTTTCTCATTATCATAACTAAAGATGCAACTAATACGCCTTAAAAATTTCAAGTCGCTAACCAAAAAAGATTTTGAAAAAAGTGTGCCAGAAATGTGAACATTTAGCTCGGGCGTGACAGGAAGACCATTTTCACCTTAAGAGGAAGTAAACCTGAGCAACCATCCTCTATTAACGGGAGTCATGAGTGACATATTGAACTTACAGAATTTACTAGTATCAAAACACAAAATTTAGAGTTGGTAAGTTAATTGGTTATTGAAAAAGTTGTTTGTTTAATGGAAAATTATCCATGCGGCATAGTTTTCATTTTTATGGAATACAATTTGTCGGACTTGTCGAAAATACTCATATATTTAAGTTCAACTCCGGGTTTTGCAGTCAGGCGTAAACTATTGGAGATTATTTTTTTCGATTTTTCATTATTCATTCGATAGGCAAACATCTAGTTTCGCGCTATTTTAGGAGCAAATATGCAAATATTCAACATAGAGCCTCCGTGGCTCAGGCGGCAGCGTGCCGGCCTCTCAACGTTGGGTTCCGTGGTTCAAATCCCGGTCACTCCATGTGAGATTTGTGCTGGACAAAGCGAAAGCGTGACGGGTTTTTCTACGAGTACTCCAATTTTCCCTGTAATCTTTAATTCCAGCAACACTTTCCATTACCATTTCATTTCACCTGTCATTCATTAATCATTGCCCCAGAGGAGTGCGACAGGCTATTCAAAACATTATCTGAAAATTTCAAGTGAATCTGGTGAGAACTCTGTTGGAAGGAGCATTTTATGCATGGCAAAGAGCTGAACAAAGTTTTAAGGTAGAGAAACGCAATTACAAGTTTTAAGAAACATACTTGCTTTAAAACTGCCCTGGACTGTAAATTACTCCGCCAGATGGTTTTTCTCATCTTACGCATGGCACAGGCCTACTACAAGATAAATACACTGCCGGAAAGAAGACATCGATTTTGATCCGATGACGGCAGATGCCACCTGGGGTATTTTAGATGAACTGATAATGGTTCCAACGTCGTCCGCCAACAGATAGCTTAGTGACATAAGTGCCAGAGCGTCATCTGAGTGTAATCTTTGATAGACAATGTTTACAGCCATAAGGCTCAGTGTGAAGCAAACTGGCACTCGTGCTTCCTACAGCAAACTGAGCCAGTTTGACAAGGATCCAATTTTGGTCGTCCGAGTGGCGGGATGATCCTTTCGGAGAATTGCTACACAAGTTGGACGTGCTGCGTCAGTTGTGTAAAGATGCAAGTTGCAATTGTCACGTGAACATTCTCACACCAGTAGACAAGGTTCTGGACGTCCAGGCAGCACAGGCGTCCGCCAAGATCGTCGTATTGTAAGGGCAGCAGTGGCAGATCGTACAGCTACCACAGCACAGATACGAGCTCAGAAGCGTCAACACGAACTGTTGCCAACCGGTTACTAGCAGTGGGACTATGGACACGCACATCTCAGCAACGACGTGCACGGCTCGACTGGCGCCATCAGAGGAACACTTGGAAGATGGAATGGCGGGCCGTAGTCTTCAGCGATGAAGGCAGATTCTGTCTGGACGTAAGTGATGGTCGTTTGCGCGTACGACGTAGATCTGGCGAGCGCTGTCTCGTAGAGTGCTTCGTCCAAGACACACTGGCCCCACCCCAGGCCTTATGGTCTGGGGTGCGATAAACTACAACCCTCGTTCACCTTTGGTGTTTGTGGAGGAAACGGTGACCATCGCTCGGTACGTGCAGAATGTCGTAAGACCTGTTCTTTTGCCATTCTTGCAACAGGAAGGTGATGTGTTGTTCCAACAGGATAATGCTCGCCCACACACAGCGCGTGAAACTCAACGTGCTCTGCCAGCACGATCTCCGAACTTGTCTCCCATCGAGCACGTGTGGGATATGATGGGACGACAACTGACACGTACGACTCGTTAACCCACAGCTCCTACAAAACTACGTGAACAGGTCGAACAGGCGTGGAATAATGTATCCCAAGAGAGTATTCGTCATCTGTATGATCGAATGGATGGCAGAATCAGCGCCTGTATTGCCGCCCGTGGAGGTTACACCACGTACTAATATGGGTGTTTCAGCATGGATCGACACCTGATACCTCAGTACACCTTGAGCTATTGATACGTGAATGTAATCATTTCATGTACTCCATATGCACTGTTTCAACAATAAATCTTGAGTGAATTGGAAAACTCTAAGAGGGTGTACTATTTTTTCCCCGGCAGTGCATATTCCTGCGGCGTTAATGGAATGATAGTCTGAAAGAACCTTGTCTGACAGCATGAGAGAAGAGGTATGGGGTTTCTGTAAATACCATGTACCGCTATCCTTTAAACCCGGCATTTATAGCTTTAAAAATGGTGGTAAGGGAAATCTGATAGCACGATTGAAGTATTGAGGGATTTCTAAGGTTAAAATTGAAAATTGGACTTTTTGGTAAAAAAATCGCAACATTTAAGTCATGACTCCCCTTAACACTAATCAGAACGGAAAGCGGAACAGGTCCAATACTTCTAAAGAAAGACGGTAAAATGTAAAAGGTAAAATAAAACGGTAAGAACCACGAAGGATGTGAAAATGAAAGACTGCCTTGGTTTTGGAAACCTAACACCGTCGGAGTTGGAAAAGAACAAGAGTTAGGCAAGGGAGGTCGGATAGGAAAGATGAAGGCGAGGTGCTGGGCGCAAGTAAGTCAAAGCAAAGGTAGAGTCAGTTAGGAGAACCGTGGTCGCCAAGGTATGCTCCCAAGTTGGAAGCATCTGGTTCAGTCGTCTCTTACGACAGGCAGGGATTATACAGCCTCCACCCACAACAGCTTACTGTACGGTAATTCACTTGTTTTATTCCTTAACACTTCCACCACAACACTTGATAAGAATACACGAGGAAATGTTTCAGAGATGAAGACTAAGATTTAAATGGGTAATTCACTTAAATTATTGTTCTATAGTACACCTTACATAATGGAGGTCGCAGACAGACGTCCTTTACATCCTGAGATACCGTCCACCTGCGTGACTCATGTTAGCAGTGGGCGACCATATCAAATCGACATCCTGATTACAGTCTTATAATTTACTGTAAGAGGTGTCTGTCTGAATTGTAGTTTTTTCTCTTTCCATTAAATGTATGTGTATTAGTGGCGTGCATTGTTCGAACTTGAGACAGGTAACCACGACAGAGCAGCATGTGCCTTGCTGCATATGCAACCACTATCACGCATTAGTGGAGCGTGTAAACTAAAATGCCTGAGTTTGCTCCAGTTTGTTCGACAAGGCATATTCGAAGTGAAGGAAGGATGACTGACCTTGCTTGGATGCAGAGTAGTTCTCGGCCCACAAGTGGCCATGGCTGGTCCGTGGTCCGATAGCTCTGCACTCAGACCGGCCAACCGAGCAGAGAAGTGGTGACCCCGGTTCAACCATATTGTACCGGCCACTGTATTCTGGAGACGGAGAGGGGCTGGTCCACATCGTTGCTGTCCTGAGAATGCTTTTCCGTGGTTTCCCATTTTCCCGGTGGAAGGAGCATGAAATTAGTTTACCTACTCTGTCAGTAATTGCCAGACGTACGTTGTGAATTCCAGCAAGCAGTGGAAGAAACTTCAGTAAAACGGGGTTGCTTTTAAGGAGTCGTAGGAGTTAGCTAGATCGAGACTAAGTCAATGACTTGTCATTAATTCATAACAATCATAACAATAAATAATTAGTTTGCAATTCATTCCCAAAGTGGAGCTAGAGTTTTGCACTAGCCATACCTCCTTCGGTAGAAACCTTGAGCAAAGAGGATATTTTAAATTAATTTTGAGGTTTATATTTAACTTTGTGTGATGTATGAAAACCTACAACCTGTTTTCCAGTCAATGACCGGGTCAGAGATGGGATGAATGAAGCCCCCAACTTGCGGCGTGGATAGGAATTCTGCCGGCTGCCGAAGCCTGTCCCATTCCTCTGGGGCAATGATTAATGACTGACAGATGAAATGAAATGATAGGGGAGAGTGTTGCTGGAATGAATGATGACAGGGAAAACCGGAGTACCTGGAGAAAAACCAGTCCCGCCTCCGCTTTGTCCAGCACAAATCTCACATGGAGTGGCCGGGATTTGAACCACGGTATCCAGTGGTGAGAGGCCGGCGCACTGCCGCCTGAGCCAGGGAGGCTCTCTTTGTGTGATGTGATGACTTATTAATTTGAACAATTTGTATAAAATGTCTATAGTATGGCTAGTAGTGAAATATATGGCTTATGCATTAATAATGCCTACTTAGTTAACGTGTATAGAGCAATGAAGAATGCTAGCCAGTAGGAATACACGTGGCAGCACGTGAACTTCATCGGTCATTTTTCCGCCAGGAGTGATATTTACTAAATTATTTCCAGTTTTTCTGACATACGAAGCAGAGTGCAGTCTAAAAATATGAGTAACTCTTGGTATTTTCATGTCAAGTCATGAGTCCACCATTGTGGCAAAAGGGTTACGTTATGAGATGAGAGATAAAGGTACGCGAGACAAACTTGAATGCGGCTAAACAAGAACGAATAATTTTGCCGATAATTTATAAATAATGAAGTTAATATATTTTCAATCAGGTGTACTCTTATTTTTGTGTGTGATTAGGAGACCCTTCACATTGGTATGGGGGAATGGTGATATATAAAGAGACTTGAGACCATAAAATCGTAAATCTCACCTAAGCCAAACTGCCTCCTGCCCGCAATTAGTGGAAGGAAGGAACAAACTTTGCGAAAGAGAACCGCTCAATACGTCAGTAGCAGTGTTGCCAACTTAGCTTTTTTCCCGCTAAATCTAGCTTATTTAAGTCAACGTGTTTCATATGACGTGGTTTTGTGGTTCCCCCAATATGAACTCTCTCTCTCTCTCTCTCTCTCTCTCTTTTCCCCCTCCTTGTATGATGTGGTAGCAACAGCGAAACTAGTTATGATGACGGTACGTGGCTAACCACTGCTCCAGCGGTAGCATCGAATGTGCCTTTATGATGTAATATTATGACATCCCTTTTCATACTTCAGTTTTACTACAGTCCTATGACCTCACAAAACTTCCTTACTTGTGCCAGGCTCCTCACTTTCATCTATTGTATCCGATCTCCCTTGGTCAACTCTTATTCTTGTCCGACCCCATCGGTATTAGATCACGATGCCTAGGGAGTCTTTCACTTTCATGCCCTTCGTGGTTCTTGTCTTTCTTTGGCCGGTACCTTTATTTTTCAAAATGTCGAACCCCTTCCATTTTTTCCTCTCTGATTAGTGTTTTGTAGAGGATGTTGCCTAGTTGTACTTCCTCTTAAAACAATAATCACCACCATTTACACCTGTCAAGGATAGCTCAGTGTACATAATTAAATATCCATGGCTTGAGGTTATAATGGTTTGCTAATTTAATAGAACAAAAACAATTCCATTCTCTACCGGTGAGCACTCTTATAAATATTTGGCTTACTATTTTAACTTTTCTAGTTCTGATTTGGCTTTTTCTAGCTTATTTTGGATATTGATCTAGCTTATTAAATGCAAACTGGGTTGGCAATACTGGTCAGTAGTTGTGACTGTAGGGGGAATGGTGACAGGTACCAGGCCTGTTGCATTATGTTATAGTTAAATATTTACATTTTCCGCGGATAACCATTCGCGGATGCGGATCGGATGCGGAGCGAATGCGGATGATATTTTGTATATCCGCGCAGGGCTCTACTGATGTGAAAATGGGAAACCATAGAAGGGCTGCCGACAGTGGGATTCAAACCCAACATCTCCCGAATACAAGCTAACACCCACGCGACCTTAACCGCACGACCAACTCGCTCGGTATAAAGAATCCGGTTTCTAAAGTTTGAAATCTTGATGAGGATTACATTATTAAATTCAAAATGTAGTTTTTGAAGGTTGATACTTTGCTACAAACCATGACTCCTAACATACAAACGCTTATTGAAGCCTACGGTCTACAGATGGAAATGTACTGTCGAAGACTTTTCTGTTGAGCTTTTTATGCTCAACAATTCCCCCACATTTATCTGGGGTCAGTCATTGACGTTTTGTGCAGTGTAAGCCAAGAAAGCGCACGACTTTTTTGACATATCGCCACTACTAGGCTCCATTTTACTGTAGACCAGAGGTGGATCCATCACCCCCACCCCTTCTTATTTAATTTAGAAGTTTACTAAGCTTATTTGTGTTTAATGAAATAATACCTAACAGTTATGTTCCTGCAGGGTGTGTCACTGAAGTTCGCTAGGGATGAATAGTAGTATAGTGACATAGGACAGTAAGTATTGAATTCAACTCGTCCTAGCAGAGGCCGGAGGACTGGCACCAATACGCTGCATGTTGGTAGCGACCGCCGAATCCAGAGCTTCACAACTTACGATGAGCTTGTAGATGCGGTGCATTAACATTCACAGACAATATACTTCTTACTTCACAAGTAAAACTTGAAATATTACATGAAAGTATAACATTTTCTATGCAATGAATAGCAAACATAAATTTTCTAGGGTTTCAATTTTATCGTTCTTTGAAAAGCGAAAAAAGAAAAAAGAAAAAAGAAAAAAGAAACGGAAAAACGAAGCAGAAAAAAACATATCCAAATTTTGTTGATAAAGGCCTCTTCTAGTGGCGTTGAAATGATTACTACAGTTAAAAAGGGACCGCCTTTAGAATGATTTATACCCCGTCATTTCTCTAAGTTTTCAGTAGAAGAAATTATTAAATCAGCAGAGATGTATGATGCAGAGTGCACAGCAACAGATGCTGAATTAAGAGCGAAAGTATCGGTATGGAGGGATAACTGGACAACGTCTCATCCAGAAGAAAATAGAAGGCCAAAAAGTTGCATATATTAGCTCTGTGTGAAGGAGATTTCTTTTCCACTATTCACCCAATGATTGCCACCCTACCAGTCACAGAGAGAAGTTTCTTGGCCCTACGTAAGCGCTAAAAACCTACAAGTACAATGACAGAGAACTCTGTGGTGTAGTGGTTAGTGTGATTAGCTGCCACCCCCGGAGGCCCGAGTTCCATTCCCGGCTCTGCCACAACATTTGAAAAGTGGTGCGAGGGCTGGAACGGGGTCCACTCAGCCTCGGGAGGTCAACTGAGTACAGGTGGGTTCGATTCTCACCTCAGCCATCCTGAAAGTGGTTTTCCATGGTTTCCCACTTCTCCTCCAGGCAAATGCCAGGATGGTCCCTAACTTAAGGCCACGGCCGCTTCCTTCTCTCTTCCTTGTCTATCCCTTCCAAACTTCCCATCCCCCCGCAAGGCCCATGTTCAGCATAGCAGGTGAGGCCGCCTGGGCGAGGTACTGGTCATCTTCCCCAGTAGTATCTCCGACCCAAAGTCTAAAGCTCCAAGACACTGCCCTTGAGGTGCTAGAGGTGGGATCCCTCGCTGAGTCCGAGGGTAAAACCAACCCTGGAGGGTAAACAGATTAAGAAGAAGAAATAAACCTTATTGCTGCTGGATAACATGAAAATATTTCTGTATGTTTATTACAAGTGATGCCACCCGTGTGCATATTTAATGATTTGTTCTTTTTATATATAATACATTATGTGAATTTTATTAATTTATAACGTGCACTTATATAATTTTTAACACTGCATAGAAATAATTTGTCTATTATTTTTGTAATATTTTGAATTTGAAAAGTTACCAATAGGCAATCTATATTTCATTTACTACTATTAAATATATTTCTTGCATTTGGGTAATGTTGGTGAAAAACGGGCCAATTCACACATTTTGACTCATTTATATCATCATATTTACTTCATTCTTCAAGCCTGTCTGTCAGGAATTATTTTTTTCAAAAATGTGTTGGCGAGGTGGTGGTGATTATTGTTTTAAGAGGAAGTACAACTAGACAACCATCCTCTATATAACACTAATCATAGAGAAAAAATGGAAGGGGTCCGATACTTAGAAAAATGAAGGTATCGGCCAAAGGAAGTCAAGGGCCACGAAGGCCTCCATACGTAATACCGTCGGAGTCTGAAAAGAACAAGAGTTGACCAAAGTAGGTCGGATAGGATAGATTAATGTGAGGAGCCTGGCACAAGTAAGTGGAAGCAATGCCAGGACTCAGCTGAGGACCCCGTGGTCGCCGACCAATGCTGCAAAGTTCAGAGCCCCTGAAGCCCCTTTCGGTCGCCCCTTACGACAGGCAGGGGATACCGTGGGTGTTATTCTACCACTCCCACCAACAGGGAGATGTTGGCGAGGACACTTTTATTCCATAAGTATCTAATGTTGCCTGTTGGCATCATGTTGAAAATAATTTTTTCACATTATTTTTGAGATTTCAGTAGGTAAATATATTCCCTAACACGCACGTTTTTAAATGGGAAAAATATACTTTCTGTTCGTACAAAGAAACTTCGGTAAGAAACAGGTTAATATTTCAATAATCATGTACACAAATAAATGTACAAATACTATTATGCAGCAAATTGAACTATTTCATTACGTCCGCTTAAATGTATGTATTATTGCATAAAACCAGTTAGTCTTCGCATTCCAACAAATAATAATAATAATAATAATAATAATAATAATAATAATAATAATAATAATAATAATAATAATAATAATAATAAAATAGCCTCAGCTACCGTGTGCAGGCATTTCAATTTGACGCCATCTGGCTGTGTGCTCGTCAATTTCGACGTTCCGTTTTACTCTAGGCTCCCACTAGGTGGCAGACCGAGTAAACCGAAACTCTCTTGGGCGTCTATGTCTGAGATTTAATGAATTTTGTCGGGTAAACACCAAATGTATCACCAGAGATCTTTTACATGCCGACATCGTACGACATGGAGTGTCGAATTGACTTTTTTCCGCCCTTCAAAAATCCGACTACCTCTGCCGGGTTTGAACCCGCTATCTTGGGATCCGGAGGCCGACACTCTACCGCTCTACTTCACGCACATAAATTAACTAGCTGATGACCGAGCTCGATAGCTGCAGTCGCTTAAGTGCGGCCAGTATCCACGGGAGATAGTAGGTTCGAACCCCACTGTTGGCAGCCCTGAAGATGGTTTTCCGTGGTTTCCCATTTTCACACCAGGAAAATTCTGGGGCTGTACCTTAATTAAGGCCACGGCCGCTTCCTTCCCACTCCCAGCCCTTCCCTGTCCCACCGTCACCATAAGACCTATCTGTGTCGGTGCGACGTAAAGCAACTAGCAAAAGAAAATAGATAAAAGAATAACTAGCTGATGTACCCGTGCTTCGCTACGGGATTCTCAGAAAGACTGACCTTGTGGTTTTCCTAACTGAAGTCAGCATAGGTCATTACAAAAGCGGCAGTAGGAATGTGGCGATTAAAAACAGTGTTATCATATTAAATACTCGATCAAATGAAAAACCGCACATTTTCTTACTTTTAACGAACAGTACTACGGTGCCGATCTAACAGTCCAAAGTTCCAGAGCTGGAATGACCAGGCCACAGACAGCCGTGAACACTCCCCTGCCATTGTTCCATTAAGTATGCATTCTGCTCGAATGATATGATGAACCGGTGTGTTACCTACCAGTAGTATCAGAAAACTCATGAACCAAGAGAATGACATGCGAAGGAAGAATGTTTTCTAACTCCCCGTCTATTTCCCTCCAATATTCAGTCAGGCTATTTTTTTTTCTTTCGCTACGGGCTTTACGTCGCACCGACACAGATAGGTCTTATGGCGACGATGGGATAGGAAAGGCCTAGGAGTTGGAAGGAAGCGGCCGTGGCCTTAATTAAGGTACAGCCCCAGCATTTGTCTGGTGTAAAAATGGGAAACCACGGAAAACCATCTTCAGGGCTGCCGATAGCGGGATTCGAACCTACTATCTCCCGGATGCAAGCTCACAGCCGCGCGCCTCTACACGCACGGCCAACTCGCCCGGTAGTCAGGCTATTATACTCGGTACGCGGCAGTAATCCCATCTGTCGGAGTTGAGAGGCAGCATAAGAGACAAATAACATCATGACAAACAATGGTCAATGTAATATTATCGTTGATCAATGTTACGCGTTTTCGGTGTTGTAGACCTTCATATTTAGTTTTCTTCCGACTCCGAAATACCACTCTCATCATAGTCGGTACGGTAGAACTGAATAAAACATAAATGATAGGAAATTGTATTCTCTGTAACTTTTGTTAGCCGGCCTCGTGGTGTAGAGGTAACCTTCCTGCCTCTTACCCGGAGGCTCCGGGTTCGATTCCCGGCCAGGTCAGGGATTTTGACCTGGACCTGAGGGCTGGTTCGAGGTCCACTCAGCCTACGTGATTAGAATTGAGGAGCTATCTGACGGTGAGATAGCGGCACCGGTCTAGAAAGCCAAGAATAACGGCCGAGAGGATTCGTCGTGCTGACCACACGGCACCTCGTAATCTGCAGGCGTTCGGGTTGAGCAGCGGTCGCTTGGTAGGCCGAGGCCCTTCAAGAGCTGTAGTGTCATGGGGGGTAATTTTGTTATGTATTACTTTTCGATAGGACCAAATATATAGGTATTTCATCATCATCATCATCTGTTTACCCTCCAGGTTCGGCTTTTCCCTCGGACTCGGCGAGGGATCCCACCTCTACCGCCTCAAGGGCAGTGTCCTGGAGCTTTTCAGACTCTTGGTCGGGGTATACAACTGGGGAGAATGACCAGTATCTCGCCCAGGCGGCCTCACCTGCTATGCTGAACAGGGGCCTTGTAGAGGGATGGGAAGATTGGAAGGGATAGACAAGGAAGAGGGAAGGAAGCGGCCGTGGCCTTAAGGAGGAGAAGTGGGAAACCACGGAAAACCACTTCGAGGATGGCTGAGGTGGGAATCGAACCCACCTCTAATCAGTTGACCTCCCGAGGCTGAGTGGACCCCGTTCCAGCCCTCGTACCACTTTTCAAATTTTCGTGGCAGAGCCGGGAATCGAACCCGGACCTCCGGAGGTGGCAGCTAATCACGCTAACCACTACACCACAGAGGCGGACATATATAGGTATTTCATCATCATCATCATCATCTGTTTACCCTCCAGGTTCGGTTTTTCCCTCGGACTTAGCGAGGGATCCCACCTCTACCGCCTCAAGGGCAGTGTCCTGGAGCTTCAGACTCTTGGTCGGGGGATACAACTGGGGAGTATGACCAGTACCTCGCCCAGGCGGCCTCACCTGCTATGCTGAACAGGGGCCTTGTGGAGGGATGGGAAGATTGGAAGGGATAGGCAAGGAAGAGGGAAGGAAGCGGCCGTGGCCTTAAGTTAGGTACCATCCCGGCATTTGCCTGGAGGAGAAGTGGGAAACCACGGAAAACCACTTCAAGGATGGCTGAGGTGGGAATCGAACCCACCTCTACTCAGTTGACCTCCCGAGGCTGAGTGGACCCCGTTCCAGCCCTCGTACCACTTTTCAAATTTCGTGGCAGAGCCGGGAATCGAACCCGGACCTCCGGGGGTGGCAGCTAATCACGCTAACCACTACACCACAGAGGCGGACATATAGGTATTTAAAAATTAAATTTTAGGCGCCTTCCCCTAAACTACAATTTCATCCAGGGCGAATAAAATTGTTTATATCTTAGACTGTAGTTTATTATTTCCCGACTCTATATACCGATTTTCATGAAATTCTGTTAACCCATTTTCTCGTGGCTCGCTGTCGGTATGGACTTAGCAACAAAAATACAAATTCATGAATATCTGTGTTATGATAGCCGATAAGGTAAATATGTATAAGACATAAATGGTCGGAAATTTAATTCTGTATAACTTTGGTTATGTAGTATTTATCGATACGACCACTAATAATATAAATATTTGGGAATTAAATTTTAGACTTTCCCCTAAACTACCATTTCACTCAGCGTGTATAAAAATTATTTATAGCGTAGATTGTAGCGATTTATTCCCCGACTTTGCATACCGATTTTCATTAAATTCTCTTTAGCCGTATTCTAGTGATGCGTGTACCGACAGATAGACAGACAGACATTACGGAAAAGTAAAAAGTGCATTTCCTTGTTACTGTGGACATGGCCGATACATAAATATCATTCTTTTCAAATTCTGAGCAATGTACAGACAAAACTCTTAGTTTATATATATAGATATAAATTATAATAACGTTTATTACAGCAATTAATATAGTTGATAATACGTTTCCAAAAAACTTGCGGGGAGTGTTGTAATGTTAGAATAAGTAAATGAGCATCAAATGATTATTATCAATAATTAACCGTTTACAGTAACTGGCAGTCAGAACGATGTGATTGTGAGGCTTGCGATGCATCGCGATGTCCGAATACGATTTTAAACTAACAAACTTTACTCGATTTCTCCATTTATTTACTTCAAAGGTGAGATCCCTATTGTGAGGAAAACGAAAATGACTAAAATGTGTATGCCAAGAATAAAGGTACCTCATACTTGCTGCATTTTATTCAGGCGCTAGATTCCCTTTGCAAACATTTATTTTCCTTATTTTGAGTTAGGAATTGGTCTTTTGTTAATCGTCTGACACAACTAAGACAAGGACACCTCCGTACAGGCTATGAAGGCCCTTGGAGGAGTGGAAGGTAAAGGCTTCCACCATTGCTAACCGCGGCATGTGATGGGGTAGAGTGGTTAGCCATATGCACCTCCGAAAGTGGAAATCTCGTTTCTTAAATTTTATGACTTCCTGACGGGGATTCGAACCCACGTCCTTCTGGGCGAACCGAGCACGCCTTTACCACCTCGGCCAGGCAGCCCCTTGACACAAGTAAGGGTTTTACAAAATGAAATTATTTTAAGAAAAATTCAAGACGATATTGTTTAGTGACCATCACAAACTGTTTAAAAACAATTGATTTTTATTTATAAACATGAATGGTTGACGACCATTCTGGATGAAATATAGTAGGACACTGGAAAATTTGAGACCAAAAAACCTAATAGGCCTATTTTGTTAACAAAAACGAATTTGTTATTTTAATTCTTTGCTGGAAATTATCGAAAATTCTCTTAAGAATGTTTATTTTAGGCTCTTAAACATATCTCAATTTCCGGCTTCCAGGATGAATTGTCATCGTATTAGCGTAGGGCCCCGGGTTCATTTCTTTTTTTTCTATTTGCTTTATGTCGCACCGACACAGATAGGTCTTATGGCGACGATGGGATAGGAAAGGCCTAGGAATGGGAAGGAAGCAGCCATGGCCTTAATTAAGGTACAGCCCCAGCATTTGCCTGGTGTGAAAATGGGAAACCATGGAAAACCATCTTCAGGGCTGCCGACAGTGGGGTTCGAACCCACTATCTCCCGATTACTGGATCCTGGCCGCACTTAAGCGACTGCAGCTATCGAGCTCGGTAATGGGTTCATTTCAAGGACGAGAACGTTTGGTTAACTCTTCTAGCTCAGAGACCGAGTGTATGTTATCATCCTAATACACCTTCTCCTACATACACACACCATATCAGAGATCTCAGAGAATTAGGGTAGGCAAAGCTTTATCTGACCCTGTAATAATTGAGAGGGAAATTCCTCAAGGCAGTAATATTTGACCTTTATGTTTTCTTGTATATATTGAACCCTTTAGGTCCATTCATGGGTTCAATATAAACGATATGAGTAAAGAAGTGGAATCAGAGATAAGGCTTTTTGCAGATGATGCTATTCTCTATAGAGTAATAAATATGTTACAAGATTGTGAGCAATTGCGAAGTGACCTGAATAATGTTGTGAAAAGGACAGTACGCAATGGCATGATTATAAACGGGGTCAAAGTCTGGTTGTGAGTTTCACAAATAGGAAAAGTCCTTTCGGTTTTAATTACTGCGTTTATGGGGTGAAAGTTTCTTATGGGAATCATTGTAAGTACCTACGTGTTAATATAAGGAAAGATCTTCATTGGGATAATCACATTAAAATGATGTTAAATAAAGGGTATAGATCTCTCCACATGAGTAAGTGGGTATTTAGGGGTTGTAGGAAGGATGTAAAGGAGGGGGCATGTAAGTCTCTGGTAAGACTCTAACTAGAGTATGGTTCCAGTATATGGGATCCTCAACAGGATTACTTGATTCGAGAATTGTAAAAACTGCAAAGAAACACAGCTCGGTTTGTTCTGTGTTACTTCCGACAAAAGGGTAGCGTTACAAAAGTGATACAAAGTTTGGGCTGGGTAGAGTTGGGACATAGGAGACGAGCTGCTCGACTAAGCGGTATGTTCAGAGCTGTCAGTGGAAAGATGGCCTGGAACGACATTAGTAGACGTATAAACTTGAGTGGTGTCTTTAAAAATAGGAAAGATCACAATATGAATATAAAGGTGGAATTCAAGAGGACAAACTGGGGCAAATATTCGCTTATAGGAAAGGGAGTTAGGTATTGGAATAATTTACCACGGGAGATGTTCAATAAATTTCCAATTTCTTTGAAATCATTTAAGAAAAGGCTAGGAACACAACAGATAGGAAATATGCCACCTGAGTGACTGCCCTAAATGCAGATCAGTAGTGATTGATGAATGAATGAATGAATAATTAATTAATTTATTGATTGATACCAACCACCACAGACACATGTAACAGTAAATAAGTGCCCCTTCCTCAGCCCTCACATATGGTTAGCTTCGGGAAGGGTACCTGGCACTCTTACAGGGCTAAATTCACATTGGTGCCAATATAGAAAACCGGGAAAAGACCACGAAAGTATATCTGAAACATGATCCACATGAACCGATAACAAATGTACCAAAAAGCGAAGATTATTGTACGTTTCTGGACATAAAACCATTCAAATGTATATGTCAACACTTTTTAGACAATATGCTTTATATTCTCCATTTCCTGTATTTATCCGACGCTAATAACAAGTACAAGCAAAACATTTTAGACAGTTAGTGTCGCGAAGCTGTGAGCTTGCATCCGGGAGACAGTGGGTTCTAGCCCCACTGTCGGCAGCCCTGAAGATGGTTTTCCATGGTTTTCCCATTTTTCACCAGGTAAATGCTGCGGCTGTACCTTAAATAAGTCCACGGCCAGTTTCTCCACACTCCCAGGCCTTTCGTATCCCATCGTCATCATAAGACCTATCAGTGAAATGAACTGTCGTATGGCTTTTAGTGCCGGGATATCCCAGGACGGGTTCGGCTCGCCAGGTGCAGGCCTTTCTATTTGACTCCCGTAGGCGACCTGCGCGTCGTGATGAGGATGCAATGATGATGAAGACAACACATACACCCAGCCCCCGTGCCACTGGAATTAACCAATTAAGGTTAAAATCCCCGACCCGGCCAGGAATCGAACCCGGGACCCTCTGAACCGAAGGTCAGTACACTGACCGTTCAGCCAACGAGTCGGACAGACCTATCAGTGTTTGTGCGACTTAAAGCCAGTTGTAAATAAAACATTTTAGACAAAAATAACTTGGTCTTGGATGGTAAATAATTGAATGATAGTGCAGAATTGATTAAAAACAAGCAAATCTCAAACAAAATTAACATTGTAATTCATTTTTCAGTATATTTGTTAACTATATTCATAGAGAAACTTTTAAAGACGGGCGCAGTTTTATAGGTTAAATTCAATTGCTTTAATTTACAAAGTTTGATTTTGTAATAGTTTTGATTTAATAAGTTGAATTTTTCGAAAACCCGTATGTGCCGTTTAAATTTGTCAAGTCATTTTTCATTTCGAGGGTGGGGGGGGGGGGGGGGGTGGGAAGGGTATGGCCTTGACGCGAACGTTTGAATATTTCACAAAAACACAAAGCAACATGTATTGAGAATGGTCCAAACACCATTCCTCTCCGTAACTTATTCCTTTACCATCCACGCAACAGAGAAGACAAAAGAACCCAGAGAAAAATAAAAATAAAGCGCGGAAATGCAAATATGCACGTTGCTGCAACCTGGTGGCAAAAAAACGAAATATTAGAGACTTCAGATTAAAACTTATGGAAAAAAAAAATCATTCATAATGGCGTTCGTACATCTAGGTAAGGCGTTCGATAATGTTGATTGGACCAAGCTATTTGAGATTCTGAAGGCGATCAGGATCAGATACCGAGAACGAAACGTTAAGAACATCTGTATAAAAACCAGTCTGCAGTGATAAGAATCGAGGATTTTGAAAAAGAAGCAGTAATCCAGAAAGGAGTGAGGCAAGGCTGCAGTTTGTCCCCGTCCTTTTCGGTGTTTATATAGAACAGGCGTCCGCCTCTGTGGTGTAGTGGTTAGCGTGATTAGCTGCCACCCCCGGAGGTCCGGGTTCGATTCCCGGCTCTGCCACGAAATTTGAAAAGTGGTACGAGGGCTGGAACGGGGTCCACTCAGCCTCGGGAGGTCAACTGAGTAGAGGTGGGTTCGATTCCCACCTCAGCCATCCTCGAAGTGGTTTTCCGTGGTTTCCCACTTCTCCTCCAGGCGAATGCCGGGATGGTACCTAACTTAAGGCCACGGCCGCTTCCTTCCCTCTTCCTTGCCTATCCCTTCCAATCTTCCCATCCCTCCACAAGGCCCCTGTTCAGCATAGCAGGTGAGGCCGCCTGGGCGAGGTACTGGTCATACTCCCCAGTTGTATCCCCCGACCAAGAGTCTGAAGCTCCAGGACACTGCCCTTGAGGCGGTAGAGGTGGGATCCCTCGCTAAGTCCGAGGGAAAAACCGAACCTGGAGGGTAAACATATGATGATGATATAGAACAGGCGGCAAAAGGAAGTCAATGAGTAATTTGGAAAGGGAATCATAATCCACGGAGAGGAATTCAAAACCATAAGATTTGCCGATGATATTATTTTATCTGAGACTGTAGAAGATATGGAGAAATTGCTGAATGGTATGGGCATAGTCTTGGTAAAGGAGTACAAGATGAAGTCCAAGATGGACTGCAAATGGAGTCGAACAAAGTCTAGTGATGCAGGAAATACTAGATTAGGAAATGAAGTCTTAAAGGAAGTGAATGAATATTGTTTCTTGGGCAGTAAAATAACTAACGATGGCTTATTTCGAACATTTATATATTTTTTTATTTTATTATTTCGTATGGCCTCAGCTACCGTGTGCAGACATTTCGATTTGACGCCATCTGGCTGTCTGCTCGTCAATTTCGACGTTCCGTTTTACTCTAGGTCCGCTAGATGGCAGACAGAGTAAACCGGATCTCTCCTGGGCGTCTATGGCTGAGATTTAATTAATTTTGTCGGGTAAATACCAAATGTATCACCAGAGATCTTTTACATGCCGACATCGTACGACATGGAGTGTCGAATGTACTTTTATTCCGCCCTTCAAAAATCCGACTACCTCTGCCGGGTTTGAACCCGCTATCTTGGGATTCGCAGGCCGACACTCTACCACGGATCCACAGAGGCAGCTTTTCGAATATTGATATATATGAATTAGAAATGTGTTTTTGAAGACTTTCGTCCAGTGTGTGACATTGTATGGATAATAATAATTTCTAGCCGAGTAAAGCAGACCCTCCAGTGAGGGTGGGCGGCATCTGCCACGTGTAGGTAACTGCGTGGTATTGTGGTGGAGGATAGTGTTATGTGTTGTGTGTGAGTTGCAGGGATGTTGGGGACAGCACAAACACCCAGCCCCCGGGCCACTGGAATTAACCAATGAAGGTTTGAATCCCCGACCCGGCCGGGAATTGAACCCGGGACCCTCTGAACCGAAGGCCAGTACGCTGACCATTCAGCCAACGATGGACGACAACTAGTCCCCGCTGCATGTCGTAAGAGGCTACTACGAAGGGAGCAAACAAAGCATATGAACTCGCACTGTCATCTTCTAATCTCCAAAACATATCCATGATTCTACGCTATGTCGTGTTGCGGAGAAAGTGTACTCGCGTGATTATTTTAAGTCCACGCCTTGCTCTTGAAACAGCATGGAGATCATGTTTGGAGCTGCGGTCTCGAGACAATACGATAACAGACCTCGTGTGGGCACGTGTTGGAAGGTATGTGCTGTGTGCGGTGAGAGTGTGTCAGCTAATATTTTCTCTGTTGAATGAAAACATCTCTGTGACTCACCAGACCTTGGAGCGCAAGGTCTACGCACCTGTTTGGGTCTGCTCTGTACAGGACCCAGTCCTCATGGCCTGTCAAAGTGAACATGTGACGTGATGTGTGGTCTGCAGACAGGCCTGGTGCACATCATTCTAGTTGGCACCCATAGGTGACCTGCGCATCTGGATCCGGGGGTGTGTGATAGTAATGAGTAGAGCTAGGAATTTTAGGTACACAAATAGGGTAAAAAAACGTGCAAAAAGGTACAATCATTTAGTTCTAAAAGGTGAAAATTTAAATTTACAAACTGTACCAAAACCAATAACATGACATTATGACACAAATTCATAAATGTATAAAAAATTCCTCCTAAAGACAGTCCCAAAACACAACTAAGTTTTAAGAATGGAACGAATCTAAGAGAAAATGAAAAGGAACCCCTATCCAGAGTGGTCTGACTAACCACTACACCACAGAGGCGGACAATTATCATCGTCATCATTCGGGTATACAGTTGTGTGATTGACGTAGGGCTCGGATGTATAAGACCTAAAAATAGCCCAAATAAGCAAGCAAATATGACCTCAAAAGTGACAAAATATGACGTAAAATTACAAAATATGACTCGAAAATACTTGGCGAGAGTGTTTTGAAAATTCCGTTTTACACTCTTGCCAACTATTCCATGTGATTGTTATTCTGGATTTCAATACTTTCATGAATTTCTAAGCTAGCAGTTTCTAAACGAGTAATTGCGCTCGATATAATTCCAAAGTTCGACTATATACCGTATATATGCCGGACTTTCTGACAAACTGTTGGAAAACAATTCCTACCCAATCTTGACAGAAGAGGCATAGTATTCCGCTTGTATTAACTGCAGATGTGATACCGAGAAGCAGTTTTATGAACACTAGTTCGCATTCGGTACGTAGAAGATGATCTTGCACATTTACAGCTGTCGCCAAGCCGCCAAAATATGACCGAAATTGACGCATCTACGAAAATAGCTCAAAATATGACCTTATGGCAAAAAATAGCCAAATATATAGCCAAATATATGCATTTATATGACAAATAAAAATAACTTAATTGTGACGATAATCACCTGATTTGCACCAAAATCCAATCAGGCAAGAAAATAGAGGCAAAGAAAAAAATATGACTTTTCCTAAACATCCGAGCCCTAGTGATTAGGTATATTATGTTTCATATAACTATCATATTATTAACACACACACACATACACACCCCAATTGCATGAAGATTACCAGACTGCTATACAATTAATATACTGCACGCGCTGCAATTCCTAACTTCCTGAGGAGGCCAATCCTGGATTCACATACTCTTCTGCAATGTTGGCACACAGGGACGTCAACTGCCGGCCGTTGCACTGTAGGCCGTTGAAGGTTGTTCCTCCAGAGCAGTGATTATTAACCGGTGCTGCGTGGCAGCGTAGGATGAAACTACCCCAACAAAAACGAACAAGTCGTGGAGACTACAACGGCCACTTCCCATTTCAATGACCATGATCTTTCATGGAAAGACTGTTGTAGTAAATGTACGGACGATCCACCATCTATGAGTGGGGAAATATAGAGGTTTTATTGCCAGAACTCTCAATGCAAATCCATCCGTTGTTACAATTCACTGCTTTTTTTTTGCACAGAGAACCATTAGTTGCGAAAACGTCTGATGCAGAGCTTACTGCATTTTTTGACCAGGTTGTGAAAAATGGTGATTTACATCAAATCTTGAGGCTTGAATTGCACGTCCTTTGAACAGTTTTGTCACACAGAAGTAAGGTGGGCATCACGGGGTCTTGTATTGATCCAATTTGTCCAACTCAAAGAAGCGAAAACTTTTTTAAGAATGAAAATCTGGACACATTTTGCAAACTGTTACCGGGTAATTCTTGGTGTTTGGAACTGCCATATCTGGCAGATATGTTTCATAAGTTGAATGAATCGAATTTTCGGAGGGGAGACAGGAACCAATAATTTTCTCAACCAATAAAATGAAAGTTTTTAATAAAAACCTTGGTTCTTGAAAGTCTGCAGTTCAGAATGGAGATCTGTCGAACTTTCCATTTCTTCTTAATCTGCCAGGAAATACAAATCTGGAAAAGCTGAAAGATGCAATTCAACTCTTTCCACTGAAAATATGAACTGGATTGTCCCATCACTTGATTTAGCGGTCAGGTGTTGGTGGTGATTATTGTTTTGAAGAAGTGGTTCCGCGGACATTGTGGAGGAAATAGATTTCACAGCTTGCGAACAAGATGGCACAGGATTCGTTTATAGCAAAAGAAATTAGATATAGGCTTCTAACTAATTTTATAGCTAGGTGAACGGTTGATAGCGGATCTGCCACATGAGAGACAGCCCGAAATGTAGATGAGTGGTGACTGATGAACCGAGGAGTATCCTAATCTAATGAAGAAAGCAATGAACATACGTTGTCTCCTTTCGACTTCATATATGTGTGAGCAAGTCTTCTCTGCTACGGTGATAATAAAATCCAAACCAAGGAATAGATTACAAAACTTCGAGGACGACCTGCGAGTTTCACACAAAACGTTTCTCATTAATCAAACAAACTGCCGTCTCTCTACTCAAGTTTACATTCCGCCCCGGAAGGGGGCGGCGGGCCTCCTAGACGGTCACGGCGTCTCTCAGGCCAGGTGATGCTCGAAAAAAAGGTGAGAGGTAGCCTATACTAGGAACTATCCAGGCATTCGCCTTAGTACAAGAGAATAGGAAACCACGGAAAACCATTCTCAGGACAGTCGACGGTGGGGACCAGCCCATCTCCGTCTCCTGAATACAGAGGCGTAGAGCTACGGTAGAGTCGTGGCCATCCTTCCTCTGCTCGGTTAGTCTGTCGGAGTACAGAGCTGTCGGACCACGGACCAGCCATGGCCTTTTGTAGGCTGAAGGGGGGAGAAAACATTCTCGCTTGGAGGTGGTATTTGCCTTCAACCCGAGAAAGAAAGCCCCCCCCCCCTTTTCACTGCGAATTTGGAATGGGAAATGTAAGTAAAATTAATAATATGGGAGTGGGGGACTCTCTAAGCAACAATCGACGCTTTTCTGGGTATAATTTTGATATATTTAGTAATATTGTGTATTGTAATTTGGAAAAGGCCAAAAAATAGGTGGAAGTTGATATTCAATAATTCTGTTTGCAGTAAACTGTATTTTATTTAGAGGTTTGTTATTTATATCCAGATCCCGTTTTTGAAGAAAAGATGTGCGGAAACTATCACAAGAGAAAGTGTCAGGATTTTAAAAACAAAATATGAAATGTTCATGAAGCGAAGTTGTCCCGCCCCTGCTTGAGGGGTAGTTTTGTGTAACTGCAGATATAATGCCGTCTCGCAGAGATGTGTGGCAGCAGAAGAGATCAAGCACATCTCAACTAACTAGTGTAATGTTATTGTTGAATATAGTGATGTGAGTATTCGAGACCAACATTTCGATTCTTACAAGTTTTCGAGATATTTCGAGTCCTCATAAAAGTATTCGAATACTTCCGCTCGAGGTATTAATCAATGATCATCCCAAAGCGAGACCATATTTGTCTCTCTTTATGCAGTATCCGAGAACAGTGAGGATAGTAGCGCCATCTCCGGACGTAACTTAGAAATATCTCTGTATTTATGGGGGTAAAGAAAGTAATGCACATCATACGAGTATGAATTAAAATGCACGGTACAGTCTGACATTTTGACAACAACCAGTGGCGTGATACCAAATTTATATAAAAAGGCTGCAATTTAAAATTCGTTATATGTTCATCAAATAATATATACACCGTTCAAAGCTAGCCTTTATTAAAGCGCTTCCTGGAGACTAATTGTGTCTGATGTCGAGAGTTCGCTTACATTTCAGTTACTTAAGTCATCGCCCTCTACCAACACCACCTATAGAGAAGGCCTCGCAATACGATTCGTGACGTCACAGCGCTAAGGCCGAGAACGGGCCATGGGCGTACGTCATGCCATTCGCAACTTAAACACTTCGACCGGATTATTTCAGTTCGAATCTACAGTTCAATCTTTATTTTTACCGAGCAGTTACCGTACCAAACCATGTATTACTGATCATTTCTAACGTAAAGATTATTCGGCAAAAACAAATAACGAAATTTTATGCAAATAGGTACCCGGCTATCCCTATACTTCGTTTGGTACTTTCCAAAATATTCATACTCTGTTCAAGACAAGTGAAATAATTAGTAACCCACAGATTTTACAGTAGTTACTGATGAATTCATAGGCTAAGATATTTTACAAAACAATTTCTAAACAAGAACAGCATCATCTTAAAACTCACCAACTATAAGAATGGCATGCACAAAAATTACTCCACATATTTGCCTTAATAACAAAATACAGTACATGACACACAAGCTTAGCACCAAAACATGAAGAACTTAAAACACACCAACTAAAAACTGGCATGCACACTCAATCATACTATAATTACCTTATCAATGAATGAAGTCCAGTAGGAGCTTACACGGCTTAGACATCAATGTAGAAGTTTAAAATACCAATTACTGACAGTTGCGTACAGCATTTACAGAAACATATCAGATAATTTAATTTACAAGCTAGTTGTCTGCTTTTAAGTTTAGTCATAGTTTTTACACTAAAAACAGTCTGTACTCTATTTACAAAATGGTTGTCATAATCAGCACTAAACACTATAATTCACTGCATTAGTTTTCTTTGGGCGAGAGTTTTAGATTTAGCATCATCATTGAAGTCCTTTACAAAATTATTAATCAATATATTGCTAGCTGTATGAAGAATGTTCCGTTGAATGAGATCTGTTGTATGACTGGGGCACTTGTGGTCCATAAAAATGTCAGAGGGCAAACATTTCATAGTTACTTGTAATAACACATTCAAGTGACTGGAAAGATGTAAAAACTGTGTTTTAAAATCCTTCTCTAATAGTTTATTCATAATTATGAAACAGTATGATGTGCACACTACCACATCACTGTGCAGATGACACAATCCTCCACTGTCATTTGCATTTATTACGCTTGAATGGGCAGCAGCACTATCACCTGTTTCACTGCAGATAAAAACTTCACAGTAATCGCAGCTGTATCTTTTCATTATACCATAGGAACAGTATCCACCGATGTAATGTAACAGAGGCCAATATTCTTCTTCAATCCCATCCACATCATTTTCATCTGCTGTACATTCCACAAATACACCAACGTCACACTCATTGTCTTCTACACAGTCAGCAATAGCAGCATCCAATTCCATAACAGACTGAAGTCGCAATTTATTTTCAACTTCATATATTTTTCTGAGAGATATATTGTATTGACTACCTGCAATCTGTCGATATTTACCAAACCGAGCTTCCAAGTTATCCGTCTGCACTTTTCCAGGCAAGAAAAAGCTGTGGCCTTTATCAATAATTTGCCATTTCTAATAAACCCTTTGTAGAGAGAGTCAGTGCAGTGTGTGTCTCTTTACTGAGTCTTCCATAAGAAGTACTCCACCTCCAATTATCTAACCATTGCACTAATTTCTCCAAATACTCAGTATGACATGAGACCGTGGTTATAGGCTCCTGAAAAGGATTCCTGAGACGTTTACCTTTCCATAGGGTTTTGACATTTACTATTACGTAGAGATTATTTCTATAAAATTTGCTGTACTTTCCCAGCATTCCAAGTTCTTCTTAGGTCCTATTTCCTTCAGGCAATAGCTAGTGGATGATTAACATTTTTTAATGCCAAAGAAACATTTTGACGTTCCAAATTTGTTGGATACAAAGCTTTCAGTGTAGGGTAGAACCCATATTTTAGAAGATTCTTCTTTTCTAATGAATGCAGATGTTTCAACACACTAAAAGATGCAATATGCATCTTCTCATAGTCAGTTATGTCTGGGAAATAGAGTTGCTGGTCCATTACATTTAATCAGTTATTTAGAACACATTTTAAAATGTGGACGGTGTCTATGATAAAGAAGAGCTTTCTGTTCTTGTCTTTGGGATGGCTGTAAACATGCTTCAATTCAGGCAGATCACTAAGAAGAGACACTGCTTTCCTGTTCAGAGCACTGTTATCTGCAATAACTGCTACTACTTCAAAGCCTATTTATTCCAAACCAAGGATTATTGTTTTCATAGTGTTAAATAATTCCTCACCATGAATATTAGTAACAGGTACAATATGAGAAATATCTTTATAATGTGAAAGTACACTATGGACCATGAAAACATACGCACTTGTGGCATTCATCACTGTTCATCGCAGTACCTACTACCCTGCCCTGTGTGAAATCTAAGCGGTGTTTGATATGAACCTCATCCATCGACAATAGCACTAATTTGTCTTCTGGAGAGAGTAATGGAAATTTACTCTTCATATAGAGCAGATAATTGTCATTCTTTTCCTGCAGAGGGTTTGTTACAAGCTTTGAGCATATTATTTGCAACGTACATGGAGCAGGAAGTGTTAAATTACCAGATCCTTGAATAAATTTCTAACAATGGGGAGAAATTGAATGAGCTAATGAAGAAAATACCATTAACTCCTAGTAATAATTCTTCACCCTCTTCTTAGGTAACAAGAATAGCTGTTCATTTAAGAAATTCAACATATATTTCTTCTCAGGAAACTTATTTTCTAAGTGTTGCAATAAACCATCAAGAACAGTCAAAGTTTCTTCTATATTCTGGCTGCTAGACATAGTAGAAGATACATACAGAGAATGGGCATTCTGTATTAATGTTTCAATTTCAGTAAGATTCTTAACATGCTTGGGCAATGACACCCCTTTACAGCGTTTAACTTGTACATTATTGACAAATAATGAAGCATGTAAATCTTGTGTTATTTCAACATAACAAGAAATATGTGGGTTGGGTTCCTCTTTCATTAAAATGAAATATAAACCTGATTCCTTCTTGAGCAAGTCCCATTCAATATTAAATGTAATGCCATTCACTTTCAGCTTTAATTCCTCAATGTCTTTAAATGTTATTGCCTCAGCCTGTTCACTATATGTACCTAAACTGTCAGTAATAGCATTTTCTAAACACTTGTTTTCCACTCTGCGACGCCTGTTTTCTGGATCTTCACGGGAGGCAGTAGTGGTTCCAGAGAGATATTGAGGGCAGTTTGGAAACTGTGATGGAACTGCATCTAAAATGTTTAAAATTAGTTGTTACACAGTTGTACTGAAACTGGCATTCTATTAAGGAACAAAGAATATGCCTAAAGAATCATTGTGTTCTATCTAGGAATGATGAACTAACCTTTCACCAATCTGGGGTTTGACAAAGGAGCAGTCAGTAACCTCCCGTTCTTTTTATCGAACATGCTCGTGGATCTTTCAATCTCATCATCTTTAAAATGAAGTTCGCATACCTAAAACACAATGACATTGAAACTTGAATGCACATGTTCGTAAACTATGCTGTTCGTAATTTCTTAATGTGATTTCCGTGTCAAAAGGATTTAGTCAACAAAAGCTGTACATACCCTAGAGTGTTTCGTAGGAATAAAATCCCCCCGATGAATAGCTCTTATCCATTTTAACCTCAATTCTTCATTAGCAGGGAAAGAGAACACACTCACTTTTGGTCCGTTTAAATAGTTGCCTTTACAATTTGGCACACTGCACTTATGAGGCATTATGCCTTTTTCTATGATAGGTAGGCCTACCACCAAGTAAAGAACATAAATTCACACGCACTAGTCAAAAACTACACTTGTTCACACATCCAACAAAATAACATTCAAAACACGCTGCCAGCTGTTTACAGTTCGGATAGGACGTAGCAGCATGACGTCACACGAGGATCGTATTTGTATTGCTAGGCCTTCTCTATAGGTGGTGTTGCCTCTACTATGACTGCGCTAATACGCCTTCCCAATTGACGTCCGAAACGGGGGAGGAGCCTACGTTCAGCTGTTTCCAATATGGCGGCGAGATAGTGACGGGAAATAAACACGACAGTGATCGGGTGTGCGTCTGTAGGATTTATTAAATGTTCAAAATGTCTTTGGTGTCGTATGCGCAACTGTTGGGAGTTGTCGGAGATTTCACGCGTCCATTAGTGGAAGGGGAAGAAATATTCAAGCGTAATTACTTGATATGTGTAGGTAAAAAGTTTGAAACAGAAGATGAAACTGGTGTTGTAGCGCTGTGTTTACAATCATCCCACATCGATTCAAAACCCCACAAAGTTAATGTTGTCTTGAACAAAGGGAGTGAAAATGTGAAGTGCAACTGTACATGTAAAGCGGGTTTGTTAGAGAAATGTTACCGTTGACACGCTAACGCACCTTAACAGTTCAGCTACTGTAATTTTCCACTATTAGAAGTTATGGAGTAATTTCTTGTTGATTTGGTCCATGCCAAAGCTTTAGCCAGGTGACGGGGGAGTTACCTGTCTTGTAAACTGTAATCTTGGGGAAGAAATAAAATAATAATTCAACTAAGTAAATGTTGTAAAGCAAATAAATCCTAGGCTTTATACAGGCTTTTGTTGGAACAGCCCACATCCTAATCGTCCGAATCGTTGGCTGAACGGTCAGCTTACTGGCCTTCGGTTCAGAGGGTTCCGGGTTCGATTCCCGGCCGGGTCGGGGATTTTAACCTTCATTGGTTAATTCCAATGGCACGGGGGCTGGGTGTATGTGTTGTCTTCATCATCATTTCATCCTCATCACGACGCGCAGGTCGCCTACAGGCGTCAAATAGAAAGACCTGCACCTGGCGAGCCGAACCCGTCCTGGGATATCCCGGCACTAAAAGCCATACGACATTTCATTTCACATCCTAATCTTAACATTCTTCCATTTTTACCATCAGCACAAAAGTTAGAACTTAGAACCGAAAATAGTAAGTATAAAATGTATAACTACCTACAGAATATGCTGAGCAAAGTTTGAAAATTATAATTCAAGAGTAGTATAACCTCTACAGTCACAGCTGTTTGTGGTTGAAGAATACTTGGTTTGTCCAATTCTACCAAATAATTAGGTTATGGCTTCTTATTTATGATGACCGGGCGAGTTGGCCGTGCGGTTAGGAGCGTGCAGCTGTGAGCTCGCATCCGGGAGATAGTGGGTTCGAACCCCACTGGCGGCAGCCCTGAAGATGGGTTTCCGTGGTTTCCCAAATGCTGGGGCTGTACCTTAATTAAGGCCACGGCCGCTTCCTTCCCGTTTCTAGACCTTTCCTGTCCCATCGCCGCCATAAGACCTATCTGTGTCGGTGTGACGTAAAACAAATAGCGAAAAAAGCTAATTTATGATGGCAAAATACTACATATTTTCTTTCATTGAAAGAAGTATTTTATAGGCAATTTAAATGCAGTGCTTAATTGCTACCAGTTAAAGATATTACTCACATGTAGATAGTTAATTTACTGCCTGCTGTTACACATATGAAGAAGTTTACAAAGAGCGGATTACATTCTATGTGCGGCACAGAAGTATTAGGCTACAAGTTAACAGTATTTTTGATGTAGCTAAATCGTTGTGAATACAAATTAGAGACAATAACTATCAATGAGTACAATAAACAGTACCGGTACCTACGCTGTGTAAAGAAGTCGTCTTCACGAGAATGCAGACTGCACACTGTTATGTATCGCGTAACGCGTTTTCCAATTGACAGCGCGGAAGCCCATCTTTCTCTCTGAACTTTTTGTACAGGAAAGTAGTGAAGAGATTTCGCATCCGTTTTATACGATTTGCAACCGTATACAGAGCAGTACCTCCTCAAATTTGACAATTTTCTTTCTGTTTCCATCACGACGTCAATGCTTCGCCATGTAAATAAAGCTCACCAGTCACTATGTTGCAGCTTCAACATTCTACCGCGTGGCTGCGCCATACAACTTTTCTGTCGTCATGACGTCCGAAACGGGGGAGGAGCCTACGTTCAGCTGTTTCCAATATGGCGGCGAGATAGTGACGGGAAATAAACACGACAGTGATCGGGTGTGCGTCTGTAGGATTTATTAAATGTTCAAAATGTCTTTGGTGTCGTATGCGCAACTGTTGGGAGTTGTCGGAGATTTCACGCGTCCATTAGTGGAAGGGGAAGAAATATTCAAGCGTAATTACTTGATATGTGTAGGTAAAAAGTTTGAAACAGAAGATGAAACTGGTGTTGTAGCGCTGTGTTTACAATCATCCCACATCGATTCAAAACCCCACAAAGTTAATGTTGTCTTGAACAAAGGGAGTGAAAATGTGAAGTGCAACTGTACATGTAAAGCGGGTTTGTTAGAGAAATGTTACCGTTGACACGCTAACGCACCTTAACAGTTCAGCTACTGTAATTTTCCACTATTAGAAGTTATGGAGTAATTTCTTGTTGATTTGGTCCATGCCAAAGCTTTAGCCAGGTGACGGGGGAGTTACCTGTCTTGTAAACTGTAATCTTGGGGAAGAAATAAAATAATAATTCAACTAAGTAAATGTTGTAAAGCAAATAAATCCTAGGCTTTATACAGGCTTTTGTTGGAACAGCCCACATCCTAATCGTCCGAATCGTTGGCTGAACGGTCAGCTTACTGGCCTTCGGTTCAGAGGGTTCCGGGTTCGATTCCCGGCCGGGTCGGGGATTTTAACCTTCATTGGTTAATTCCAATGGCACGGGGGCTGGGTGTATGTGTTGTCTTCATCATCATTTCATCCTCATCACGACGCGCAGGTCGCCTACAGGCGTCAAATAGAAAGACCTGCACCTGGCGAGCCGAACCCGTCCTGGGATATCCCGGCACTAAAAGCCATACGACATTTCATTTCACATCCTAATCTTAACATTCTTCCATTTTTACCATCAGCACAAAAGTTAGAACTTAGAACCGAAAATAGTAAGTATAAAATGTATAACTACCTACAGAATATGCTGAGCAAAGTTTGAAAATTATAATTCAAGAGTAGTATAACCTCTACAGTCACAGCTGTTTGTGGTTGAAGAATACTTGGTTTGTCCAATTCTACCAAATAATTAGGTTATGGCTTCTTATTTATGATGACCGGGCGAGTTGGCCGTGCGGTTAGGAGCGTGCAGCTGTGAGCTCGCATCCGGGAGATAGTGGGTTCGAACCCCACTGGCGGCAGCCCTGAAGATGGGTTTCCGTGGTTTCCCAAATGCTGGGGCTGTACCTTAATTAAGGCCACGGCCGCTTCCTTCCCGTTTCTAGACCTTTCCTGTCCCATCGCCGCCATAAGACCTATCTGTGTCGGTGTGACGTAAAACAAATAGCGAAAAAAGCTAATTTATGATGGCAAAATACTACATATTTTCTTTCATTGAAAGAAGTATTTTATAGGCAATTTAAATGCAGTGCTTAATTGCTACCAGTTAAAGATATTACTCACATGTAGATAGTTAATTTACTGCCTGCTGTTACACATATGAAGAAGTTTACAAAGAGCGGATTACATTCTATGTGCGGCACAGAAGTATTAGGCTACAAGTTAACAGTATTTTTGATGTAGCTAAATCGTTGTGAATACAAATTAGAGACAATAACTATCAATGAGTACAATAAACAGTACCGGTACCTACGCTGTGTAAAGAAGTCGTCTTCACGAGAATGCAGACTGCACACTGTTATGTATCGCGTAACGCGTTTTCCAATTGACAGCGCGGAAGCCCATCTTTCTCTCTGAACTTTTTGTACAGGAAAGTAGTGAAGAGATTTCGCATCCGTTTTATACGATTTGCAACCGTATACAGAGCAGTACCTCCTCAAATTTGACAATTTTCTTTCTGTTTCCATCACGACGTCAATGCTTCGCCATGTAAATAAAGCTCACCAGTCACTATGTTGCAGCTTCAACATTCTACCGCGTGGCTGCGCCATACAACTTTTCTGTCGTCAATACAGCAATATGAGCGATATCACGGCCGACTGGATACCTCGCTGCGCTCCTTATACCGGCCTTGACAATCGCTTGTGAAGCCCAGCATAAAGCTGTAATTGGAAAGTTTCACCATAATGCCGCTGGAGCGCTGGCCTACTACCCACTGACAGGAAGCTGTATACCGCAAATTGCCGCATTTCCAGTTTTATTTTTTGGTTTTACTATCGTAAATGTTGGCAAAGTGTTCGCAATGAGGTGCTTGTTGGCTTGATAATGAGATCTGATAGTTATGCGCTAGTGAGTTTATTTTTTATTGTGTAGTGTGGTGATTATATTTTTAAAATTGTGTTTACAAATCTTGGAATTTGAAACACTCTTGTGCACCTTTTCGTACTTCGAACAGAAATTTTATGGAAACAAGAACAAAGTGATTTCTCGCTATAACTGCGTCCTGAACAAGGATTTTAATTTATGTGCTAATTCGTTTTTTAATAGTATGTTGATTTACTTTTCTTTAACTGTGTTAGGAAATATTCGAATATATATTGCTGTGTGCCTTTTTTTTGTAAACCGAACAGGAAAGAAAAGCAAAGGGACACTATTATTTCACGAATTCTCTGTAGACCAAGACAAAACTACGGAGTGGCTAAAAGCAGGTAACACTCTCGTCTTAGTTTTCCGTTTCTATGTCGGGTATTTACCTTCGTTCTTCCTTTCTTTTTTCTTACTCTGTTTACCCCGGCAGCGTTGGCTTTTCTCTCGGACTCAGTGAGGGATCCCACCTCTACCACCTCAAGAGTAGTATCCTGGAGCATGAGACTGCGGGTCGTGGGATACAACTGGGAAGGATGACCAGTACCTCGCCCAGGCGGCCGCAACTTCTATGCTGAACAGGGGCCTTGTGTTGGGGATGGAAAGATTGGAAGGCATAGCCAAGGAAGAGGGAAGGAAGCAGCCGTGGCCTTAAGTTAGTTACCATCCCGGCATTTGGTTGGAGGAGAAGTGGGAAACTATGGAAAACCACTTCGAGGATGTCTGAGGTGGGAATCGATACCATCCTCTACACAGTTGACCTCCGAAGGCTGAGTGGAACCCGTTCCAGCCTTCGTACCACTTTTGAAATTTCGTGGCAGGGCCAGGAATCAAACCCGTGCCTCCGTGAGTGGCCGCTAATCACGCTAATCAGGTATTTTTACCCATGAATTTTCTTTCATAGAATAATCCTTTAGGATGTGTCGTATTTGCCATATGACAGCAACACAACACATTTTATCCAAGATAATCTGAACTTTAACATTTAAACATTGACAAGTAAGAATCACTACTGCTATGACGGTAAGGCCAACGTACGAAGTGTTGTTACCTGAGCAATGGGGCCGATGACCTGGATGTTAGGCCCCTTTAGACAACCAGCGTCATCATCATCGAGCAGAGAACAGTTTACAATTTATTTACTCAAAATACTTTTCGCTCACTGAATTTTTATTTAAAGTTCTTCTTCTTCTTTCGCTATTTGTTTTACGTCGCACCGACACAGATAGGCCTTATGACGCCGGTGGAATAGCAAAGGGAATAGCAGTGGGAAGGAATCAGCCGTGGCCTTAATTGAGGTACAGCCTGACGTGAAAATGGGAAACCAAGGAAAACCATCTCCAGAGCTGCCGACAGGGGGGTTCGAACCCACTATCTCCCGGATGCAAGCTCACAGCTCACAGCTGTATGCCGCGCGGCCAATATGTTCCACCCTACTGCATTTCAAGTAAAATTTATTGTCTGAATTTAGCATGGCCAGCTTGCCCGGTATTTAACATTCTAGAGAAAGGTATAAATGAAATGTAATCTGAAACTATATGTATTGAAATTAACATTTAAACATGTTTGAGTCAAAATATTTATGTTATGGAAAAAGTCTCTTATGTTTTGTCCAGCCCCCTTCCTGAGAGCAGCGCTTGAAAAATTTTAAAACTCTAATTGAACAATGACTCTTATTCTCAATATTAACATCAGAAGACAAAAGTATTGTGGTAAGTTCTGCTATGTATCTAAATGCCATGATAGTAAAAACGATTACTATTATTCCTCACAATTAAGGAACGTCAGTTGGACTACTCCATCCTCCGCAGTTTCATTTCACGACGTTATTTTGGCACATATCAATGAAAGTAGCCTTTAGGATTAAACATTTTAACAATATTAGTCAATGTAACATACTATTTTATTCCCTAAATTAAGATACATCCGCAACCAGAGTCAATATCAGAACGTCAGCTGGACTAAGTCATCTCCCCGCAGTTTCATTTCACGACATCATTTTGGCAAATATCAATGAAAGTAACCTTTATGATTAATCATTTTAACATTATTAACCCATGTAACATACTCCATAGCTCTAAATTACGATAAATCGGCAACCAAAGTCAATATATTTTCCATAAAGAAGTATGCATTTCTACCGCAAATAGGTCGGCCGCCAGCGCCACGTGTCGAGCTGTGTAACTACTCCGATTACAGTGCGTGGACCCGATTGTCAAGGCCGGTAAGGAGCTAGCTAGAGCGACGCATCAAGTCGGCCGTGGCGATATGGGCCTAGTTCCCATTTCTACCACCGAGCGCTGCTTCGCTGGCATTGAAACACGATTGTTCATTACAGTGCACGTTAAGTGTTTAGTATATTTCTGTTCAAATATATAGCCAATCACTCAAAAAACATATATGAATCCAACCTTACACCTTAATAAAGAAATTCAATGAAGAACGTACTTCTCCGCAGCGGAAAAACTGAATAATATAATGTTAACGGCAGGTAGTAAATACTGTAGAAAATTATATTCATACAGTTCAAAACTTCAGATATCTCTGTTATGTATGTCCAGGAACAGGACACTCGCAAATACCTTCACTCAATAACTATGAATGTCTGATTTCAGGACAACAGAAGTGAGGAAAATCACGCAACACAGGCACTAAATAGTCACTCATAGATGCAACAGGATGTTTATGCACAAATGGTTGTGCTTTAAATACAAAATCATGAATAACTTACAAAATCCACAGTGGCAAATCAGATAGGTACTGCAGCCTGCTGTTTTAATCTCTTTTATAAATCAAGTCCATGAAATGAAATGAAATGTCGTATGGCTTTTAGTGCCGGGATATACCAGGACGGGTTCGGCTCGCCAGGTGCAGGTCTTTCTATTTGACTCCCGTAGGCGACCTGCGTGTCGTCATGAGGATGAAATGATGATGAAGACAATACATACACTCAGCCCCCGTGCCATTAGAATCAACCAATTAAGGTGAAAATCCCTGACCCAGCCGAGAATCGAACCCGGGACTCTCTGAACCGAAGGCCAGTTTGCTGACCGTTCAGCCAACGAGTCGGATTAAGTCCATTAGCACTGTTGAACACCTTGTTCTTGTCAAAAGAATCAAGCGTCTTGTCCGGCTGCAATGTTGCTACATTTGTGCTACTGACACGTATGTCGAATAAATTTTTTATCGATAACCTGTATTTGACAGTGGTATCTGCATTAAAAAGTTGTGCATATCTGTATACGAATGGTCTTTTAAATATTATAGGGCTGTTATTACTTCTGTCGCGAAAATATCTTTCGGGCACAGCACATTCATTTTCTTAAGACGGCTCGATGTTTTTTCATGTAAGGAAAATGAACCTGTTTCACAGTTTCATTTGATTGCATCTGGTACAGTTTCTTAGGGGCTGCCTGGCCGAGGCGGTAAATGCGTGCTCGGTTCGCCCGGAACGACGTGGGTTCGAATCCCAGTCAGGAAGATTTCCACTTCCGGAGGTGAATATGGCCCTGAGGTTCACACAGCCTACACCAAAAATGAGTGCCAGGTTAATTCCTGTGGGAAAAGGCGGCCGGGCATAGAGCTAACCACTCCACCCCATCACGTGCCGAGGTTACGAATGGTGATAGCCTTTACCTTCTAGCCCTCCAAGGGCCTTCATGGCCTGTACGGAGGTGACTTTGATACAGTTTCTTGATAAAATCACCTTTCATATCCTGGGAACCATCAAACACAAACTTTTTTGTAAAGAATTTCTTACTTTTCATAATGTGCCATTTGTCGAAAGCAAGAAGAGACATTTCACTATCAACAGGATACCAGATCTTCGGTTTAATATGTTTTGAAGAAGACATTCTTCTTATCCTGCTAACATTAGTCTTATGATTGTCGCTCACAATACGCAACACGAAAAAACCGCAAGCTTCGAATAATTCCTTTATTGTTTTGAGTGTTAAAGTATGTAGCTCTGTACCTAAAAGCCTCTTAAACAAGAAAAATGCTGCTGTAACCTTTATTTTGTAGTCAAAGCAGAAATTATAAAACAGAAAAGTTATTGACTAGTATAATTCGATTTCTACTTTCGCTTGCATGACAGTCATCTTGAGTAGTTTTTATTCGCTCATCATGGAATGAAGCGTCTTGCTGTTGAAAGAAGGTGTCGAGTTTCTTGTCATATAACAACTGTTGTTCGCTGGACTACCAACAAAATCACAATCTCACTTCTTCATTGAGGCGCTGACTTTCTGCTAAGAGGCTCTCCTTTACTAAATGAGTTATTCCAGTCTCGCAGTTTATATCTCGTACGTAGCGTAAAAGTGTGGATTTATTCGGTGTGGCAAACATATCGTTTCGATGATCTTGAATTGAAATTCGGCGATAAATTCTGTTTTGAAGTAACATTTAGCCATTTATGACGTTGTTACTTGTTGAAAGTAAATTCATAAAACGAAATCCCACTTGCCGCTCTGCTTTTCATTTTACATTAAGGCACACAGTAGTAAACAATATTATGTATTATCTGCGCACTTTTTAGTGATAGATTTACACCCTAGTGCTGAAGCGGTCGACTTTGGTCAGGGGGGCTCATTCCCGACTCCCGCGCTTTGCTTCCAGCGTAACATCGCCTCATGCTGACGTCACGTGGAGGTCTCATGTCGGCAGCTGTAGCATTGAACGATAAGGAACTCGCTTTCAGTATAGGTCTATTTTGCGGTACGCAGTCTTGTAACATTTTCCGTATTGTGTTGATTATTGTGTTAAAGATGATTAAGGTTTCTAAATATAAAGTTAATTGTGCTACGGCACAATGTACTAAATACAGATCGAAAATAACTGGTGTCTTGTACCACAGATTTCCAAAACGTGAGGAGCGCAGTAAATTACAAGGAGTCTGAAAATATCGCGGTTTTGACATTTGATGAAATTAATACAGACGGACGTATTTCATACGATTCATCTGATTACCGCATACTAGGGCCTCACAGCAACGTTAGGTAGCGATGATTCGAGGGCTCTTTGCTGCATAGAAGCAACCCAATTTTTTATGATTTGGACGTGACAATGGCGTCGGAGTTGTTAATAAACATAATTAGTAAACTTGAGGCTTGTGACATTCATATTGTCGCAGTAACTTGTGACATGGGGGGCAAAAATACCAAAGTGTGGAAGGAAATAGACGTGCACAAGGACAAGAGCTCTTTTGCCAATCCAGTGGATGATAAAAGGAAGGTGTGGGTGTTCTGTGATGTACCAAGGCTACACTAGTTGGCCTTGGATGTACCCCACATCTTGAAATTATTGAGAAACCACTTTTTAGATGAAGGTTTGACGTTAGCTGATGGTTCAGAATTTCCGAAATAGACAATAGAACACCTATTACAAACTCAAACAGGTGACCTATCAACTACCCATCATATTAATGAGGCTCATTTGAGTCTAACAGACAGATTCCGTCAGAATGTGAGAATGGCTGCGCAGTTATTTTCCAGGAGCACAGCTCTGGCAGTGCGGTATACTTAAAACAAGGACGCTAAAAGCAACTTTATCGAGCTAGTCAATGACACTTTCGACGTGTTGACCTCCAGGGAGCCTAAAGATGAAAATATTCCCCTTAGGAGTGGATACGGCTTAAACTTAAGGAGCGCTTTCTGGAGGTGATTACCTGATTAGGCCTACACAAGTGAGATTTAGTCAACGGAAAACTTTACTGAAAATAATTCATCGCCGAGTGATACGGGTATTTTTCATCCTGATACTGATAATGGAGAAGATTTCTTGCGCTTCGTAAGCGATGAACTATGTATAGGTGTTTTTGAGGGGCCGTTAACACCTTTACCCGTAGATGAACAAGAAGAAACGTTGGAGTTGTTAAGGATGGAAGACTTGTCAGGACTTCGAAATTGAAAACATAAAAAAGCAAAGCAAAGCAAAGTCATCTCCCTACAGGCCATGAAGGCCCTTGGAGGGGTGGAAGGTAAAGGCTTCCACTATCCGTAACCTCGGCACTTGATGGGGTGGAGTGGTTAGCTCTACGCCCGGCCGCCTTTGCCCCCAGGAATTACCCTGGTACTCATTTTTGGTGTAGGCTGAGTGAACCTCAGGGCCATATGCACCTCCGGAAGTGGAAATCTCGTTTCTTAAATTTTACGACTTCCTGACGGGGATTCGAACCCTCGTCCTTCCGGGCGAGCCGAGCACGCCTTTACCGCCTCGGCCAGGCAGCCCCTAATTGAAAACATAAACCAGGATGCAATTAAGTACCTAGCAGACTACTTGGCATTCAAATGTCACTCTGTTTATGACAGTTTGGGTGATAAAGGTGAAATGTTTGCCTTGCCAAAGGAAGTGCCTCACGACTGGTTATTAATCATTTCAAAAGGAGGCCTTACTCGTCCAACCGAAGAATGGTATCAAAAATTATGGAGTTTGAGGTACTCTTTGGTAGTTTTCACGGGCTTTATATTTCTAAATGTGAAAGAGTACCGGTAATGCAGACTTTGACTTCTATAATAAATCAAAATTTCCAGAACTTGACGACAATATTATATCGTTGTACGTCAGAACTTTCATTAGAATACGTCACCTCAACAAAAAGCATCATATAAATGATATGAAGAAGTATTCAGCGCAAAAGAGTCGACTGTGGGCAGTTTCACCTTCTCCAACAACTTCCTAAGTCATCAAAACGTGAGTTTTAAATGCAATTAAACCAATAATTATTCCAGTGTTTCTATGTATGTATTGTTCTAACAGCCGGCTTTTAAGATGTAATTACTCAGAGTTTCTTCTATTTTCTATCAACAGTATTATATCGCTGATTGCAGGTGGTATGTAAAGTACCACTTTACTATAATAACGCCAAACTTTTAATTATTTATCAGAAATTATCGAGGTCTATGCTGCATGCAGGCAATGCAGGCGCGCGCTTCGAGCCCTCCCGGCTACGTCACGCGTGATCAACCAATGAGAGCGCTGTGAGCGGGAATGGCCTACCTATTATACTCTACCTACCTTGGACTTTGGTTATCTTCGAGATTCGTATTGGCAACCTTTGAAACACAAACTAAGAATCGCTTATCATCGCTGTGCGCCATCTGGCGTACACTTTAAGTACTCGTACTGTTGTTGTTTACACAGCAAAGCCAAACTATAGAATTCATGCTAGGAACACGTTTCGCAACGGGAAATGTTATATAGTATTAAATATTGTGTGTGTGACACAGTTGTTTGCTTAAAATAATAAAGGTTTATAAAATTCATATCGATCGATCATATTATCGATTCAATTCAGATTTCATTTCCATTCAGTTGGCAGTATTAACGGAACCCTTCTTACTTCTCCAACGAGTACAAAAATCTATCACTAACAAGTGCGCGGATAATACATAAACATTAAAACGGTTCACGACCAACGAAACAAGCCAAATAAGGTAAACACAGGCTCAAATTACACTAGCACTATTAGCATTGATCACTGAGCCTGTCTCATCAAGCAGACTAATGCCAGCTTCTCACCGCTCCAAGCGCCTGAACTTGTTACTACGCCGTATTCGCTGGCTAACATGTGTGACTGGGCGAATGAGAAGGCGTATTAGCGCAGTCAGATAGTAATCGCCATCGATGTTTTCCGATATTATGAGCTCTACTATCGATATATTCGATAGTTTTCAAAAAGTGGAACGAATCATATCATTATGCATGAAATTAGAACATTCATTGAACACAATCAAAAAAAAAAAAAAAAAAAATCAGTAGAAATTAGTAAGAAAGTAGTAATTTCTGAAATTCAAATCGGAATCACTCATAAATCTCTTTAGCGGCAGGTCCGAGACATTCTCGAGCTGCACGCTCTTGCCCATAACGTGACCGCCCGAGAAATTATCGTACAGCTGCAGTGTTCATTTTGCGATCGTCCGACATTCTCCCGGGTATACTAATATCTTTGGAAAAATGTTTTACAGCATTCACAACGGATGGCAGGAGAGTTTTCAGTTGCTTTCGTGAAGCCTGTCACCTAAATTTTGCCTTATCTTCTCTCGTCTATAAGTTATGCAATCTCTGACTCGCCAGCTGACAAGGTAAACAGACATGGCGAGCGCGAAACGGAAGAAATGTTTGTCTGATGACAAAATAAGGGACTCGCCTACATTAAAGATGAATCTGTAAATGATATTGGTGATTCTGATAGTAGCGATAATAATTTTTCGCAGGATGACCTGGTATTTCTAATGAATGTGAGGAAGTTATTTTGTCGGAAACATTGGTGATGATAGATGTAGAACATACATTCGTGTGGAAAAAATGTAAGCCTGTAAATATTGAACGATCCAATATAATTCCATTTACGGGATATTCTGGTGTAGGGGTTGTATTACAGTATTCCCGGAGGTGAGTGCGATTAACAGTTTAGAACCTTTTCCACACTCATTGCACTTACCTAACTTTTTATCCTCACTACGCCTAAACCACTTCCAAACATCAGCTATCTTTCTTTTGGGCATATTTATATGAAGTTCACAATTTTAAACTAGTATATTAAAGTTACTACCAAAGCGTGGAACAGCTGTACAATTTCTGTTAGTCCGAAAAATTAGGTAATAAGGAAAAAAAAAACTATCATTGACTATCGATAATAGGCAACTGACTATCTATGTCAGACGATAGTGGTCGCTATCGATAATTATCGATAGTACTATCGATAGTTTTCCGCCTCTACTTAAATCGTTGCCTGCGTGATTAATACTAAAGCCTCCGCATGGCTAGGACGTGAACTATCCGGTTGCAATTAAACTACCCGACACGTATGAGCTCTTCTTCAATTACTGGTTGATACATTTATTTTGCCTTCATTCAACGTCATAGAAATATCACTTTTCTACTGAAAAATCTATGTTGTATCTTTGCAATGTGCAAGGTATTCTCGTAATGCCAATTGGAATCGTGCTGAGGAATGGAGGGATAACCTGACATCTAGCGGCACTATTTGAACTGCTGTTATCCTGTCAATTTAGTACTTGAAAAGACCGCGCATGCAGAGGCCGTTACTTATCTCGTAGGCAACGTTCAAGCAAGTTATGTAAAGCCTATTGCTCACGGTAAAATGTTTCGTAAAATTTGTTGTACAATTAATTTTATAAAAATTTGGTGAAAACAAGTTAAAAATTAAAATTATTTTATAAAATCCTTTGAAGGATCAAGATGGCCATCTATGAACTCACTCCTGAACTAGGATGTGCATGTGCTGCCATCTATCGATAAAATTTTAAACCAAGAATCAGCTGTTCAACTTACAGTGTTAATAATAATAATAATGATGTTATTTGCTTTACGTCCCACTAACTACTTTTTAAGGTCTTCGGAGACGCCGAGGTGCCGGAATTTAGTCCCGCAGGAGTTCTTTTACGTGCCAGTAAATCTACCGACACGGCGCTGTCGTATTTGAGCACCTTCAAATACCACCGGACTGAGCCAGGATCGAACCTGCCAAGTTAGGGTTAGAAGGCCAGCGCCTTAACTTACAGTGTGTTTGAGAGTATTGCTCTAACACACAAAGCAAAACTTGCTACTTTAGCTGCAATATGTTGTACAATGGTAAAAAGGAAGAAAAGAAATGCCAGGAAATGCTGGACTCAGTTTGGATCAAAAGAAGAGAAGAAGGTAGAGGATTGCTGTCCTTGGTCAAAAATTAGTTGAGGTTAGAAGACCAGCATTCATATAAGAATTCGGCGATTGTGGTTTCTGCCCCTCTCCTTGCATTTCTATTGTGGTAAAGTGGCGTTTTAACTTCGTACAAACAAGGATATTTCTGGTGTTCGTCCAGTAAAACACTAACAGCTTCCTTAGTCCACCCGGATCCTGTCATTTTAAAAAGAAGTGTTTGTTTACAATCGAATTTCACAATCTTCTCACGACGTAGCGCCAGTATCATCGTGATGTCAGCTTCGCTGATTGGTTCGTTTCATAAAATTAATTTTACGGAATAGAACATGTCCTATTTTACGAAAAGTTTTATAAAAGGTTTTATAAAACTTGAATTTGACCATGAGCAACAGAAATTTTATAAAATTAAATTATTGTACAATAAATTCGACAGAAAACTTTACCGTGAGCAACAGGCATAAGATTCGAGAAACTGATTTCGAATGCAAGTTTCGATTCTTTAATGTTCTCGGATGCATAGTCATCGATTCTGGAAAGTGTTCGAGTTTGCTCATCATTAGTTGAATAGTTTTAGGGTAGTTGCCCTGGACATGGTCGTTCTTCTGCTGATTTCATCGGAACACCCACCTGTATTAGAAATCATGGAGCCGAAGGACATACATTTCTGGACGTTCTGGAAACCAGCTATCTCCCTCGCATTCGGTTTGTTGTTTTCTCTCTGATTTCCAGTCAACATTAGATTCTCCACGAGAAAACCTATAGTTGCTGATTTCCCTACCCCCGAGAGAAATACGAACCTCCTGCTAGTCCTTGAGCACCAAGGCTAGGGCCACATTTATGTGATTTCAAGCTGCGTTACTGACTGTTTTTCACGCAGCTGGACAACAGGGCGCGTGGCGACATTTACGTGTTTGCATGGCGTGATTTTATTAGTGTGTTGGGTATTGTTAGGGGCTGCCTGGCCGAGGCGGTAAAGGCGTGCTTGGTTTACCCGGAAGGACGTGGGTTCGAATCTCCATCAGGAAGTCGTAAAATTTAAGAAACGGTATTTCCCCTTTCGGAGGTGCACATGGCCCTGAGGTTCACTCAGCCTACACCAAAATGAGTACCAGGTTAATTCCTAGGAACAAAGGCGGACGGGCGTAGAGCTAAGAACTCTACCCCATCATTTTTTTATTTTTTGCTAGTTGCTTTACGTCGCACTGACACAGATAGGTCTTATGGCTACGATGTTACAGGAAGGGGCTAGGAGTGGGAAGGACGCAGCCGTGGCCTTAATTAAGGTACAGCCCCAGCATTTGCCTGGTGTGAAAATGGGAAACCACGGAAAACCATCTTCAGGGCTGCCGACAGTGGTGTTCGAAACTACTATCTACCGAATACTGGATACTGGCCGCACTTAAGCGTCTGCAGCTATCGAGCTCGGTCTACCCCATCAAGTGCCGAGGTTACAGATAGTGGAAGCCTTTACCTTCCACCCCTCCATAGCCTGTACGAAGATAACTTTGACTTTGACTTAGTATATTGTTAAGTAGCAAAACATCGGCAATTGTCTGCATTTGGAAGGAATTCCATTAAATAGTAACACCGTTGTTGCGTTATGCGCTGCGTCGGTTATTCGCCATCGTCATCAAAGACAATATTGGATCCATCCTATAATACAGTAAGTGACAGGTCATCACATCAAGTGGACAATTTGTGCTCCTACACAATAAACTAAAATACAACCAAGAGAAATTTTTGAGTATTAATAAAAGTCTGTGAACTAATTTGAAATGCTTTTCTGTTCGTTGAAAAGTGCTATCAGCAAAGGAAACACGACGTCTCCCCCAACACAGTGCCCGTTACTGATAACCACGCATCTCTCTTCATGTCTCTGTTTTTGAATTCTTGGTTCTTAGTATAGTAAAGGCACGGGTACTTTCGTACCTCCAAAATGATTAATTGACAGTGTAATTCAAGTAATAATAATAATAATAATAATAATAATAATAATAATAATCGTATGGCCTCAGCTACCGTGTGCAGACATTTCGATTTGACGCCATCTGGCTGTCTGCTCGTCAATTTCGACGTTCCGTTTAACTCTAGGTCCGCAAGATGGCAGACAGAGTAAACCGGATCTCTCTTGGGCGTCTATGGCTGAGATTTAATTAATTTTGTCGGGTAAACACCAAATGTATCACCAGAGATCTTTTACATGCCGACATCGTACGACATGGAGTGTCGAATGGACTTTTTTCCGCCCTTCAAAAATCCGACTACCTCTGCCGGGTTTGAACCCGCTATCTTGGGACGCGGAGGCCGACACTCTACCACGGATCCACAGAGGCAGCTAGTGTAATTCAAGTGAAAGTACAAAACGAACGCAGATTGTCCACGCTCAATATTCAAACAAGAGCACAATACCGCAGGCTCTTCATTCCACAAATGTTGTCAGCCACTGAACGGGAAAACACGCAAACAAAATGGACCTCGGCCCAGTCTCGAACAGGCGACCTTGATGCCGCGCCTTGTCTCGTGTCTCGCGGCGGGAAATCACGCTGTGTTGCCGGGCCTGTCCAACTTAGTGTTGTGCATTTTTGACGCGAGATTTCACGCAGTAACGTAGAGTGACCCTAGCCTAAGGTCGGACTCAACATTCTTCACGCTTTTGCGCAGTACCATGTGGTGGACGTCAAATGAATGGCCATAATATGTTATTTTCTTTGGCTACTTGCCTAATGCACTTCTTCACAGTTACGTTCTATGTCGATAATTGACGTCACGATTTGGCTGCTCCCTCTTCTAGCTTCAGAGAACTGATTCTCAAGTCTAGTGGCTTCTTCACTCTTTATATTACTTTCTTCTTTGCCAGGTTTCAGCAAAGCAATAACTCGACTCCCCCCACACACCTTTGGAATTTGTCATCTGTTCACGCAGTTGTTGAAGAATTGGAGAATCCATTACTTTGTTGTAAGACCGAAATGCTTAATTTGCTCGGTTCTTATGTCATCCAAGCCAGATGATTTTCCATTTTTGCTCTGTTTGATAGCCTGTTCCAGTTCTTTTGTACTGAATGATGTTATAAGGTCATTACTCTCTTCTTGTTCTCGTCTTTTCAATTTTGGCTTTTTTAAATTTATGATTTACCTTCCCGTCCAAAGTAACTTATGTGCTATTTGAATTATGATGTTCAGTAGTCTTAGTTGGATCACTGTTCAGGCGTCTCTGAAGTCTCCAGGCTTTGTCACTGTCTCCTTTCAGATCCAAGTTTTCTATAGTTTTAATTCATTAGTCCCTTTATGTCTCTCTCATTTAAGAAATTAGTTTATTTCCTGCATCGACAGTTGCTACTCTGAAAGGATTTTCTTCAAATAACTTGTTGTATTCTGGTTTGATCTGATGTTAGCCCGGCGATGTAAGATGTTCAGCATCCGCGGGGAATAGACGTTCAGGAACATCTCTTTACGGCCGTGACAAAGGTGTCATAGCATTCTGGTGCTGGTTCTATGGAAGGCACTTCAGCGTCCGCAAATCTCGACCAAAATACTTTTCTGAAATTAAACTTTTCCTAAAGGGTAACTTACGAGGTCTCACAGCAGTAAATATTTGGCAGTTGGGTATTGGGGAACAGACAGATTTTACACATTGTTGGCTAGTACTGCTGCAACTAAATATGAGGTCGGGATTGTAACCTCGCCTCCACCTTCCGCTATTGAATGATGTTCATTTGCATCATGAATCATGGTCAGGTTATTCATTTCAGCCCATTCTTGTACTGCTCTTCCAATCTCATCTTCATGATCATAGCCTCAAACATTGCTATGGCTGTTGATTTCGTCAATCACAATCTGCACATGCTTATTTTGAATATTGGATGGTTTTGTCAACAATGAATTCAACTCCAGGTGTTTTATAGAGGGATGAAATGGTGGAATTAGCTATCTCCACAGTGAGGGTTTCAGTGTCATTTTCCTCTGTAGATGCCCTGGATAGAATCTGGACGTCTGGATGAACAAAGATAGCGCTTACAAATTTATTATGCGGTCTCTCAATGGCAAGATGCATTCCGCTTACTTTTGGTCTGATAATGTCGCAACTTCTGTGTGCACAATATATGACGCTGGTGTTGACTGTATAATTCTCGTATCAGTTCTTCTTTGGCTGGTGTGATGCCTTCTATTTTAATATAGATTATTGTTAAGTGTGGCCCTGAAAAGGGCTAGGATGTGGATGTTTCTGTTATGAAAGGATAAGCCGTCAGGTTATTTCGAGCCAATTTCTGACGTATGCCCGATTATGATTCTCAGCTTGGTCATGAATCATCGTAATGTTCGGGGAAGCTCCTTTCGTTTACCCCACTGATACAAGTAGCTCATGCTGGTATTCAGATTGCAGTACACTGCAAATTCTTACATTATAATGCAGAACAAGAACAATATGATCAAGGTTTTAGAGTGAATGACATGTTCGGATTACAATTTATAATCCAAATTTCGAGGTTTCTTATTAGAAAATAGATTAAAGAAATCTGTTGGTTTTACAAGCATGTCTCTGTGAATGTTCAAAGGGCCAATCCACTGGATCGACTTTCACTTGTTTATTGTCGGATTCTGTTTATTTTCTTTCTTAAAATTCCATTGGGCGGAGATGGGGGTGGGGGGAGGGTTCTAACTCCCTTGGCTACGCCCCTGGTATGTTGTACAGCTGTTATAATGGGAAGGTGACGTTTGTGATTGTGTAGTCGTATTTTGACGAAAGAGAACTCGTTACAGGAAGCCCTCAATGAAAAATGAAAAAAAAAAAAATGAAAAAAACTAGGTAGAAGAAGAATTTTCAACAGACCTAGTGAACTATAGAAAGACGAACTAGCTTGAGTCTTTGGGAAGTACTGTAGGAAAAAGTGAAAAACAAGTCTGGACGGAAATTCATGACAATGATTTGTGCGCAGGGGACTTTCGGATGGTAAGTATACTTCTTCTTCTACTTCTTAATCTGTTTACCCTCCCGGGTGGGATCCCACCTCTACCACCTCAAGGGCAGTGTCCTGGAGCTTCAGACTCTGGGTCTGGGATACAGCTGGGGAGGATGAACAGTACCTCGCCCAGGCGGCCTCACCTGATATGCTGAACAGAGGCCTCGCGGGGGGATGGGAAGATTGGAAGGGATATACAAGGAAGAGGGAAGGAAGCGGCTGTGGCCTTAAGTTAGGTACCATCCCGGCATTTGCCTGGAGGAGAAGTGGGAAACCACGGAAAACCACTTCCAGGATGGCTGAGGTGGGAATCGAATCCACCTCTACTCAGTTGAACTCCCGAGGCTGAGTGGACCCCGTTCCAGCCCTTGTACCACTTTTCAAATGTCGTGGCAGAGCCGGGAATCGAACCCGGGCCTCCGGGGGTGGCAGCTGATCACACTAACCACTACACAACAGAGGTGGTAAGTATACTCGGGGACAAAACATGAGGACCTCACCTCACCTCACACCTCTACTCTCCAGCGGCTGCCCGGTATCTATTAGCGGCTTACGGGATTTACTTCGTCTACCGTAGCCGGAGTTGCCAAATCGTCTACTGTGCTTGACAAGAAGAAAGGGTAAAGACTGAAGAAAGTAGTTTGGCAACCTCCCCACACCAAACACTTAGAATTCATTAACTCAGCAGAGTGCAGGGTGTGATTGACAGCTGGCTTCAAGCTCGCTTCCAGGAACGGAGGCCGTCGTGTTTTGTCCCCAAGTATATGCATGATTGTAATTGTAATATAATTTTAATGTGTGCTGCATTCTTATTTGTACAATCAAAAGTCTTGCAAATAAATATTACAATACTGACAAGGAAGCAGCCTAGATGACGACAATTAAACGCCTGCACGCGGTAGTTGAGGACATTCGATTATTACTATTATTATTATTATTATTATTATTATTATTATTATTATTATTATTATTATTATTATTATTATTATTATTATTGAGGAGCTGCGGTAAAGGCGTGCTCGGTTCACCCGGAAGGACGTGGGTTCGAATCCCCGTCAGGAAGTCGTAAAATTTAAGAAACGCCGGGCTGAGTGGCTCAGACGGTTGAGGCGCTGGCTTTCTGACCCCAACTTGGCAGGTTCGATCCTGGCTCAGTTCGGTGGTATTTGAAGGTACTCAAATACGACAGCCTCGTGTCGGTAGATTTACTGGCACGTAAAAGAACTCCTGCGGGACTAAATTCCGGCACCTCGGCGTCTCCGAAAACCTTAAAAGTAGTTGGTGGGACGTAAAGTAAATAACATTATTATCATTAAATGTAAGAAACGAGGTTTCCACTTCCGGATGTGCACGCGGCCCTGAGGTACACTCAGCCTACACCAAAAATTAGTAGCAGGTTAATTCCTGGGGTCAAAGGCAGCCGGGCGTAGAGCTAACAATTCAACCCCATCAAGTGCCAAGGTTACGGATAGTAGAAGCCTTTACCTTCTACCCCTCCAAGGGCCTTCATAGCCTGTACCGGGATGACTTTGCGTTTGCTTTGCTATTATTATTATTATTATTATTATTATTATTATTATTATTATTATTATTATTATTATTGTTACGGAGTTATCCGTGGTAGTTAGAGGTGAAAGAAGGTGCTGGGATGAACAGGTCTCAACTTACGAAATTAAATTTAAAATTGAACAAAGGTTATATTTTCTTTTCACGGTCAAGAAATAACAAGTATAACAGGAACTCAGTTGTATATCAACAAGTTAAGAAAGTACAATTACAGTTTATTAATGGATTTTGGGCTTCGAGCCCCAGATTCACAATCCCTGAGCAATGAGCCCAACTTTACTTATACACAAGGTTTGACAAAGGGGCAGAAAACCTCAATCATGCCCAGGAGCACTTGCTCCCAATTACCCAGTAAAGCCTCCTCGAGGCACACAGAAAATCTTCTTTTAAGAAAGAGCAAACCCGCTCTCAAAGTTCAAGCCCTCAAAGGCCACACCAAACTCCACCTTCAAGCTGCCCTCCTGGCACACAAGAACAGGGGTAAAATTACCCAACCTACTGAGGCCTATTCATTAAAGAAACAGGACAATAACATGGCCCCAAAATACCAACTTGAGAGGAGGCGTAACTTGCACTCCTAATACACCTTTTTAAAACCTATTTGGCTCTTAGGCCGCTTATGCAAGGGCTAATCCCATACTACGGAGGTGACACGATAGGAAAATTAATTACATTATGAAGCGAAGAAAAACAGTTATGAAAACGTATGAAACAATATGAGAGGGAGCTCGAGAGGGTTAGGCACTCTCTATCCCGATTTGTAGTTAAAGAGACGGAATTTGTACCAAGTGTCTTTTACATTTTAAAGGAAGGTTACATGATAAAAGTTTCGAACCTGCCCCGAGGGTTAAACTGCTGAGCTAGCAAGAAATGAAGTTATTAAAAGGCCATTACCTTATGGAAGAACTGCTGCCCGAAGGAAGAGGCGCTTCCCGCCCCCTGCTACATAATCACACTAGGAAAGATGTTACTGAAGTTGCCAGGAGACCAGAAAATCAGCAGTTTATATACCCTCGCGGAAAATTCGAGACGTTTCATGAATGATTACAACCCGCCCACAAAATTTTATTGGATAACAGCAAAAACTAATACACCAGACGAAGAAGAAACACCTTATTGGTGGAAAATTAATTACAGACATTCCTGATTGGCTACAGTCAAAACAGGCGGAAAGAAAGGATTATATTGCCAACTCTCAAACCACAGAATTTTTTTTAGCAAAAACAAAATTTATGAATGTTAAATTTCTTCCGGACAATTCATTCCTTTACACCAGAGAGCGTTATCAGTTTTGGTAGAGACATCTGTTAGAGAATGTTCAAAGTTCTTGCTATGGAGTAGACAAACACGACTCGAAATTGACATAGTTCAGAACACTACAAAATTTACAGTAGAGACATTTTCTGAGAAACTTTAGAATTAACATGGTTGTTAAAGTTCAGGCTTCCTCCAGTAGAGGAGTTTCAACTGGCGCAATGTTTGAGGTGTACCGCCCGGTAAAATTATTATTATTATTATTATTATTATTATTATTATTATTATTATTATTATTATTATTATTATTTGCTTCTTTGTTATGTCCATTCAAAGAGCGTTTGAATTTGTTCGTTGGCCTAATAGTTTTCGCCGTTTTATCCTCCCAAAATCTCTTCATGAATGCACTGTGTTGCACCTTGCATTAGAGGACCACTTCCTACCAGTTTTCTTTTTAGGTTTCTTCACGAATTTGTGCTTGGCTACTCTTGTGCTAAAAGCTCCACGATCTTCTATGATGTCGTCCGTAATATTAATTTCTTGTAAGTCCGCCTTAGTTTGTTCTAGCCAGTTTGTTTTTTATTATTAGTATTATTTTACAATTGGCTTTACGTCGCACTGACACAGATAGGACTTATAGCGAAGATGGGATAGGAAAATGCTAGCAGTGGGAAAGAATCGGCCGTGGCCTTAATTAACTTACAGTCCTAGCATTCGCCTGATGTCAAAATAATGGATAACCGTTTTCAGCCCTGCCGGCAATGGGGTTCGAAACTACTATCTCCCGAATGCAAGCTCACAACTGCGTACCCCTAAGCAGTGTTGCCAACTTAGCGGATTTTCCGCTAAATTTGGCGGAATTAGAACACTGTCGGCGGAGAAATATGCCATTTAGCGGACAGCGGATTTTTTGGCGGAATTCTAGAGTTATTATAGCGAATTTTTATCCATTGTACTTTTTTAAAAATTTTGTACTCCAGCCTGTCTGAGCTATTCCGTATTTCTTGTCAGGAGCTAGCAGTCACATGAGGAAAACATGTTATTTGGATTTGATGTTATGAGATCGTGGTATCATAAATTTGTAATGCGTGAGGAAAGGGTACTTATCTCTTCATTGACAAATGACGACAGATGATGAAACTGTGAGAGAGTAGCATTTATATTTATGCCATGAAGGAAGACCGTTTGAACTGGCCTGTTATGTGTGTGGCCCTTGAGTAGGGGATTCACCTAGTGTGCACCCGGCACTAAAGTTTTAGCTCGCCGGCTCGCAGGCAGGGGGTTAATCCCAGTGGAACTCACAGATCAGGTGAGTACAGACATTTACTAACTATTATTATTATTATTATTATTATTATTATTATTATTATTATTATTATTATTATTATTATTATTATTATGTGCGTATGGACCCAATGGATCACGCAAAGCTCTAACGATTCTGTTTTCTGAGTTGCCAAACAGCTCTCATCCTTTCTCCGTGGATCCTTTTTCGTTCTTCTGTCCACTTTGCTCCAGTCTTCTTTTACACTTCGTTCTCTGGTTGCACTTTCCATCCATTAATTTTTTTCCTATACAGGTTTCTGTCCGCGGTGTCATTTGAGTTCATCTGGGCTTTTTTCAGATCCTTCTTCACTTCCAGTACCCATGGAATATTTTTTAGATGTCCAGCTCCATGGCTAAATGGTTAGCGTGCTGGCCTTTGGTCACAGGGGTCCCGGGTTCGATTCCCGGCAGGGTCGGGAATTTTAACCATCATTGGTTAATTTCACTGGCACTGGGGCTGGGTGTATGTGTCGTCTTCATCATCATTTCATCCTCATCACGACGCGCAGGTCACCTACGGGTGTCAAATCGAAAGACCTGCACCTGGCGAGCCGAACATGTCCTCGGACACTCCCGGCACTAAAAGCCATACGCCATTTCATTTCATTTTTTAGATGTTCTATGTAGGTGAGAATCGTGTGTGTCAGTCTATTTGCCGGCAGTCTGCGGACGTGCCCATAAAATTTCAGACGTCTTTTGCGGATGTCTGCTGCAATGTTGGAAAGCTCTTCTGTCACTTTGCGTGACCTCATTCTATATCCATCTTCTGTTTTTCGGGGGCCGAGAATCGTCCTCGCATTATTATTATGATGATTATTATTATTGCCCATTATTTGAGATCGGATTTCTTGGCGGAATTTTAGCGGATTTTTAGTAGTATTTAGCGGATCTTGAAAACATAAGTTGGCAACACTGCCCCTAACCGCACAGCAAACTCGCTCGGTATTATTATTATTATTATTATTATTATTATTATTATTATTATTATTATTACATAGCTATACTTCGACTCCCATTTATTAGTACAGATAGGAGCTATGGCATCAGCAAACCTGTAAATGTGATTTCTCTGCCGTGTGCGAGGTTAACGCACTCCTCCGCAGAGAGTATGATTCAGGGTCGAGTCTTGACTCCGTTAATTTTCCCAGTTCTTTGACCTGAGGTATTGAACCCTTGGGTCACCCGTCAATCGTCGGTCATCTGTCACAGCTGTTCCGCTAGTACATTCAACTCATGAACTCCTAAGACGTTTCGAGTCCTTTTTCTCTCACTTCGCCGACCGGTCGATAGGGATCAGAGGAAGGCAATACTACTTCAAACGAGAGGCAAAATGTGCACAGAAATCTACTAAACTAAAGGTTTCAGTTAAAATTTGATTTGGGAATTATATAAAATTTTGACATTGAAACAAACGTTCACGGGCAAACAACTCAATGTTGAAAGCATCCTAGGGATATGAGCTACGAATTTTAGGTAAATTATAATCCTTTTCTTAATCATCATTATCCGGTCGATTAGATTAGCTGTTCGCCTTTTTCTACCACTACGGGCGCTAATGTGAGACAATGCAGAGTTTCACTTAAGCTCTTATAAGTACATTGGGTGTGGACATTTTACAAAAATCAAGAAATGCCTGAAGGTATTGAACCAAGGAACACATTACAGAAAAAATTATGTAAATAAGTAATTTGGCTACGAAAAAAAAAAAAAGAAAATGAGTATAGAAACACGTGAATTTTAGGCTGTCTTTCCGGAACTGCAATTTGGCCGGAAGCTATTTTTGATAGATAGTTTGATAAAGCTATCCAAGACTCGAAACCTTTCCGGGCCCTTTAGCCCTTCAACCCGTCCAGAAAGCCAAGAATAACGGCCGAGAGGATTCGTCGTGTTGACCACACGACAACTCGTAATCTTCAAGCCTTCGGGCTGAGCAGCGGTCGCTTGGTAGGCCAAGGCCCTTCAGGGCTGTAGTGCCATGGGGTCAGGTTAGGTTTTAGCTTTTGAACTTTCGGCACAATTGAGGAAATTGCTTAATTTTACGTTTTTCGTAGTGTGGCGACCGCTACTTTGTCTTCCAAAAAATGTTTTTAACATTAAAATATAACAGTGTTCGCCTCTGTGGTGTAGAGGTTAGTGTGAATAGCTGCCACCCTCGGAGGTCCGCGTTCGATTCCCGGCTCTGCCACGAATTTGAAAAGTGGTATGAGGGCTGGAACGGGGTCCACTCACCCTCGGAAGTTCAACTCAAATAATAATAATAATAATCGTATGGCCTCAGCTACCGTGTGCAGACATTTCGATTTGACGCCATCTGGTTGTCTGCTCGTCAATTTCGACGTTCCGTTTTACCCTAGGTCCGCTAGAAGGTAGACAGAGTAAACCGGATCTCTCTTGGGCGTCTATGGCTGAGATTTAATTAATTTTGTCGGGTAAATACCAAATGTATCACCAGACATCGTACGACATGGAGTGTCGAATGTACTTTTTTCCGCCCTTCAAAAATTCGACTACCTTTGCCGGGCTTGAACCCACTATCTTGGGATTCGGAGGCCGACACTCTACCACGGATCCACAGAGGCAGCTGGAAGTTCAACTGAGTAGAGAGGGGTTCGATTTCCTCCTCAGCCATCCTTGAAGTGGTTTTGCGTGGTTTCCCACTTCTCATCCAGGCAAATGCCGGGATGATACCTAACTTAAGGCCACGGCCGCTTCCTTCCTTCTTCCTTGTCTATCCCATCTAATCTCCCCCCCCCCCCTGTTCAACATAGCAGGTGAGACCGGCTAGGTGAGGTACTGGTCCTCATCCCCAGTTGTATCCACCGACCCAATATCTCACTCTCAAGGATACTGTCCTTGATGCGTAGAGGTGGGATACCTCGCTGAATCCGAGGGAAAAGTCAACTCTGGAGGGTAAACAGATAAATAAGAAGAAGAGAAGAAAATATAAGTCACATTTGATGAAAAGATGTTTAAAAATTGCTGAAACAAATTACATTAAGTCCTTACTATCTTCCGTTAAATATAGAAGTGAAATGTAAGGAAGGCAAAGCCATGAAGAAAATTCAAAAATGTGAAAATCGGAAATTCAGACTTCAATTTAAAAGTGTGAGCTAATCTACACGACCCGTGGTAAATCTGGCTTTCATAGATGAACTCAAAATTTACATGTAATTAATGTTGTCCATCCGTTATAAATACCAGTGCAGAACATCATGCTGCTCCCGACTGGACACTTAATCGAACCAAACTGCTCTAACTTCCAGTTGCTTTGTCCTCGGACACTCCCGGTGCCAAAACCCATAGGCCTACGCCATTTCATTTCATCATCTAAAGAAAGGTAAGAACCACGAAAACGTGAAAATAAAATACTCAGTAGGCCTCGCAAGCTTGCGTTGTGTCGGACGAGAACAAGAGTTAACCAAGGAAGGTTGGATAGGAATATAAGTACTAGTAATACCAGACGCTCACAGCTTTTGAACCGCGAGGTGCTCTCTGCTGGGAACATCCATGAGTCTGCTTACAACACTGGCACGTTATGCCAGTTAAGGTGCATCAGAATTGCGTGTTGTGAAGGTTGGAGCAATTAAAAGGAAAATTACTGAGGCGGTAGAAGTCGCAATGTAGCTTTTCTTGTTTGGCAACGCGCCCAAGGTCGAGCAATCATGTAGTCTTCCTGAGGAAACCATGAGAAGTGTTCCAGAAATGATAAAACAGCAAAAACTTACGGTTTCAGGCATGCAATGATCAACTAGAAAGCTATCGTGCAAATACTGCAGTTAATAGTACAGGGAAGGCTTCATCGGATCTTAACCTCGGAAGAGCTTACCAGAGAACTGGTTGGATCAGTCCTGATCATTACATTGAAACTTGATACGTTGTTAGGAAGGAAGCCACACTTTCCACTGAGTTTAATGTAACTTAAAAGCTCAATATCAACATTACAATATAACATACCTGTAAAAATAAAATCCACATTCCCAACCCTTCAGGCACGCAACTCAATGTTCAAAACATCCTAGAGATATGAGCAAAGAATTTTAGGTAAATAAAATATAATATTGAATGAGAGATCCTCCGTGGGTCAGACGGCAGCGCGTCGGCCTCTCACCGCTAGATACCGTGGTTCAAATCCCGGTAACTCCATGTGAGATTTGTGCCGGACAAGGCGGAGGCGGAACAGGTTTTTCTCCGGGTACTCCGGTTTTCCCTGTCATCTTTCATTCCAGCAACACTCTCCATTCTCATTTCATGTCATCTATCAGCCATTAATAAATCACCTTGGGAGTGGCGACCCCATCGTACTATATACGATCGTACTATGTCGATATACTAGCCTATATACGATTCGTTCATTACATCCCTGACCCGGTCAATGACTGGAAAACAGGTTGTAGGTTTTCATTTTCATTTCCATTGAATGAGAATATATTCTTTATTTATTCCTAAACATTACAGTTCTTTTCTTAATCATCGTTATTCGGTCGATTAAATTAGCAGTTTGCCTTTTTCTACCACTACGAGCGCTAATGAGAGTCAATGTATTGTTTCACTTCAGCACTTATAACTACATTCGGTGTGGACCTTTTTCAAAAAATCAAAAAATATTCCAAGCAACACATTATAGAGAGAATTATTTAAATAAATTCATTTGGCTAGGATTTGAATAAAAAGGAAACGAGTAAAGAAACAAGCGATTTTAGGCTGTTTTTTTGGAACTGCATTTAGGCCGAAAATGATTTTTCGAAATTTGTTTCTTTAGTTTGATAGAGCTACCCAAGAATCACAATTTGAAACCTTTCCGGACCTTTTACCCTTTCAGCTTTCGGCATAATTGAGCAAATTGTTTAATTTTACGTTTTTTGTGGTGTGGGGGCCCCCACTTTATCTCCCAAGAAAATATGCTTTCAACATTAAAACACTTTATTAAACAAGGAATAAGAATACAAACTATTAAACAAAAAGTGACATGTTTCGTTCTTAAAAGAACATCATCAGGTTCTGTCAAGTCACACTAAATATTTACAAACATTTGAGTGTGGCTTGATAGAATCTGGTGATTTGAGTGTGACTTGATAGACTCTGATGATTTGACTGTGGCTTGATAGAATCTGATGAGTTGAGGGTGGCTTGATAGAATCTGATTATTTGAGTGTGGCTTGATAGAATCTGATGAGTGTGGCTTGATAGAATCTGATTATTTGAGTGTGGCTTGATAGAATCTGATGATTTGGGTGTGGTGTGATTGAATCTGGTGACTTGAGTGTGGCTTGATAGAATCTGATGATTTGAGTGTGGCTTGATAGAATCTGATGATTTGAGTGTGGCGTGATAGAATCTGGTGATTTGAGTGTGGCTTGATAGAATCTGATTATTTGAGGGTGGCTTGATAGAATCTGGTGATTTGAGTGTGGCTTGATAGAAACTGATTATTTGAGGGTGGCTTGATAGAATCTGATGATTTGAGTGTGGCTTGATAGAATCTGATGATTTGAGGGTGGCTTGATAGAATCTGATGATTTGAGTGTGGCTTGATAGAATCTGATTATTTGAGTGTGGCTTGATAGAATCTGATGATTTGAGTGTGGCTTGATAGAATCTGATGATTTGAGTGTGGCTTGATATAATATGATGATTTGAGTGTGGCGTGATAGAATCTGGTGATTTGAGTGTGGCTTGATAGAATCTGATTATTTGAGTGTGGCTTGATAGAATCTGATTATTTGAGTGTGGCTTGATAGAATCTGATTATTTGAGGGTGGCTTGATAGAATCTGGTGATTTGAGTGTGGCTTCATAGAATCTGATGATTTGAGTGTGACTTGATAGAATCTGATTATTTGAGGGTGGTTTGATAGAATCTGGTGATTTGAGTGTGGCTTGATAGAATCTGATTATTTGAGGGTGGCTTGATAGAATCTGATTATTTGAGGGTGGCTTGATAGAATCTGGTGATTTGAGTGTGGCTTAATAGAATCTGATGATTTGAGTGTGGCTTGATAGAATCTGATGATTTGAGTGATTTGAGTGTGGCTTAATAGAATCTGATGATTTGAGTGTGGCTTGATAGAATCTGATGATTTGAGTGTGGCGTGAAAGAATCTGATTATTTGAGTGTGGCTTGATAGAATCTGATTATTTGAGGGTGGCTTGATAGAATCTGATGATTTGAGTGTGGCTTGATAGAATCTGATTATTTGAGTGTGGCTTGATAGAATCTGATTATTTGAGTGTGGCTTGATAGAATCTGATTATTTGAGGGTGGTTTGATAGAATCTCGTGATTTGAGTGTGGCTTGATAGAATCTGATGATTTGAGTGTGGCTTGATAGAATCTGATGATTTGAGTGTGGCGTGATAGAATCTGATGATTTGAGTGTGGCTTGATAGAATCTGATGACGAGGGTCCGGATGTTTATGAATTAAAAAGTTTCAAAATATGACTTACAATTTTTTGGTCACATTTTCGAAATCTGTTTAAATTAATTTATATATTAAAAGAGTTTACTGAAAACAGCTTTGGCAAATCCGACCGTCCGTTCTACTGGAGCGGTTTGCTTCATTTTTGTTTTATTCTCTCCGGAATGACCTGGCTGTGAATCATGAGACATTGATTGGTCTCTAAGTTCAGCCAACTTTGAGCAATCATAAAATCAAATCATTAAATAATCACTCCGATAATTGCAGGCGAAGGCTTACCCTACCCGCAATACATTCACTACTTAGCAGGTTGCTAAGCGACTAAAGGCTAGTACACACCTAGCGACAAAGTCGCGGGACATTGTCTGGGGACAGTTGCGAGACACTGTCCCTAGACTGTTGCGATACAATGTCCCGTGTCCACACCTATAGAGCCAGTTGCACCACAGGAATTGGCGCGAAATGGCGCAAGAAATTGCTTTATGTGCTTTTAATGTTGTGAATCTTTTTCTCCATCTCGTGAACGGACATACTGAACTTTTTAGCGAGAGATTCCATTGCTTCCCTCCTTTCGTCTCTGTTTTTATACTCGGTAGACATAACATCCCCAAGACAAAATCCTCAACGATTTTTAGAGTAGTTTCCATCACAAAACAACAGAACACGCAACACGTGGCGGCTATCTACACACTGACATCGGCGTGTCCCGGGACTTTGTCTCACGACACGTCCAGACTACATCATGTTGCGCAACATTTGTATCATGTATCCCATTTCGAGTGGGAGACCTGCGACATGCAACTTTTGTATCGCGACAGTCCCAAACACGGAAAAAATGTCGCAGGACATCCCTGGAACTTGTCGCGATACACGTGTTCCGCAACTTTGTCGCTTGGTGTGTACTAGCCTTTACACTTTCATTAATTAATAATCTGATACTTGTGATTTTCAACCTTAGTAATGCCATTGCATGAGGCCATGTTTGATTACTACCTGTCATGCCAGAGAGCCACTTCCTCTGATCACGAAAGAATATTATTCCCTGCTAGATACTCTTTGATTCTCTAACCTTTCCCAGCTTCCAAATATATTTAACAGATGGCATTTTGTTCCTAGTAATTTACATGCTGCTAAGAGTAAAAATCTACGCACAAAGAGATCCCATCACGACACACGCCTTACACATTATTTGGGTACAGTAATAGAATGATAACCTAGCTATACTAGAAAGAGTGACTGCCATGAATCTTAAAAATGTTCTCTGGCTGGCAAAAACGCTTCTTCGAGACTAAACGTATGAGCTCACAAGATAACTGTTCTGTATAGAAGAAGGCCCGAGCCTCCGCAGAGGTGTTCCTGAGCCGGAGTTTACGTGCGGTAGGGTGGCCAGTTCCTTTCCGCTCCTCCATTCCCTTACCCCCAACCAACAGCGCGTGGCAACCCATCCAACTCCTGACCACGCCCAATGTTGCTTAACTTCGGAGATCTCACGGTATCCGGTATTTCAACACGGCTACGGCCGTTGGCTGTATAGAACTGCGGTTAAAAATACCAAGCATTGTTTCAGGAACTGCACGATAAAAGAAAAGAATATATGGATAGATTTTTATCGAACAGACGCCATGATGACGTCAGAATGGATGAATTCTGACTACGAACAGTGGCATACCACAACGCGCTTCTTATTAAATACTCATAACACTATTGAAAAGGGCAGCCAATACAATATGACTATGACAGGCATAACAAGACGAGTTATTTGACCTGTTGATAACGAATGTTGCGGAGCAGCACGAGTCCTCTAGTATTATATAGAAAATATACTTTTAAAATCTAGCACATTAAATAATAAATAAATATAAATGTTGTACGTATGAATATAGGGTATTCAGCCCGAGGGCTGGTTTTATCCTCCACAGCTCCGCCAACAGCTGCCGTAGATAGCCTGAGTGTCCCTGAAGAGGCATGAGGAGTGAGCTAGTTTACCGTTGCTTTACTCACCGAGCCAGAAGTTTCTATTATATATCAGTCTGCCAAGCCCACTAAAATTCACGCACCAACCGACCCTATGAGCAAAATAAGTACTATATTAATTAGTATCTATTATATTTTGGTCCGCCTCTGTGGTATAGTGGTTAGCGTGATTAGCTGCCACCCCCGGAGGCCCGGGTTCGATTCCCGGCTCTGCCACGAAATTTGAAAAGTGGTACGAGGGCTAGAACGAGGTCCACTCAGCCTCGGGAGGTCAACTGAGTAGAGGTGGGTTCGATTCCCACCTCAGCCATCCTGGAAGTGGTTTTCCGTGGTTTCCCACTTCTCCTCCAGGCGAATGCCGGGATGCTACCTAACTTAAGGCCACGGCCGCTTCCTTCCCTCTTCCTTGCCTATCCCTTCCAATCTTCCCATCCCTCCATAAGGCCCCTTTTCAGCATAGCAGGTGAGGCCGCCTGGGAGAGGTACTGGTCATACTCTCCAGTTGTATCCCCCGACCAAGAGTCTGAAGCTCCAGGACACTGCCCTTGAGGCGGTAGAGGTGGGATCCCTCGCTAAGTCCGAGGGAGAAACCGAACCTGGAGGGTAAACAGATGATGATGATGATGATGATGATCTATTATATTTTGTATTTATTAATTATTACTCAATCCAGAGGCAACTCTCCACTCTGCACAGAATGAAATAAATGTAACATTTTGATGGGCGATCAGAAAGAATTAGGTTAGGTTAGGTCAGGTCATCAGCCCAGAGGCTGGTTGGATCCTCAGGTAGCACCACCAAAGGCTATGCAGTTATAAGAAAACCACAACAACCAATGGCAGAGCCCAAATGAGTCGTACTAGGCTAGATGAGGAGTGAGATAGTTTGCCATTGCTTTCCTCACCAGAAATAATTACAATAGCAAATTACATAGATTTAAAGTTTTCAAATAGGAATGATGTTCTATTTTCACGCAACATTGGTTTGTAACGGAAAAATGACCGCTCACCTTCGCAGGAAGTTACTGGAGATTGTTTGAAATGCATAAATCATTAGAGTTCAATTGAGGTTCACCTTTCTGTCGCTTTCTAAACATCTATCTCTTCCTATACAGTTTATCCTTCTAATTCACATAATATATATATTTTTAAGAAATATAATTGTAAGAAATTACACACAACAATTAGGAGATGTGAAAAATCCGTCTTTGAGACGACTGCGAGCAAGTATGCGAAAATGGAATTTAACAAAATACAAAAGTATGACCAAAAATACGTAAATTCACGGTGAAATAGACCATAATATAAAAAATTACTGGAAGATGACGAAAACGTTAAAAAGCCAAAATATGACTTTATATGACCCGTGAAATTTGCATAATTTTAGTCACTGTAGATAAATTCATGCTTGACTTGTATTTTACATGGAAATAACATAAAGAAAAAAAATATGACGTCATAAACATCCGGGCCGTACCGATGACGGCCTTTGAAGAACGAAACATTAATAATGTGTGTTTTTATTCCTTGTTCAATAATGTGTATTTTTACAGGTATCTTATAGTTTAATTTGTATAATAATGATGATGATGCTTGTTGTTTAAAGGGGACTAACATCTAGGTCATCGGCCTCTAATGGTACGAAATGTAATGGCAAATTAAAAGTCCAAAAACCTTCACTGTCCAGAATTTAAAACGCGAGGACGAAGAATGAATGGATGGATATGAATTTAAAACAATCAGTGGATCCGACCCGCGGTGCCTCACATTCACAGAAACTGACGTAAAACATAGCGTTACTGACCAAGGGACTGCTTCTAAAGCACAATATTGAATCGGTCATACTTGCAGTCTAAACGGGTCCAAAATCCAAGTCATCGGCCCCTCATAATGGTATTTACCGCTAGGAAAGTAGAATCATGGTATTTCTTCCAATATTCGATTATTGTGACGAAGTTTACAAAGACGCGAAAACCGAGCTTCGAGATAAACTACAACGTGCACAGAATCTGTGTAAGATTTGTATGTAATCTGAAATTTTCAGATCATGTTACCCAGTCTTACGTTGACCTCGGATGGCTACGCCTTGAAGACAGACGCAAGCTGCATACCCTGACTTTATTGCACCGAATCCTTACCTTGCAATCCCCATCTTACCCGTATGAACGATCTCATAACCTTTCTGAACACCGTGATAAAAACACTAGAGCGCTGAGCTCGACATTACTGCTATTCCTAAGCATAAATCCTCAACCTACAACAATTCCATCACTGTTGTGGCCAGCCGTGAATGGAACTTCCTCCCGCAGGAGGTCAGAGGGATATCAAACCACGGAAGATTTAAAAGTATGTGTTCAAAATATCTTTATGAAACGAGCTCGTAGAGCGACAGTCCTTTCTTCTTCTTCTTCTTCTTCTTCTTTTTCTTCTTCGCTTTCTTCTCCTCAAGGTCCTTCTTCTTCTTCTTCTTCTTCTTCTTCTTCTTCTTCTTCTACCTTTCTCTCTTCTTCTTATTATTATTCATAAATAGTGTTAGAGAGTACTCAGCTGTGGTTTACCTGCATAGTTATCCTTATCCCGAATCCCCATTCTGTAATGTTTTTCACACACAGTAAACACACGAAAACTGTAACATTCGTCAAAGTGATATATTTCTGGAATTGGACAAATTAATTGTAAATATTCGTAGGTTTATATTATTATTATTATTATTATTATTATTATTATTATTATTATTATTATTATTATTATTATTATTATTATTGTAATTCGTTGTACGTTGTATGTTCATTTCTTCGTAGGAAGCAAATTTTAATTTATATTGTGTATTATAATAGATATTTTTATGTACAGCAGGATAGCATAGTGTCATAGTAATTTGATTCAGTCTCTTTTTTCATTTATTCAGTATTTTATGTATTTTTTATGTTATTTATGTGTTTCACTGGTTAAATGTAAGACAGGGACACGTGTTCCTAACTTTGCCTGTTAAAATAAACCATGTCTATCTATCTATCTATCTATCTATCTATCTATCTATCTATCTATCTATCTATCTATCTATCTATCTGTCTATCTATCTATCTATCTATCTATCTATCTATCTATCTAATCAAAAGTAGCGTAGACTCGCGGTATTCCGCACATTATGGTACTACTCACAGGTAATGAAATTCGCACATGTAATACGGACCTATGGTGTTTCGCACATTGCGGTGCCATTTTCAGGCAACGCAAACCTATGGTGTTCATCACATAAGGGTACTAACCACAGGGACTCGTACTATCCCGTGTTGTTCCTCATATAGTGGGTACTAATCATAGGCAAGCCAGAACCATGGTGTCGCTCATATAGTGGTACAAATCACAGGTAGGCCCTACTGTAAAAGCCTGACTGCACGGTGCTCCTGCGTATTACTAATCACAAACCTATTTGGTACCTAACATAGTGGTACTACGCGTAAGTAAAAGCGACCCACGGTGTTCCCTGCGTGGTATTACAATCACAAGTAGTTTCATGGTTCTAATACAATCACCTCTTGGTCGCCTCTTACGACAGGCAGGGGATACCGTGGGTGTATTCTTCGTCTGCGACCCCACGCACGGGGGGTTGTGTGTTTGGTCCGCGAGATGTATTTTATTTCCCTCAAGTCCGCCGGCAAGCTGGTGAGGACCTCCCTATCCGCCACCTAGGACGCGCCACGTGGGGGTATCACCTCTCCCCGCTGCTGCGCCAGCGTAGTAGGTTCGTGGTGTAACATGTATACTGAACTTGTGTGTTCGACAGACTGAAAAGCTTTTAACTTACACTTTATAAGGTGATAAGTAACATAGATTCAGCCGGAAAGTAGTATTTACGTGCTGAAGAAACAGTAATCTGTTGTTGCAGTTTTAAGTAGAATGTGGTAATAATATAATGCTGTATGACCTTCGGAAAGGCCTGGTGTAGATCTTTCGAATTGACACCATATAGGCGCCCTGCCTTGATGAATTCTAATATTGAAGACGACATAAACACCCAACCCCCGAGCCAGAGGAATTAACTAATTGTGGTATAGGTAAAACTTTTCATAACCCTCACCAGCGCAGGAACCGCTGTTTAATGTTCATTTGCCATTGGGGTTGTAAGTAAGTTCTTGGCGACTGGTACAAACTGTTGTGACGTAATTAGTTCCTAGTACCAACTTTGGTCGGGCTGTTTAATTTATTCGTGGTTAGTTGCAACGGTCATAAATAAATTCTTCATTGCTATGGTAATCAATAAGGTATTGTTAAACATGGATGTTGTTATGTGCGGGGTTACTATGTCAAAATTACTAATTTTAATGATTTCATGAGTAAGTTTGAAGATTTGTTGTCGATTTATGTTAACCACGGCCTGATGACTAGGGAAAGGAATTGTGAGAAATATGGGCATAGTACCAATCTTAGTGTTCGGCTAGGGAACGAATTATTCTTTAGATGCTCTCCAATAAGGTATGCTAAATTTTGGTATAAAACTTCCTTCCTTTCCTCCTCCTGTGTACGTTAAACTTTGTGTGTATGAAATAATGTAAAAATTAATGTATCAAATAAAATCGCTTTTAATAAACCAATTCTCCCTCCCCATTTTTAGGTGATCCGGACCTAGGAGATGGTAGTATTCTATTCTAACAGCCATCGCCACCACCATCTTTCTGGAACCACCAGCCACTCCAGCACTTTTATTTTGTAGAACTTATCAAAATACCTTCAGTCTTCAGCTGTTCGGGATTTATTTGCGTTTGAGGTGACATTGTGCAGTTGAGCAATGCCATGAAGAAATACAATAGCCTGGTCCTTTTTTCTGTTTACGAGAAGTTTTGCCTTTGCAATAAAATCTCTTCAATAAAGCTTCAAGGCCAGTATCACGTGTAGCTTATTGTGACTTCACCCGCGGGAAGTTTCTATGCACATAATGAAGCCCTTGCCGACAGCACTCCTCGGTTAACATCTTTGACACCTGCGAAACATCTTAACCCTTAAATGCGCAATTTATTATATTCATTCCAAAAGTAATACAGTACATTATTATCTGAAAAATATTTTTAACAATATTTGTCAAAATAAATATTTTTTTATTTACTTGGATCAGTCAAAATGTTAATGAGTCCTGAATATTGTGCATACCAGTATATGCAAAACTGTACGATTACTGTAACTAATGCCACACTTCAATCTTAGGGATATCCTGCCTCACAAATATATATTTGTTTTGCAGTAACTGTTTAAAAGTTACATTTCGCTGCAGCTGATTAGGAATAAAAAATCATAAAATAAAGATTGTTAATTTTTTAATGCATTAATAACCACTAGCAAGTTCGTCTTCAAGGTAGAAGTAAATGCATACTTGTAAACTCGTAACGCAGTTTTAACAAGCAAATAAATTCTCAATAAAATAAAATAAAACCAGCTTCTTGGAAAGTTGTAGCATTTCAACTGATAAGCCTACTGCTTCAGTGGGGCGAAAAACTGGTAATTTCACGATTGAAAAAGACCAAGGACTTAAAATAGCTTAAATAAATTCTCGTTTGAACATATGCAGTACTGTGCATTTAAGTGTTAAAGGTCGTGCGATCCTATACTATATCTTCGAAACATGCCTGTGGAAGCTGAGAGAAAGGGATGATGCTGAGAATGATCTGTCCAAACGATCATTCTTTAAGACTGCATTCATCAAATCACACCCGCATGAAAACTCTCGTAACTACCAAGTCACTGCTTTCTAGAAACCGATGTTACAAATTTGAAACACGCCTCAATATGCACAGATTTAAGCAAGACACTTGGTATGTTTATACATGATTTTGTGTTCATGGGGCATCGAGATACACGTGATTGCTTAACCATGTTGCTGACTACGCTGATTTGCTATAGAATATCAGTATATCTCCATAGAAGTTCAAGAAATCTAAACCTGTTTTTTAGGTATGGTGTAGAGTTACGGCATGGTTTCTGTTTTATAAAGTAGGAAATAGTATTTAGTAGAGTCTCGATTATCCGAGTCTCGATTAACCGAGTTTCCGTGTTATCATAGTCCATAGAATTTAAATATTTTAAATTAATAAATTACGACCATGTTTCCATCAGTGCCAAAGAATTCAATTGCGTCACGGCTCGAGTCTAAGCTCTCTCTTCTATTCGGTATCACACTAAATACGCAACGACTCCATTGTTTCGTTGCTCGAGTCTATTATCACTAAACGCTATCCAGTTTCTGTTTCACGGCTTGATTTCTCAATATAATAATAATAATAATAATTGTTACCGTGTTTTGGTGGATCGCAGAGAGGTGAAAGGAGGTGATGGGGTGAATCGGTCTATCTACAATATAAAAATTAATTTAAAACTTGAACTGAAGGTTGTATTCTTCAAAAACAACAAACTTAACAAATTTTCACTTAGTGAAATAACAATGACAAATTTGAGGATTAAAAATAGAGAACCCCAGAATAGGGAATTTAACAGCTTTGGGCTACAAGCCCCAGATTTCGAAGTTCTGAGCTACCAGCTCAAGTTTACACAATTTACAATTTCATAAATGAGGTATACTATAGGCAAGGGCAGAAATCTCCCAATTCAAGAGCACTTGCTCCAAAAGTTACAATCTCTAGCCTTCCAGAGGCACTCTTCACAATTATAGAAAATTTAGAAAAGAGCTTACATGCTCTCCAACATTAACAAATTTCTAACAGCCCGCTTAAGGCAACATTACATCGAATATATTACACTCTCTGTTCTCTCTAGGCGCGATTTACAATAGAAGTTACTTTTACACAGGGGTGTCTATTACCCAACCTACTGGGCCTTCACGGAAAAAGAACAGGTTAGATTATTGGCCCGACCACAAAATGAATGCAGGCGTATACTTGCACTCCTAGATAATGAAGAATAAAATCCTAATGGGGCTCTCGGCCCAGATATCCCAAGCTACTGAGGTGACTCGAATGAAGGTTACTTCAAGGCATTGTAGGAAAGAAGAAAAATATTTACGAAGTCGTAGTCACCTGGAACCATGTTGAAGGCGAACTCGAGAGGGTAACGCACTCTCTATCCCCGATTTACAGTTAAAGACTTTAATGAAATTTTTACATTAGCCGAACGGAACTTTATATTTTAGAAAATATTGGTTTCATAATTAGAAATTCGGACCTCCCCCTCGGACAAGTATGCGGAGACAGCAAGAAAGATATAATTTATGTGGTCATTACCTGGCTGATGTTCTGCCTGCCGAAGAATGAGGCGCCCCGCCTCCTGCCTTAACACACACACTCAGAAAGACGACGATCTCATGAGACAAGGAAACTTGAAAAACCATAACTTATATACCCTCAGGGAAGATTCGAGGGAATTCTGGACTAATCCGGAGACACCCTCTCAATTTTTATTGGCTAATTCAAAGTGAACAAGAAATGTGAGATTGGTTGAAAATTAATTACAAAAATTCATGATTGGTCAGATTCAAAACTGGCGGAATGAAAAGGAAGTGTTGCCAACCCCAAAAAAAGAACATTGATTCAGTTATGAAAACCTAGAAACACAAGACTTCTTTAATTTACAAGTTCATCCACCTTGCACCAGAGTGAATGACCTCCGTTTTTGTAATGGCATCTATGGAGAGATGTCCAAACTTCTTGATGTACAGCCAAACAAAACAAAATAAATCCAATCAGTTTAGGAAACTTAGAAATGATGAACTTCTCAATTATTCACTAGTGACATCTTCAGATTAATGTGCCAAATTCCTGAAGTAGCAATTTCACGCTTTGGTCGATAGAGGAGTTCATAAAGGCGCTTCTTTTGAATGTGCGGTGTTGAGATGTACCTCCTGGTACAATAATAATAATAATAATAATAATAATAATAATAATAATAATAATAATAATAATAATAATAATAATAATAATAATAATAATAATAATAATAATAATAATAATAATTCTTACGGGGATACCCATGGAGCGGAAAAGGAGAAAGAAGGTGCTGGGATGAATAGGTCTATCTATAATATTAAAATTAATTTAAAACTTGAACTGAAGTTTGCATTTCTTCGAAACAACAAACTTAACAAATTTTCACTTGGTGAAAATAACAATGATATCTCAGGTACAACGCCAAGCAAGGGTGGAACACCCCAGAATAGGGAATTTAACAATTTTGGGTTTCAAGCCCTCGATTTACAAGTTCTGAGCTACAAGCTCAAGTTTACAAAGTTTATTTATTTATTTATTTATTTATTCCTGACTTACATTTGTGTTCAAGAGCACTTGCTCCAAAATTTACAATCTCTAGCCTTCCAGAGGAACCCCTCATAATTACAGAACTACGAAAAGAGCTTACATGCCCTCCAACATTACCAAAGTTCTTACAGCCCACCCAAGGCCACATTACATCAAAAATCGTACAATCTCAGGCCTCTCTGGGCGCAATTTACAGTTGACAAGAGTTAGTTAACAGGGGTATCTAGTACCCAACCTGCTGGGCCATCGTGGAAAAATAATAACATGTTAAATTAATGGCCCGAACACAAACTGAATGAAGGCGTACACTTGCGCTCCTAGATAATGGAATATTAAAACCCTAACAGGGCTCTGGGCCCAACGAAACAGGGGCTACTCCCAAGCTACTGAGGTGACTCGCATGGAGATAAATTTAATACGTTACAGTAAGAAAACAATTACGAAATCGTAGTCACCTCAAACCCAGATGAAGGGGAGCTCGAGAGGGTAACTCACTCTCTATCCCCGATTTACAGTTAAAGACTTAATGAAGTTTTACATTAGCCTAAAGAAAATTTATATTTTAGAAAAATTTTGTTACGTAGTTAAAAACTCGGACCTTCCCCTCGGATAAGTCTGCGGAGGTAGCTACAGAAAAGAGAATTTAGGTGGCCATTACCTGGCTGATGTACTGCCTACCGAAGAATGAGGCGTCCCGCCTCCTCTCTTAACACACACACTCAGAAAGACGACGATCAAGAGACAAGGAAAATTGAAAAGCCGCAACTTACATACCCTCAGTGAAGGTCGAGAGGATTCTGGGCTAATCCGGACACACCCTCTCATTTTTATTGGCTGAACCCAAAAGTTACACTCAAAACCGAACAGGAAGCCTGTTATAGGCTGAAAATTAATTACAAAAAATTTCATTGGCCAGATTCAGAACTGGCGGAATGAGACAGAAGTGTTGCAAACCTAGAATTACATAAAGAAAACAAATGAAAGTTGAGAAAACCTATAAACACAAAATTTCTTTGAATAACAACTTCCTTTACCTTGCACCAGAGTGTATTACTATAGTTTTTTGGTAGTGACATCTGTGGAAAAACGTCCAAACTTCTTGATGTACAGCAAAAACAAAACCAATAGAAATCCAATCAGTTTAGGAAAATTCACAATAACACAATTACTTAATGTTTCAGTGATTAAAGTCTCAACTTTATGTAGTAACAATTTCACATTTTGGTCGACGGAGGAGTTCATTAAGGCGCTTATTTTGAAAGTGCGGAGTTGAGGTGTACCTCTCGGTACAGACCCCCCCCCCCCCAAAATGTCCTTCCTTGGGGTGACGCAGAAGAAGACTGAGAAAATATTTCCAGTTGAATATTTTTTTAAATAATTCTTTTTCTGAAAGTTGGTTTGTAGAAAATTTTGACCAACGCAGAATGAAGCCTTCTTGTGAGTGCAGAAGTTAATAACATGGTGATTACGTTTGACGGCAAGACCTGCCGCCGCTGCCGATACCCAGGTGAGGTCGCCCGGACCCCGAAGTACCCTCAGATACACCTCTCCCGCTACTATGAGAGGGGTAGTCGTGATGATGGTTGCCGCAGATTAGATGTACATGATAAGTCACCAGATGGGTTGGCGGTAGAGTTACAGCACCTCAGCCCTTCCGGAGGGATGGACTCCGGCGTGCCGTCGAGACGGAGACGTCACTGGAGCGTAGTGGGCCCATTCTCCACTCTGGTATCTCTCGCTGGATGGTGGAGCACGGCGGCTGACGGCTGAGGGGGCACTGAAACACTAAGATCTAGGCGGCAGGGAAGTGTTGTTGGAGCCTGGAGTGTACGATCTTTATTGGTGTGAGGCAGAGGTGCGGGCGGCGTTGATGGTGAGTGTGTGTCAATAAAGCGTGGATGCAGGAGACAGGGGCTTGGTAATGGCCACCAGGGAATTGACGACAGGAGAAATCAGAGAGAAAGGTCGTACATATCGGGTAATACATCCAGCAGAGCAGAAGGCCTTAAATCTGTTGTTACCATAATTTTAAAAACAAATATAACCTTCGACTCCTGCCAAATTTTAATGGCTAAAGTGAACACTGATGAAATTACACAGGTTTCACCTGAGAGCGGTGAACCCTATAGATCCTCTCTGTGGCTGGGTTACTGACTAACACGGTAACTGGTGTGAGAAAGTCTAGAATAACGCATGGTCCATGGAATCTGGGGGCAAACTTGCCCGCAGGGACAAAATTCCTTACCATGACATGATCTCCGACTTTTAAATTGGTGGGCCTACGTCCACGATCATATCTTTCCCTAACCTTTTCATGGGAAACCTTAAGATTATGTTTAGCCTTCTTCTATAGATCTCTAAGATTATCGGGATCTATTTTCTCTGGTAATATGTCGTTAAGTGACCAAAGATTAGAGATCGGCGTGTTAGGAACAAATTTAAACATGCGAGGAGCTGGAGTGAACTTATGGAACTCATGAACCGCCGAATTTAAAGCAAAGGCCAACCAATGCAGGGGCGTATCCCACCTGGAATGATCTTCATGATGAAACGCAATTAGAGCAGATCTAAGATTTCGATTAACCCGGTCAGCCGATGATGGTTGAGGGTAATAAGCTGAAGTAGTTACATGTGATATAGACAGGTCAAAACAGAATTTACGGAGCAAGTTGGACGTAAATGCCTTGGCATTATCAGAAACTATATATTGACAAGGACCAAAAGAAGTAAAAATAGTGTTCAAACAAGAAATAGTAGACTGAGCGGTAGCCAACTTAGTCGGGAATAACCAGGAAAATATAGTGAAACCATCTACACACACCAGAATAAATTTATTTGCCTTCCCCTTAGATTGTGGGAAAGGTCCGACGTAGTCTATATATATATATATATATATACGTTCCATGGTGCCAGACCCATGATGAGATGGCAATAGACTTAGCTGAGTGGACATGGTGGGCTTACTGAGCAAGCAAGATTTACAGGCCCTTACCAATTCTCAGATGTCGCCGTCCATCCGTTTCCAAATGAACAATTCTCGGATTTTTTTTCCGAGTTTTGAAGATACCTAAATGCCCCCCTAATGGGGTCTCATGATAGTATCTGAAGATCATAGGCACTTCCTGGGATATCCCGGCACTAAAAGCCATACGACATTTCATTTCATAGGCACAAGCACAGCTGGAACCACTACTTTCAGTTTTTGATCATGCCTCGACGGGCAACACAAAACCCTGTTTGTCAATACATAAGGGACGACATGTTCCCCAGAAGCAAGGGTTTCCATAATAGGAGCCAGCACTGGATCTTCACGTTTGTATTTTTCAATATCCCGAAACAATATGGGGGCATCAGTTAGAATGGCATTAGTGCCCGAAGAAATGGGCGTAGGAAGAGAAGAAATATCTTCCTGTTCGGTGGTCTCCACATCATGAGAAAACATACGGCTTAATCCATCCGCAACCACATTTTCAGATCCTCGAATATGCCTCACATCAAATTGGAAGGCCTAAATCCTGATGACCCAGCGGGCTATACGACCAGTACGACGCGGCCTAGCTAAGACCCAACTTAAGGCTTGGTTATCCGTTCATAAGTCGAATTTGACACGTTCCAGATAGAGGCGGAACTTCTCTAAAACAAACAAAACTGCCAAACCCTCGAATTCATAGATGGAATAATTGGCCTCTTGAGCTGATAATGTCCTAGAAACACAGACTTCCGAGTTCTGTTTCCTGAAGAAGCACAGCAGCCACCGCCGATGATGAGGCGTCGGTTTGCACAATGAATTTCTTTGAGAAATCAGGCATTGCTAGAACAGGGGCGTTACAAAGAGCTAATTTCAGATCTTCAAACGCGGCTTGTTGAGACGGCCCCATTCGAATTTGACACCTTTCCTACGTAGTAAGTTCAAAGGCGCCGCTCTGTTAGCGAAGTTAGGAATACATTTCCTGAAAAATTCACCATGCCTATAAACCTGGCAATGCCTTTGATGTCCTTAGGCGGTTTGAAATCACGGATGGCCTGTGTTCTAGAATGATCAATGGAAACACCATCGGGCAATACAATTTGCCCTAGGAATGACATGGAAGGTATAGCAAAGGCTACCTTGGATAATTTGACAGTCAACCCAACTTTACGAAGCGATTGAGTACCTCCTTTAGATGGTCTGGGTGGTCTTCAGAGTCTCAGAATATACAACATCATCAAGATAGTGATACAAGTATTCAAATTTGATGTCCGAGAAGACCCTATCTAGCAGTCTAGTGAAAACAGCTGCCCCCTTGCGGAGCACGAAAGGCACGCGGTTGTACTCATACAAGTTCCAATTCGTGGCAAAAGCAGTTAGATGTTTCAATTCTTCAGCTAGAGGGATGTGGTTGTACGCCGGATTAAGGTCTAGGATGTTAAAGAGCCTCCGCAGTCCGAGAATTCACAGCAATAGACCATAGGAGAGCTGTCTGTGGTTATTCTTGCCTAAAGACTGGAAACAGCAAAATTGGTGTTGTGGTTGTCACAATCAATAATGCTTATCAAAACAAATATTGGGCTGAGACTTGTGAAGAAGGGCTACTATCTGCGTCTTACGGGAAGTCGCGGGAGCTTGTAGGTACGACTTCAGTTACAGATACTACGCTAAGCTACAAACATTAGTCGTGATAAACAGTGCGAGCTCTCTGAAAGAGATCCGTATTAATTATTAAACAGTTCATTGTGCAGTACTTACAGTAAATGTGTAACTAAAGCACAATTGCTCTAACAATTTTAAACTTCACAGCAGCACCTTCGTTCACAGCGGACGGAACCGATGTTTATTGTCAGGCCTTGAGACTTGAGATTGACGCATGCGCAGTAGCGATGCTTACTCTCCCCACCCCTTACCGCGCATACACGCGACCTCTCAGTAACTTATGATATATTGCCATTTTATTGTAATGTAATATTTATTTATACAAGGTTTGAAACAGACCAACATTAATTTTTTTCTGAAATTCGTAGCATTACATGTTTTATGCCGGTCAGTGTAGAGTATACGCAAAAATAACCGAACGTAGTTGACTGCGCCCGCCGCTCTTGTGGTTCGGGCTTCTCGCTCTAGGTGGGTGTTAAGTAACCGTTCCTGAGTCAATATGCCAAGCGGCGTGGCTTAAGTCGATTGTAGCGAGACTCTGGAACAGTTTTCGTGCGACGTGTTTTTCGACCTCTTCGATTTTTGTGAACGGTGAAACAAGTCGTCTACCTGAAGTTTTTTTCTTTCCTTTTTGAGGCGCTTGCGCGAGAGTGTTACGTTGAAAAAGCCTGATTTTTGACAAAGTGGGGACTGGTTCTTCCACCATGACAATGCTTAGCTCACAAACAGCCATTTCTGTTCGTTATTCTTTTTGGGGAAACAAAGCGCATGACTCCGCTTCCTCACCCTCCCTACTCACCAGATCTCGCACCTTGTGATTTCTTTGTGTTTCCCCGGTTGAAAAGGGAGGTGAAAGGGAAACGTTTTGCAGAGATTCCAGTGGTGAAAAGAGAATCGAAGGCGGTGCTGCAAGGTATCCGAAAGGACGAATACGAAAGGAATTTCGCGCAGTGGACAAAGCTTTAGAAAGAAATATATTAGTGTTAATGGAGAGTACTTCGATGGTAACTAGCGTTTGTAACTAAAAAAAAAAAGTCTGTATTATTTAAAAATGGTGTCCTGTTATTTTAGTTGCCCTCTTCGTACTATTTGCAGACAATATGGTGATCTGGGGAACGAGAACGAACAGCGGACAAGTGCAAAAAACTTGATGCACTCAACGAGAAAAATTGAAAAGTATGGTATGAAAATCAGCACAGAGGAAAGCAAGACCATGGTGATATCAAGAGGAGAATGTAACGTAGAAAGCTGGACATGGAGATTCGCAAGAGGGTGCAAAAGAGCAGGTCATTCTACCAGAGTGTAAGAATCCTTGTCTGGAATAAGGAAGTACCAAGGAAGTGTAAAGAGATGATTTACAAAATGTATTACGCATCCATGCCCGCCTCTGTGGTTTAGTGGTTAGTGTGATTAGCTGCCACTCCCGGAGGTCCGGGTTCGATTCCCGGCTCTGCCACGAAATTTGAAAAGTGGTACCAGGACTGGAACGGGGTCCACTCAGACTCGGGAGGTCAACTGAGTAGAGGGGGGTTCGATTCCCACCTCAGCCATCCATGAAGTGGTTTTCCGTGCTTTCCCACTTCTCCTCCAGTCAAATGCCGGGATGGTTCCTAACTTAAGGCCACGGCCGCTTCCTTCCCTCTTCCTTGTCTATCCCTTCCAATCTTCCCATCCCTCCGCAAGGCCCCTGTTCATCATAGCAGGTGAGGCCGCCTGGGCGAGGTACTGGCCATCCTCCCCAGTTGTATCCCCTGACCCAGAGTCTGAAGCTCCAGGACACTGCCCTTGAGGCGGTAGAGGTGGGATCCCTCGCTGAGTCCGAGGGAAAAGCCAACTCTGGAGGGTAAACAGATTCAGATAGAAGAAGAAGAAGAAGTTTATGCACCCATATTGAATTATCAGTCTGAGAGCTGAAACATGACAAGTAAGAAGGAGAATAGAATTCAAACCAGTGAAATAAAATACCAAAGAAGTATGATAGGAAAGACAAGGAAGGACAGAGTGAGAAACGAGTATATTAGAAAGGAAGTCGAAATAGAAAACCTAAATGAGAGAATTGATACGAATAAACGAAGATGGTTTGGACATGTAAAGAAAATGGAGATGAAGTAAGTTCGAGGGAAAGAGAGCGAGTGGGAGACCTTGAACAAGGTGGATCGATTCAATAAAGAGGAGTGCAAGAAGAAGAAAAAACCTCGACTGGGACAAAATGATGGAAGAGGAATGGTGGAAGGAAAGAGGAAGGTGGAGAAGTACCATAAATGCCCCGACCTGGCAGGAACCTGGATAAGGGGGAAGGGTGAAGATGATGAAATAAATAAATAAATATGAAGTCAGAGTGGTCATGACATTCATTATTAACCAGACATGGGAGATCTAAATCATAAATCAACAGAATCGGGGTAATTTCGCAGTAGTCAATAAATTCCTTGCCAATAACACCTGCAAATAATTCAACTCGAAAGTAGTAATAAATATTGTAGAAGTGCTTACCTTATAGAAGCCTGTCTTCTACACATAGTAAAGAGGATAAATAATGAAGTTCTTTATTGCTGCCAGCAAAGAGATCCACAGCACAGTTTACGATCTTGACCATCAAAGTACAAGACGTTTATCGAGAATGTAATAAGCCGATTACACCTTCTACTCATGTTAAGGTAAAGTAGAGAAACAGTCAAGCTGTATTTGAGTTACTGCGGAATTAAACGCATGGTGGATTTAACCAAGTCTTCTCTAATAATAATAATAATAATAATAATAATAATAATAATAATAATAATAATAATAATAATAATAATTTTCAAGAAATAAATGCTACAGACGTCCCCATCAAAATCTTAAACTCCTTGGAATTCTGGTTGCAAATCACACATTCGTGGTAGAAAACAGTGGAGAGAACAACGGAAAAAAACACCACAACGAATTCATGAAGACAATTTTAGAGGAGATAAGAAGAAAGGCAAGCCGTATGACCAAGCTAACAAGTTCACACACGCTCTTTAATTGAGCATAACGAAGAAAGCAGAAGAAGAAGAATAAGTGAATAGTAATAATAATAATAATAATAATAATGTCCGCCTCTGTGGTCTAGTGGTTAGTGTGATTAGCTGCAACCCCCGAAGACCCGGATTCGATTCACTGCTCTGCCACGAAATTTGAAAAGTGGTACGAGGGGTGGAACGGGGTCCACTCAGCCTCGGGAGGTCAAGTTAATAGAGGGGGGTTCGGTTCCCTCCTCAGCCATCCTCGAAGTGGTTTTCCGTGGTTTCTCACTTCCCCAGGCAAATGCCGGGATGGTACCTAACTTAAGGCCACGGCCGCTTCCTTCCAGCTTCCTTGTCTATCCCTTCCAATCTTCCCATCACCCCCACAAGGCCCTCGTTCAGCATAGCAGGTGAGGCTGCCTAAGGGAGGTACTTGTCCTCCTCCATAGTTGTTTCCCCGACCCAGTGTCTCACGCTCCAGGACACTGTCCTTGAGGTGGGATCCCTCGCTGAGTCCGAGGGAAATACCAATCCTGGAGGGCAAACAGATTAAGAAAGAAATAATAATAATAATAATAATAATAATAATAATAATAATAATAATAATAATAATAATAATAATAATAATAATACCGGGCGAGTTGGCCGTGCGCGTAGAGGCGCGCGGCTGTGAGCTTGCATCCGGGAGATAGTAGGTTCGAATCCCACTATCGGCAGCCCTGAAGATGGTTTTCCGTGGTTTCCCATTTTCACACCAGGCAAATGCTGGGGCTGTACCTTAATTAAGGCCACGGCCGCTTCCTTCCAACTCCTACGCCTTTCCTATCCCATCGTCGCCATAAGACCTATCTGTGTCGGTGCGACGTAAAGCCCCTAGCAAAAAAAATAACAATAATAATAATAATAATAATAATAATAACCACATCGCTATGTTTTGCGAAATGATAAAGAGCTTTAATCTTAATCTTAAGGTACTGAACGTATTCCTAGAAGCGACTCCAGCGATAATCGCTCTGCAACAGTCGCTCAGCGATCAACGCTCTTTGATCATCATCATCATCATCATCTCTTTACCCTCCAGGTTCGGTTTTTCCCTCGGACTTAGCGAGGGATCCCACCTCTACCGCCTCAAGGGCAGTGTCCTGGAGCTTCAGACTCTTGGTCGGGGGATACAACTGGGGAGTATGACCAGTACCTCGCCCAGGCGGCCTCACCTGCTATGCTGAACAGGGGCCTTGTGGAGGGATGGGAAGATCGGAAGGGATAGGCAAGGAAGAGGGAAGGAAGCGGCCGTGGCCTTAAGTTAGGTACCATCCCGGCATTCGCCTGGAGGAGAAGTGGGAAACCACGGAAAACCACTTCCAGGATGGCTGAGGTGGGAATCGAACCCACCTCTACTCAGTTGACCTCCCGAGGCTGAGTGGACCCCGTTCCAGCCCTCGTACCACTTTTCAAATTTCGTGGCAGAGCCGGGAATCGAACCCGGGCCTCCGGGGGTGGCAGCTAATCACGCTAACCACTACACCACAGAGGCGTCTTTGATCATCGCTGGGACAAAATGCTGAGGTATTTTCCTGCGTGCCTCTTTTGCAGGTATTGCATCAGTTTATCAGTAGATAATTACGTGATGCAATCGGTGGTTTCGTGAATTTTATGATGAGCTTGAAGAAAATAATTCTTCTTGCGTATTTATTTATAGAGGTCGAGCAAATGGCGCGTTCTTCCAGAAAAGGAGTTATCAAACGTTCAAAGCAAGAAACGAGGAGGGTTTGTTTCTTCATGTCATCAGAAATCATTAGAGTGTAGTCCGCCTCCGTAGCGTAACGGATAGTGTTATTAGCTGCCGTCCTCGGGGGCCCGGGTTCGATTCCCGGTACTGCCAGAAATTTCAGAATGGCAGGAGGGCTGGTATGGGGTTGAAATGGTACACGCAGCTCTACTCCAATGGGGATGTGCCTGAAAAGAGCTGCACCACCTCGGGATGAGGACACGAGTTTACTTTATTTGAGGGTAGGTGTTGAAAAGTTTCGAAAATATTTTATAGTGACCCCTTCACAGTTGTAATTTATTTTGAGTTTAAATTGAAGGAGATATCAAGAAGATAACATACAATAGAAATCTCTACCCAGTCAGTTCTGCAGAAAAACAAAATTTGAAAAGTGGTACGAGGCTGGAACGGGGTCCATTCAGCCTCGGGAGGTCAACTGAGTAGAGGGGGGTTCGATTCCCTCCAACCTGGAAGTGGTTTTCCGTGGTTTCCCACTTCTCCTCCAGGCAAATGCCGGGATGGTACCTAACTTAAGACCACGGCCGGTTCCATCCCTATTTCTTGTCTATCCCTTCCAATCTTCCCATCCCCCACAAGGCCCCTGTTCAGCATAGCACGTGAGGCCACCTGGGCGAGGTACTGGTCATCCTCCCCAGTTGTATCCCCCGACCCAGAGTCTGAAGCTCCAGGACACTGCCCTTGAGGCGGTAGGGGTGGGATCCCTCGCTGAGTCCGACGGAAAAACCGACCCTGGAGGGTAAACAGATTACGAACGAACATAATGTTTCTCTAAGCGTTCTTTCTGTCGAAATGCGTATTTAATTAATTGAATTTTAAGTAAATAACAAACACATACAGTAGAAATTCCACGTAGGCCTATATCAAACGATTAACATAAATTTTAAAACCAGAACCCCCTACATATTAGTTGTCATTGTCTCATGTAGTACGAGTAAATGATCGAAACTAGCTTCTCCTTCAGTGTCATATGTACCAGGTGTATACATAAGCTTTGCCGGTTTTGTGGTAAAGAAAACACGTAATTTTTTTTAGGGAAATTCGGTTTTTGTTTATTCAAAATATTGGCCATCGGCTTCTACACACTTCGCCCATCTTTCAGGTAAGTTATGAATACCATGACAGAAAAACTCTTTGTCTTTTGCATCAAACCATTCGTCGAGCCATTTTCCAACTTCCTCGAAATTGCTGAAGTGCTGCTCTGCGAGCGCGTGCCACATTGATGCGAAGAGGTGATAGATGGAGCTGGGTCGGGGCAGTACGGCGGGTGCGGAAGGATCTCCCATCCACGTGATTTCAAGGTGTCTTTCACTGGTTTTTCTGTGTGAGACGACGCATTGTCGTGTAAGAAAAAATGCTTTCTGGCCCATTCCGGTTGTCTTTCGATCAATGCGTGATTTAAATTAATCATTTGTTGGAGATAGCGTTGTGCATTAACGGTTTCGCCTGCAATTGCTCGTCTTCGCACTTTTGTGGTCTACTAGAGCGCGCACTGTCGTTCACATTGAAATCACCACGTTTAAATAGTCGAAACCATGTCACACATGTTCTAATCGTGTTGACCATATGTTTCTACCAGCAAACGATGACTTTCCACAGCCTTTTCCTTTTGATTAAACAAAAAACAACCAAAGCATGCCGCAAATGTTCTTTTTCAGTCATAAACGTCGACATGATCACTGAACGATACAACACAGACGCTAGTGTTTGGCGGACTGAACTTGTGTGTGTTGGTAGGTTAATGTTAGACAAACAAACTGACGTATGTGTCAAAATTCATACGCTGCGTACTGTTCGCTGGCGCCATCTCTTAGTGAAACCGGAAAGGACTTATGCATACACCTGGTAGGCCTGTATACTCCGCGGATCTCAGGATGAAGATACTCGTCCGTTGAATAGCCTGCCTGTAGACTGAAGGAATGACAATTTCTCTGCTAACTTCCGTTCATTTCTTTATTTTCTCCTCACGTCCAACCTCAGAGCCTGGTGGTTCGGCTGCTTCCTCATTGTTTGGTCATCCTTCATTCGTTTCCAACGCTTCTTGCATTCTGCAATTGGCGAAGGGAGAACGTGCTGAATTCACAAAGAAACGTTAACGACCGCGATTATGACTGCTCCTAGAGCAGGTGTCTACAGTGGTGGTGGTGATTATTGTTTTAAGAGGAAGTACCACTGAGCAACCATCCTCTATATAAGATAACACTAATCAGAGAGAGAAAGTGGAAGGGATCCGACACTTCGAAAAATGAAGGTATCTGTAAAAGGAAGACAAGGGCCACGAAGGGTGTGAAAATGAGACTCCCTAGGTCTCGAATGCTCTAATACCGTCACGGTCGGAAAAGAACAAGAGTTGACCAAGGGAGGTCGGATAGGATAGTTGAAAGTAGAGGAGCTTGGCGCAAGTTAGTGGAAGCAATGCCAGGACTCACCTATGGGCCCCTTGGTTGCCAACCCACGCTCCCAAGTTCAGAGCCCCAGGGGCACCTTTTAGTCGCCTGTTACGGCAGACAGGGGATACCATGAGTGTTATTCTACCACCCCTACCCAAAGGAAAGTAGGGAAGTAGGAATGATCACAATATGAAGATAAAGTTGGAATTCAAGAGGACAAAGGGACAAATATTCGTTTATAGGAAGGGGTAGTTAGGGACTTGAATAACTTACCAAGGGAGACGTTCAATAAATTTCCAATTTCTTTGCAATCATTTAAGAAAAGGATAGGAAAACAACAGATAGGAAATCTGGCACCTGGGCGACTGCCCTAAATGCAGATTAGTAGTGATTGTGTGATTGAGGAGGACAGGCGTCTACAGCCGCTCAACGATCGACGCTAGCGATTCTAAGGATCAGCGCATATAGGAAAATGATAACATACAAACTCATAAGAGGAGTCCTCTTACGATGATCGCTATGCGACTATCGCGGAGTGATTATCGCTGGAGTCGCTTCTAGGAAAATGTACCTTCAGAAGTAAAATTTCCACTGTAAAATCATCTAAACATGGACCGAAGTTCCTCGAGACGGAAAGTTGAAGTATTCGTACCTGGTGAGATCATAGAGGAGAATGGACTAGAACAATTCGCAGTGGAAGATCGGTTCTCAAAAATGGAGACAACATATGAATTAACAGAGAGCATGTAGAATAAGAAGTGCATATCCTGGAATGCCAAAATAAAACAATACAACACCGTGGGTAAAACATAATTCCTGTGTACTAGTGAATGCCTGTCCATGAATCAATTAGAAAAGCTAGAGGAATACTCAGAAACATTGAAGACCTCCCTGGAATAAGGATGTAACCAACAATTGTTTGAAAAACGAGATTCAGTAGAAATAGGCCTCTATGTTGAGGTGTCAACTTATGTCTTACATTCGAACTTCAAGCTGGCTTAGCCAGCAGAACTTTCTTTTTTACCGTGGTATAAAGATAGAACATCAGTCAAGATGGTGGACAGAGCTTATACTGGTTCATCACCACGTGTAATAATAATAATAATAGATTATATTGCAGCCAATGGCCATACAGATCTAAGATCATGTTACAGAAGGTAATATCGAGTAAATTGCGTTTTTTATATTTAGTCTGTTTTATGTCTTACAGAAGTCTGTTAGTGAGGTTCCTCTCTGTTCTTTTTTTTTTTTGCATCACATTACATGGTATCGGTCGCAGTTTGACCCACATAGATTTCACTTGCACTTGTCTTCTGGGTTATGGTACTTCTCTGTTTTGCATATTGGCTGGTGAAACCCATGGGCTGTTGCTCTCGTCATGATGTGTCGTAGGTCGTATCTGGCTTCAGTCCAGTCCCTGTAGATCCTCGCATCCGTGGCGAAGAACTCCGGCCATATCTCCTGTTTCTTCTTAGTGAGTTCTCTTAGTAGATCTTTGTAGACTTCGGTGGCTGGCAGGAGCAGGTCTAGGCGAAGTTCTTGTATGAAGAACTGTTCCTTTGTTAACACGTAGGTAAGGCATGAAGGTGTGTACTTTGATAGACAGAACTCTTTTCATGAAGTGAACTTTGACTTTTTCTATGTCTTCTAGATTTTTCTTGTTTCGATTCTTCCATATCACCTCTAATGCCATCTTCAGGTGGAATATGGTCATCGCTGTTTCCAAAGATAGTTTTCTCATATTCTTTATACTATTTGCTGTCATCCTACCTGTTAAGGCGCGTTCTCATGTATATGTCGTGTATGTCCCCTCAGCTTTCCAGCGTGTTACCAAGGTATTTGAAGTTTGATACGTTTCGCAGTGCATTTCCTTTATACAGGATGTAGTGGCTCGCTGCCAATCTTCCACCCTTTCTAAATGCCATTCTCACTGTTTTCTTCTCATTTAGCTTGAAGTCGTTTTTTTCGACCCACGCTACAAGTTTGTTGAAGGCTTCTTGGCCATTTTGAAGTTCTTGAGATAAATAAGTTACAAGATTGTGAGCAACTGCAACGTGACCTCGAAAATGTTGTGAGATGGACAGCAGGCAATGGTATGTTGATAAACGGGGTTAAAAGTCAGGTTGTGAGTTCCGCAAATAGGAAAAGTCCTCTCAGTTTTAATTACTGCGTTGATGGGGAGAAAGTTCCTTTTGGGGATCATTGCAAGTATCTAGGTGTTAATATAAGGAAAGATCTTCATTGGAGTAATCACATAAATGGGATTGTAAATAAAGGGTACAGATCTCTGCACATGGTTATGAGGGTGTTTAGGGGTTGTAGTAAGGATGTAAAGGAGAGGGCATATAAGAGTCTGGTAAGACCCCAACTAGAGTATGGTTCCAGTGTATGGGACCCTCACCAGGATTAACTGATTCAAGAACTGGAAAAAATCCAAAGAAAAGCAGCTCGATTTGTTCTGGGTGATTTCCGACAAAAGAGTAGCGTTACAAAAATGTTGCAATGTTTGGGTTGGGAAGAATTGAGAGAAAGAAGAAGAGCTGCTCGACTCAGTGGTATGTTCCGAGCTGTCAGCGGAGAGATAGCGTGGAATGACATTAGTAGACGTTTATAAAAGTAGGAAAGATCACAATATGAAGATAAAGTTGGAATTCAAGAGGACAAACTGGGGCAGATATTCATTTGTAGGAAGGGGAGTTAGGGATTGGAATAATTTACCAAGGGAGATGTTCAATAAATTTCCAATTTCTTTGAAATCATTTAGGAAAAGGCTAGGAAAACAAGAGATAGGGAATCTGCCACCTGGGCGACTGCCCTAAATGCAGATCAGTATTGATTGATTGATACTATTACCATGTCGTCTGCGTAGGTGTATATTTTGACAATTTCTGTTGCTATTTCTTCTGGTACTGATGCAGTAATAGAACGTGTAATAGATCATTTGAATGAACATCGTAGACGGAATCACATCTATATTTTTAAATATTTTCTTCACATTTGATTGTTATTGTTGTTAGTTTTATTATTAAACTAATATTATTTGCTATCATTTGTGTTCCAAGTGCATGTACAGGATTTCTCTTCTGTTATATACAAATGTAAGACATGTTTGTAGATTATTTTCCCCAACTGCCAATTCATACATTATTTCTAAAACCTAATTTATAGTAATGACGTTGTTTTAATAGATGAACTCATTTGTACACTTCCACATGCAATTGCTTTAAGTAATATATACCATGAAATAGCCCCCCAAAAATTTCCTCTCTCCTAAAAAATTACTCATTTGTTGGTTACATCCTTATTCTGGAGAGATCTTCAATTATGGGCGTATGAGAACCTTTGGGGCAACAAAAGAAGTTTACTAGAAGGTGGATAGAATCTCGCAGACCATGAAGAAGACGACATGTGCACAGAATGAACGGAAAAAGACTTAACAATGAACGGAAAAAGACTTAACAAACAGATATTTGATTACTTCTGGGTAAAAAGACCAATACAGCATGGATTAAGGAAACACGGAAAGATATGGAAAGGTTAAACATCTCGGAGGTCCAAATGTTAGACAGAAATACATATAAGAACACAATGGAATACATGGAAGGGTTTCAAGCCGAAGGAAGAACTAAGAAGATTGGAAGAGCCTGGACAGAAGAACAATGGAAGCAGGGCAGTGAACGTATGGAGGAGTATTGGACACAGTGGAAAGTTCACACAAAGAAGAAATTAAATTGTAGCGTGATTCCAAGTAGTCAATTCGGTTTTAAATAATAATAATAATAATAATAATAATAATAATAATAATAATAATAATAATAATAATAATAATAATCGTATGGCCCCATCTAGTCTGTCTGCGTGCCAATTTTGACGTTACGGTACGTTTTACGCTACAAGATGGTAGAGGAATTGATATATCTACGTCTGAATTCTAAATAATTTTGTCATTTACATGCCGAATTGCTCTTACTTACTTGAGCCAGGCTCCTCACTTTCGTCTATTCTATCCGACTTCCGTTGGTCAACTCTTGTTCTTTTGTGACCCCTATTGTATTAGAGCATTCGAGGCCTAGGGAATCTTTCATTTTCATGCCCTTCATGGCCAGTGTTTTCTCTGGCCGATACCTTCATTTTTCGAAGTGTCGGATTCCTTCCTATTTTTTCTCTTGATCAGTGTTACATAGAGAATGGTTGTCTAGTTGTACTTCCTCTTAAAACAACAGTCAACACCACCACTATTTACATACCGATATCGTACGAAATTAAGTGTCGAATGAACTCTCTTCCCTCTCTCAAAAATCAGACTACCTCCACTGTGTTAATCAGATGATTTTAATCCTTTTAAAATATTTTTTTAAGTTATTTGCTTTACGTCGCACCGACACAGATAGGTTTTATGGCGACGATGGGACGGAAAGACCAAGGAGTGGGAAGGAAGCGGCCGTGGCCTTTATTAAGGTACAGCCCTAGCACTTGCCTGGTGTAAAAATGAGAAATCACGGAAAACCATCTACAGGGCTGCCGAATGTGGGGTTCGAACCCACTATCTCCCGGATGCAAGCTCACAACTGCGCGTGCCTAAACGCATGGCCAACTCGTCCGGTATTTTAATCCATCAAAATCCTCTTACGTATTTTCAAATAATGGGCATGGATTAATCTGTATTCGTAGTATTTCTGTAAGAACAACTGTAACTACTGTATTTGTTATTTCTTCGTGGACTGAGCATATTTCGGAAGAGTGGATCGAAACGGAATGACAAGAGAATAACTTAAAACCAGTTTCATAGGATAACTGCAATACAATGACGTAAATTGCTAGAAATAAATGTATTGTTTGACATCAATCTTGCCTGATGTATTAATTATATAATAGCCTACGCTTGACAGTTTTACGCGCTTTGTCGACAGGTGCTGGAACATATGCAGGATATAAATTACATATTTTCTTTTCCAACGTTTCTGGATGCTTTTATTATTTTTATCAAATGTTTCTTCTTTGTGGTTAGCTCCCTACATGAATGATAGCTTACATGACAGTACACTGTTTATGTAACACGGAATTCTCCAGTCATTTGTTCGTTGTTTTTATGATTATTTCAACACTACAGAACTCTGTATAATATCTGTGTTATTATTATTATTATTATTATTATTATTATTATTATTATTATTATTATTGTTACGGGGTTACCCGTGGAGAAGGAAGAGGTTAAAGAAGGTGCTGGGGCGAATGGGTTTGTCTACAATATCAAAATTAATTTAAAACTTGAACTGAAGGTTATATTTTTCCAAAAACAACGACTTAACAATTTTCACTTGGTGAACATAACAAACATGTCAGGTACAATGACAATCTTGAAACCAGTCAAGGAAAATACAAGGTTAGAGAACTTTACAAATCCTGGGTTTCAAGCCCCTCGCTTTGCAAATTCCTGAGCTCCCAGCTCAAATTTACAAAAGAGCACAAATTTATTCAAGGGCAGAAATCCCTTAATTCACAGAGCACTCTCTCCCCAACATACAATTTCTAGCATTCCAGAGGCATTACAAAAACTTTGAAAAAAGCAAACAGGCTCTCAGTTCCTTACTGCCTACTCAAGGCAACCTTACATCAATCTCTTGCCTCCCAAACCACCATTTACAAATTGAACTTACTTCACAGGGGTATTTTAATACCCACCCCACTGGGCCTTCATGGAAAAAAGAATAGGTGAGATAACTGGCTCAAACACAAAATGAATGGAGGCGCACACTGCGTTCCAAGATAATGAACTTTCAAAATCCTAAAGGGCTCTTGGCTGTTGAAACAGGGACTATTCCAAACTGCTGAGGTGACTCGTATAGAAATGACTTTAACACATTACAGAAGGAAACCGTTACAAAACGAAGTCACGTCAAACCAAGATGAGGGGGAGCTCGAGAGCGTACATTACTCTATTCCCAATTTACAGTTAAAGATTTTATGAAATTTTTGCATTAGCCGGAAGAAAGTTACATTTTAGAAACGTAGGTTACATGGTTATAGATTCAGATCTTCCACTTGGAATAATCTGCGGAGGTACTTTAGCTACAACAAGAAAGATGTAATTTATGTGGCCATTACCTTATAGATGTTCTACTGCCGACGAAAGAGGCCGCCCGCCTCCTGCTTAAGCACCCACACTCAGATAGACGACGATCAATTGGCCAAGAAACGTGAAAAGCCGCAGTTTATAAACCCTCAGGGAAGGTTCGAGATCATTCAAGACTAAACTAGCCACACCCTCTCAATTTTAATGGTTGAGTTCAAAAGTAACACTGTGATAGGTTGAAATTACAGAAATTTTTCGTTGGCCAGATTCAAAAGTGACGGAAAGAAAAAGAAAATATTGCCAACCCAAAAATAAATGAACATCAATCAGTTACAAAAACCTAGAAAAACAAAACTTCTTTAAATTATAAGTTCTTTCACTTTGCACCAGGGTGCAAGAACATACATTTTTTAGTGGTGTCATCTGTAGAAAAATGTCCAAACTTCTTGATGAATATCAAAACAAAACAAGGAGAAATTCACTCAGTTTAGGAAACTGCACAATAACAAAATTACATAATATTTCGGTGGTGACATCTTCTAATTAAAGTTCTGTCCGACTCGTTGGCTGAACGGTCAGCGTACTGGCCTTCGGTGCAGAGGGTCCCGGGTTCGATTCCCGGCCGGGTCGGGGATTTTAACCTTAATTGGTTAATTCCTACGGCACGGGGGCTGGGTGTATGTGTTGTCTTCATCATCATTTCATCCTCATCACGACATGCAGGTCGCCTACGGGTGTCAAATAGAAAGACCTGCACCTGGCGAGCCGAACCCGTCCTGGGATATCCCGGCACTAAAAGCCATACGACATTTCATTAAAGTTCTAAGTTCCAGTTGTATTAGTTTCCACTTTAGTTCGATAGAGGGGTTTATTTAGGCGCTAATTTTGAATGCGCGGCGCTGAGGTGTACCTCCCGGTACTATTATTATTATTATTATTATTATTATTATTATTATTATTATTATTATTATTATTATTATTATTATTATTATTATTTATCGTATGATGAATGAATGTACATATATATATAGTTTCAGGATAAATTTGCGTAGTCACAAGTCCGTACCATACTACAACTCTAGGTCTAGTATTTTGACCCAATCAACTGCTTCATCCGATGTGCGGTGAATGTCCATTAGCGTTCCTTTGAAAGCTCGAATTGGGCAGTCAGCAACAATGTGGTGGATTGACTGAGAAGAGGCACCACAATCACAATCTGCAGAGCTAGTCCAACCCCATTTGCACAATAGATAACCACATCTGCCTGGGTGTTTGTTGACTACTGAAGACTGATCCCACTGGGCTTTCCATGAACTGTTAATATGAAAAGAGGTTCTCTCAAGAACCATTGCTGTACTCCAGGGTGGTTTCCTTGATTTCAGTCGCTGATGTTCAGTGTGTGTAATATCTTGATGGATGGGTAGTTGGGGGTTCTGCTGAATGTTTTTCCAAACCTTTAGGGCCTTATTACACAAGGAAGCCAGATCGCGCAGCCACTCATCGGGCATGGACTGTTATGGGCCTTATTACACGAGGGCAGCCAGTCGCGCGACCACACTTTGTTGACCTTGAGGCTTCTCTACCCGGGAATCAATCTGGCGACCACTGGCGGTGGCCGGGTGTTGAAGTATATGGGGCTTATTACACAAGGCAGCCACAGTTTAGTTACGTATAGCCACGTGCTACTGTGTACTGTTTTCTTGACGGCAGGTTGAAGTGCGCTACTGGAAGTGCAGAGAAAGGAGAAAAGAAGGAACAAGAACAACTTTTGAAAGAGTGTCAAACGTTCATAGACTCAAAAGTGAACACTGAAGATTTCATCTGTGAAATAGAAAGACGCCCTCCGATTCGGAACAGTATAGCAATAAACATGTAAAATTAAATGCTTGCAACGAAATTATATGTAGGCCTATATTCATACCAGACTTCGAAGAACGGCCTTTAGTTGGGAAGAACAACCTCCGTAACTATTCCTTGCAAATAAGACGCAATTTTTTACTTATTTCATTATGTATTACACTTTATTTAAGAAATAATGCCGCATTAAAAATAAGGATATCAAGAAGCCTCGCTTTGGCCTACTATAATTGTGAGATACGGTAACAAATTAGTGGGCTTTAATAGTTGCAATTACAGGCAAACATAAAAGAAGAACAACGAGCTGACTGATAATCTGTACTTTATTTCTTGGAAATATTTATATTTTTCTAGCGTCTAGTCAATTAATAAACTAACTTAATAATCGAACTCACGAACACTCGTGTCTTCGTCACTGGTCAGACACGGAACTGTCTGGCTGCTCCACCAGTCGCTCTGCTCAAGACAGGTCGGGCAGCCATGGCGATGAGTAGACTCACTTTCTAATGATTTAAAGATATGAGGTATAGAAATAAACGAATCCGCAGAACTAGTTATAAATAGAGCATTCACACAAGCATTCTATATAAAAGATGAATGTATCTAATAATAGCCAGGCTGAGTAGCTCAGGTAGCCGAGCCCAGAACTTCTGAGCTCGGGCAGACGGGTTCAATCCCAGCTCAGTTTAGTAATATTTCAACATGCTCAAATACATCAGACTCGCGTAGGTAGGTTTGCTGGTACGTAAGAGAAATCCAACAGGACAAAATCCAAGTAGCTCGACGTCCCCGAGAAAACAATAAAGTATTTAGCGGAATAATAATAATAATAATAATAATAATAATAATAATAATAATAATAATAATAATAGGAGCGTCCGTGGCTCAGACGGCAGCGTGTCGGCCTCTCACCGCTGGATACCGTGGTTCAAACCCCGGACGAGCATTGCTGACATGGAACTATTCTTCAGTTGTGTTACTGGCGATGCATTTTGTCATGATTATCTTAAGGTTTCAAAACACATGGTCATCGGTTCATATCGACAAGAGAAATTATGAAGATGATTATACAAATGAGAAAAAATGCATGAAGGAACGATCGCTTAAATACAACCTGTGACAATAAAGTTCGGTGCATGAAGTCAGAACGGTCGATCCGGAAACACTGGCGACACACAACGCTGCACCTGCGTAGTAGCAGGTTTTGACCACCTGCTCCCAATCGTAACTCACTGCCTCCGGTGAGACGCGTCACTCACTCTCCCCTTCCACGGGGGATGAAGCAGTCTGATTATTGCTGACCTCTGATGGACAAACATGCACATGACGTTCAACATTGAGAAGGGGTGAAAAAGGAAATTTAAAAAATTACCGACATTGGTTTTGAATCCAGAGTTTTCCTGGTCGCTAGGCTGATTGGTGGCAGTCATAATGGCAATTGGATTCGTGTACATATTATTTTTGTGAAAGGACGAACTACTTCCTAGAAAATTTGGGCTGCCACAAGAACGCGAAACTAAAAATCTCGAACTTAAACTGAAATTAAATTAAATACGTTAAATCCACGAAGAACTTCAACAGAAATTAAATTTAATACCTTGAATCTGCGAAGGAGTTCGTAAAATGTTAATCAATGTCACAATAAATAAATCTACAAAAATTCATTTCAAACGGATAATACAAATGCTAAAATTGAGCAGAGCCGGTTACTACAGCAGGTTATTAGTAAAACACGCCCCAGGGGCTCTCAAATTGGGAGTGTAGGTTGGTGGCCACTGGATCTCGAACTTACTTGTGCCAGGCTCCTGGCTTTCATTATTCCTGTCCGGCCTCCCTTATTCAACTCTTGTTCTTTTCCGACCCGTAGGATATTAGGTTTGTGAAGCTTGTGGTGTCTTCCTTTCCACATCCTCCGTCCTTCCCTTCTTTGCCGATTCCTTCATTCTTCAGTCGGTCGGAATTCCTTCCTCGTTTCTAACTGATGTTAATAAGAGATTGTTACCTAAAGGAGTTGTTCGTTAAGTCATTGGCCGAAAGGCTGGTTGGATCTAAAGTTACGCGGTTTCAGAAAAAAAAACGATAGTGGTGCCAAAATGAGGCATATTTGACGGGTTGCGCAGTGAGTTCGTTTGCCATTGTTTTCCTCACTGGATCAGAAAGTGGTATTGCAACACGTCCGAGCCAACGAGTAGCAACTTTCATAACATCCATACGTACTGGTTGCCATTACGGTGCACCACCCACACCTCAGCCATCCATCGGGCTGATACCTGTGTGGAAGCTACATTTTGTTCTGACCTGTGTCAAGAGACAGATTGAAATGTTGTACTTTCCAACAAAGCAATTATCACCACCACATAAGATTGACATCAGGAAGGGTCGGACCTCTTCCTTCATATGGATATCTTTTTGGCTGCGGACTATCTGGAATTGAAGACTCCCTAGAATATGTAACTAACAAATCAGTAATTTTTCAGGAGGGAGGACAATTATTTTTGGGGTGTATTTCATAGTATGCAGTATTTGAACCAATTAACTAATTGCATATGCAAGTGTACAAACGACATCATCTTTTAAAAGCAATACTTTTTGTTAAAACTTAAGGCTTTAAAGGTAATGTATTGGGAATGATACAATGGAAAATAATTTGCAAGTATGTCTTACGTTTGTATACAGGTGGATCAGAACGATACCGATAAAAAAAGGAAATCAGAGATTCTCTTCGTGTTATGCTAAGAACGATGGGTCAGTAGTGATGCAAGTGTAATGGTCTAGTATAACTTCGAACCAATTCTCTAACCCATGGGTATTGTACCAGGAAATGATTATGGGGCCAGAGCATGGGAAGGATCTCAGGTAGTGTTCGGTTACTTATTGGAGCAGGTGCAGAGATGGATAGTATGGCAGGGCGAATAATAGATGGTAAAATCTTTTTTAATAAAGTTTATTTAAAATATCCACGAAAATCACCCTGCAGTTGAAACTTCAAAGTTAAATTTTCAAAAATGCAAAAATAAAATATCGTTGCTTGTTGTACTCTGAGATATCCACTTGATCAAAAATGTACAAAATAAATATCACTTTCTTAGAGATCATAAACACCCTACAGTTCATCTAAGATGGATTTAAATACCAAAATACACTTTGCACATTGAATTTCATTAAGTCAATCACTTGTGATGCAAACCTACAGTTTTTCTAATATTTTTGAACATAATATTAACACACACTCCCATGAATAAATTGATAGTTCAAATAAAAATATTTGATCACTTGGTGTATAGTCCTACAGTTCATCTAAGTTGATTTTATAAAATAAAATAATGCACTTGCAAACCCTAGAGCTCATCTAACTGAAATTACTTCAAGTTTTACAAGATTTTAAAAAGGAATTTACAGTTCAAAAAGCAAGACATGAAGTCTTCTTAAATTATTAGGAATAGCAAGCTGAAATTCACACAAAGCACTTTTCTGTTATTGGATGGAGCACTATGATTAACTGAGTGCTTTGCTAAAAGTCGATTAAAGTCTAAGTGGAATTACTCACTCAAAATGTAAGAAAATCACCTGGAATCTGCTTATAAGTCTTGGTGTAGTGCTGTCCTGCGGCTTGGTGACTGGAACATTCTGCAGCGTGCAGCCAAGGCTCGAACTCAGCACCAGCAGCGTGACAAGTCCGTTCAATGAAGATACCACGTTATTATCTCTCGTCGACGTCCCTCGATGGGTACCATGATCGAAGAAACCACGTTAATCCCACGCTGGAAATGACGTTCGACGCAGCAAAATTTCACACAACACTTTGCCAAGATTTCCGATGTTCTTTTAGAGATAATGTCGGAACACGGAAAGTTCAATTGGCACAAAATAAGGACTATAGAGCTCTCAGTTATCATTAAGATTGGTGTTATACACTGGCGCACGTTCGTATTCTCACGTTTGTTTTACGGTGTTGAATACGTGACGTAGAATATCACAGTCTATGCTAAGTCAGGTTAATGAAGTAATGATTTACAATCGTTTTCAAAACGAAAAACACAGTTTTTCACACACAGTTTATAAGATAAGGATTTAAAACTGTCACAGTTCATAATAGTCACTGATTATGTCTTAGGTTCGACCGTAGCATAATCATCACAGTCCATAAAACACTTTAAAAAATGTCATTAACAACAGTCTCTACAACAGTCCCTGGAATAATACTGTTCATATATTAAGATTTTATGATTGAATTTACATAAAACGAGTCCGTACGACTTGATATTGCCATAACAAGTTCTTAATATTCAGTTAGTTTCTCATAGTAGTGATCGAAAGTTCGAGAAAATGCACGAAAAAATAGTCACATTTAGCCTTGTTATTTGGTGAATATTTAGTGGAATAGTGTCCCATACAGTTCACAATTGTACTAATATCGGAGAAATGTGTCTCAGAAGTTTAGTTTATCATACGCAATGTCGTAGAATACCGTCACAGTCAATGATAAAGTTCAGAATTATGTGAAAATGACAAAGTCCACAATATCGTTAACTGGTAAATGAAATTCTTGAGTCTCCAATTATACTTGAATTCACAATTTCTATTGTAACTTCACTCGGTTAACACACTCGTAAATATTATCTAATGACGATTTAGTCGGAGAAAATCTTATAACACTTTATTCGTCACGACGCGGTAGAAACTTTACTTGCGACGTCTTCGCACAATTTCAAAGTGTTCGAGTGTGACTCCTACATCTTCGCGGATCGCGACGGAGCATACTGCCGTTCTGTCATAATCGTAGAACACACTGGCTATACTCTCGGTTCGTTGACCTATTTATATTCGGCTGCGAGCAGCACTCTGAATCAGGTGATGAAGGGGTGATAATACTTCCCAAAATTCAACATGTTATATCTTGGAAACCACTGGACGGATTAATCTCAAATTTGCAAGGTTGGCCTTTTAAAATATGGGCTACAATTTAGTGTTGGTCTCGTATTAATTGATCCAGTCATTGAAAAGTTTAAAAATGGTTTCGAGAGAATGCTAAGGTAAGGCGAGCTACAGGCAGTGCTGACGTCACTTGACCTTGCTCTACTCATGCGGTCTCCCTCACGCAGTGCAGTGAGAACGAGAACCTTCTCTCGCACAGCTGTTTGTACGTCGTAACTTAGCCGTTCGCTCATGAATAGAGATTATAACTCGTATGTGCCAGGGCCTATGCCTTCCTGGTACAGTATGTAATGAAAATATCGAGCTCGGTTATTATTATTATTATTGTTATTATTATTTACTTAGTTATGCACGGACTTTATTTGGTGTAAATGGTGGTCGTAACAAAACATGTGAGGTTATGTCATGATACATCTGCTGTATGGACAGTCAATTTATATGTTTATTTAATGTAAGAACATGTAATTAATAGTGTAAAATATGATGTACAAATCCAGTGTAATGTTGTGCAACACACAGTAATGGTCTAGAACAACGCATCTTGTCCCTAGAATTGTATAGAAAATTCCGTTAATTGTAAATAGGCTATTGGAGACTCCAGAAATTACGAGAAAACATGTTGTGTCATACTCTTCTAGAAGCCTGGTCAGGCAATGTGTATAGAGAGGCAGTCTTGGGAGTTGGCGTTTGAGTTGTTAGCGAAAGTTGCAAGTGAAAGTTGTTAGTCAAGTATGTGAACTTATGATTTTGTTGTGCTGGTAGTTGGTTGACATGCAAATATTGCTGCCTTCTTCTTCTCCTTCATAGCAGTGTTTTGTTCAAGACGGCAGTTTATTAGTGCAAAGATCATGCGTGTATAATGTGTATATTATTTATAAATACAACAGTGTACATAACTGATAGCATCTCCTGTATGCGTGTTTGTGGTTACAGCAGTATACAGGATATATCAGAACTATACCGGCAAAAACGAAATGGAATCAGGGATTTTCTTCGTGTTATGTTCAGTAGGATTGGCAGATAAAATAAGGTTACAATGTCACTTCCGGGCGCGCGATTCAAATTGACGAACTTGCTGTATTTGCTATCTGTACCCCTCCATGTCGTAACGGGCTATTAAGAGGGGAGCTAGCAAAGAATCTGTGAAGTCACTCTCTCGTCTTGTAGACCCAAAAGCATATCCACGATTCTAAGCTTTTTCGTGTAGCGGATAAAATATACGAATCAAAGTTTTTGGTCTGATTAGCGTTAGCCAACACCGGATCACGCGAGATCTCCGAAGTTAAGCGACATTGGGAGTGGTCAAGATTTGGATGGGTTGCCACGCTCTGTTGGTCGGTGGGGGGGGGGGTAGTAAGGAAATGGAGGAGCGGAAAGGAACTGGCCACCCTACCACGTAAACTTCAGCTCAGGCACACCTCTGCGGTGGTTCGGACCTGCCTTCGGGCAGAATACACCCTTGCCTTACCTTTTTTGGTCTGATTAATGTTAGCCAACACAGGATCACGTGAGATCTCCGAAGTTAAGCAACATTGGGAGTGGTCAAGATATGGATGGGTTGCTACGCTCTGTTGGTCGGGGGGAGGGGGGTAGTAAGGAAATGGAGGAGCGGAAAAGAACTGGCCACCCTACCACGTAAACTCCAGCTCAGGCACACCTCTGCGGTGGTTCGGACCTGCCTTCGGGCAGAATACATCCTTACCTTACCTTACCTGATTAGTGTTAAGAGAAGCTGGTTGCTCAGTTGTAATTCTCCTAGGTAAATGAGTCTGCTCCATTTGCCTTACACGAAATATCTATTGGAAGCCAGTAATACGTACATCTTCATCCATCTATTTAATTCCTTACATAGCTTTTACTTCTTCATTGTGAATACCTTCCTGCCATTGTTCCCACCTGTTTGTAATAGCTATTATTCTAACTACCTTCATATATGTTACTTCCAGTTTATGAATAATATACCCTTAGCCAACCCAGTTGACACTCTCATACAGCAACTTCGGACTGAGTGGTGGTGGTGGTGGTGGTGGTGGTGGTGATTATTGTTTTAAGAGGAAGTCCAATGTATTTGGCAGTGTTGTAATGTTATGCTAGTAGTAAGCTCAACCTATAGTATTGTAAGCCGTAGTGTTAAGCATTGGAAATACTTAATTTGTATGTGAATTTGTATTATATTATGATGCTGGATTTAGAATGTTAAACTAGTAGTATTTCTTGTATTATATTCTTTCCGTGGAATTGCTTGTTGTACGTTTGGTGTTGTCGTTATTATTGGCTAATTATGTTTTAACTTTACTTTATTATCACACTACTGTCAGGCTAGGTTTACACTACCGAGTAACTTGTGCAAGTTGTTGCTGAAAATTCTTGCAAGGCACTTGCTGCTGGGTTTACACTTCATGCAAGAAAACTACGCAAGTTACTTGTACAAAGGGGGTTAAAAATCAGGTGGTGAGTTTTACAAATAGGACAAGTCCTCTCAGTTTTAATTACTGCTTTGATGGGGTGAAAGTTCCTTTAGCGGATCATTGTAAGTACCTAGGTGTTAATACAAGGAAAGATCTTCATTGGGGTGATCACATAAATATGATTGTTAATAAAGGGTACGATTTCTGCATATGGTTACAAGGGTATTTAGGGGTTGTAGTAAGGATGTAAAGGAGATGGCATATAAATCTCTGATAAGAACCCAACTAGAGTATGGTTCCAGTGTATGGGACCCTCACCAGGATTAATTGATTCAAGAACTGGAAAAAATCCAAAGAAAAGCAGCTCGATTTGTTCTGGATGATTTCCGACAAAAGAGTAGCGTTACAAAAATATTGCAAAGTTTGTGCTGGGAAGATTTAGGAGAAAGGAGACGAGCTGCTTGACTTAGTGGTATGTTCCAAGCTGTCGGTGGAGAGATGGCGTGGAATGAGATCAGTAGACGAATATGTTCGAGTGATGTCTTTAAAAGTAGGAAAGATCACAATATGAAGATAAAACTGGAATTGAAGAGGAAGAGGACAAATTGGGACAAATATTCCTATATAGGTAGGGGAGTTAGGGATTGGAATAACTTTACAAGGTGGCCGTGCGTGTAGAGGCGCGCGGCTGTGAGCTTGCATCCGGGAGATAGTAGGTTCGAATCCCACTATCGGCAGCCCTGAAAATGGTTTTCCGTAGTTTCCCATTTTCACACCAGGCAAATGCTGGGGCTGTACCTTAATTAAGGCCACGGCCGCTTCATTCCAACTACTAAGCCTTTCCTATCCCATCGTCGCCATAAGACCTACCTGTGTCGGTGCGACGTAAAGCCCCTAGCAAAAAAAAATTTACAAGGGACATGTTCAAGAAATTTCAATTTCTTTGCGATCATTTAAGAAAAGGCTAGGAAAACAACAGATAGGGAATGTGCCACCTGGGCGACTGCCGTAAATGAAAATCAGTAGTGACTGATTGATTGCTTGATTGTTTGACTGATTGAAGTGTTTCACAAGTAACTTGCAGCAATAACTTGCAGGTACTGTTTACATGTGCTTGAAATGGCGACATACAGGCAGATGAGATGTGCTGCACCTCTCTTAATTCGTATGAATAAGAAACAACAATCATATCACTAAATAAATAATAGCGGTGTTTATGGTAAAACGCTGCCCGATTGTGCAAATTACGCCAGCAAAATTTACAGTGCACTGATGGATGATAAATGGGTAACATTTCTTTAAATTTGTGACTGTGCTATGAATGCGGTGGTAGTTAATATTAAACGTGCACATTTTCATTCGAATAGCGATTGCTGGAATTTTAAAATGTGAAATATAATGAATTTTAGACTGGTGAATGGTGTATAGATCAGAACGAAGTGGAAATGTGTTACCTGGGAAATGTTCTCTATGACGGTCTCCTAGGGATCAAACTCACAATAAACGGTCCCGCCCATTCCGTACCCGTGGTAAACGACAAAGAGCTACAAATCTGTTTGGGAAAACATTGCTGGAAAATATTATATCATATTCTAATTCAACTATTTAAATATTCTACGTTTTGACAACTTTACATTCGTTGCATGTGGGCTCCTTTTACGCCAGATGATACTAATTCTCTCTAGGACTAAAATGTTCCAACGCCCAGTACCCAGCATTTTCCTGATCCGAAAACTCAGCTTCTGCTTCGGTCAAGCGGCTTATTTAGAGTCCCGTCGAAATTCCGCTTCGTTACGCGATAATTAAAACATTAAGGTAATTAGGGACCTGACCTAACACAACTTACATCACCTTCTTAATACGACAGGCGTAAAATTTCATAAAATCACAATCCAAAATCTAATGCACAGTATTTTGACAACTCATCAGCCAACTACAGTAATAAATATTCTGTGATAGGGAATAAAGGATCCACAACCTCGCTCTCAGATGAAAGAAAAAAGAAAGAAAAGAAAAACAAATAGGCTTGCTTTTGCTAAGGAACATACTCTACCCGATGTCGTTGCTACGCTACTTTGTACGAATTTCATCGCTGAAAAAATACGGCCACCGAGCATCGGCGCGTATCCCTGAGGGGCCACTTTTTAATTTCGAAAGTTTTTTCACTTCCTGAGAAAACTATGTTTTCAAGTTGTACCATTTTCGCAGTCTTTCCTTCGGGACGTGTTAAAGTCCCCCATTGTGCTGAAAGCATTGGATTTCTTACTTCTGTCTCTGAATTCACTGCTGTCGACGTTCCAAATTTCTGGGAAGTTCTCGATTTTTTGTATCAATTTACTAAGTGTCCTTCCTGGACCATTCGAGTTTTTCCTCCATTTCTGAAAAATAAATTTGAGCATATGTGCGGTGATTGCATGAATGCAATTAATTTTTCCAAATTAAATTACAATATACACAGAAACAAATGGGTGAAATGTGATCACCTACTTACCAACCTGCATCTTCCACTTGCATAACATAGGATTGGATTCTATCCGTGCAAGTAACTTGCGGAAGCTCAAGAAATGTCCTTCACACTGCTTGCGGGAGACTGGCTGCAAGCTTCTTGTCCAAGAAATTGCTAACCGCTGCAAGTCAGCTTGCAAGTGGTGCAGCAAGTTGCTCTGTGAAAGTAAATTGCTGCAAGAACTTGCTACGTAAACGTAGCCTCAGTAATCATTGCCACCGGCATATTTCACAATTGTAATGTATTTGTTAATAATAATAATAATAATAATAATAATAATAATAATAATAATAATAATAATAATAATAATCATACAAATTACAAAGGGATTTCGTTACTATCAGTCGTCAACAAAATTTTCTCTAAAGCCCTACTGAATAGATTAGAAAAACAAACCGACCACCTCATTGGAGAATATCAGGCAGGGTTTCGAAAAGGAAGATCATGCCCAGAACAAATCTTAAACTTAAAAAAATATTTTACAAATTCGTAGAACAAAACAAACAATAATTACCTTTGTTGACTTCAAAAAATCTTATGATTCAATAGACCGGCAGACTCTATTCAACATACTCGAGGAATTTCAAGTCGACAGAAAAAGAAGAGAATTGATCAAGCAAACTCTAACAGGCACAACAGCGAAAGTTAAATTTTTAGGAGAAATTTCAGAACCATTCTTAATTACAACAGGGGTCAGACAAGGCGATGAATTATCACCACTCCTTTTCAATCTAGTTATGGAAAAAGTGTTTCGAGAATGGAGAATTGAATCTAAAGGGATCAATATTGGAAGACTTCTCAAAAACAAAATTCACCTTGATTGCCTCGCCTTTGCAGATGATTTGGCAATCCTCTCCAACAACAAGAAGCACTCCAGTCCGTAGCAAAACTTCATGAAATAGCGCCAAGAACAGGTCTGCAAATTTCATATGAAAAGACAAAATATATTGAAGATACAAAATCAGGAATTAACAACCATCCTCTAATCACTAGATATGGGAAAATCTCCCAAGTAGATAAATTCAAATACCTAGGCGAAATTATACAACCAAACGGGATAAATCTGCAAGCAAAGAAAGAATCACAAAATTACAAAAGGCATACATTATTATCTGGTGTAGATACAACAAAAAACCTATATCCCAAAACGCAAAATTACGACAGTACAACACAGTTGTTAAACCAGAAGCTCTTTATGTATCAGAAACTTTTTTTCTAGTTGCTTTACGTCGCACCGACTCAGATAGGTCTTATGGCGACGGTGGGACAGGGAAGGGCTAGGAGTGGGAAGGAAGTGGCCGTGGCCTTAATTAAGGTACAGCCCCCAGCATTTGCCTGGTGTGAAAATGGGAAACCACGGAAAACCATTTTTAGGGCTGCCGACAGTGGGGTTCGAACCTACTATCTCCCGAATACTGGATACTGGCCGCACTTAAGCGACTGCAGCTATCGAGCTCGGTTATCAGAAACTCTGATAATTCGTGGCATAACACGAATAAAAAGCAGCGAAAAACAAGAGAGGAAAATTCTCAGGAAAATTCTAGGACCTAAATGCGAGAACGGCATTTGGATGAAAAGGAAATCGCAGGAAATCTATCAAGTACGAGAAAAATGGCAGACATCGTTAGAAAAAGAAGATTAAAAATTTCTATGGTCACCTGATCAGGACGGATAACAATAGGTTAACAAAGAAAACACTAAATCTCTTAGTATCTCTAAAAAGTCATACTGGCTTACAGAAATAAACAAAGATCTTCAGGAAATTGATATAAATGAAGAAATCATGCAAGACAGAGAAAATTCAGAAATCTCATAAACAAACAGAAATTTGCTGATCAACCTAAAAGACAAGCTACAGGGTGGATGGAAGAACGCAAAACGAACACAGCGAAAGGATGAAGAGATTTTGGGAAAACAAGAAGAAACGTTGTGCTAAATAAGTTCACACGCGCTCCTTAATTGGGCCATAACGAATAATGCAAACGAATGCAAATAGGCAACCATTCTCTATTAACATTAATCAGAGAGAAAGGAACTAATGGGGTCCGACACATCTAAAAATGAAGTTATCGGCCAAATGAAGATAAGGGCCACGAAGGGCGTGACAACGAAAGGCTCCTTAGACCTCGCAACCTAAAACCGTCGGGGTCGGAAAAGAACAAGTGTTAACCAAAGGAGGTCGGATAGGATAGATGAAAGTGAGGTAAATGGAAGTAAATGGAAGCAATGCCAGGACTCATCTAAGAGCCCCGTGGTCGCTAACCCACGCTCCCACGCCCCTGGGTCCCTTTTAGTCGCCCCTTATGACAGGCAGGGAATACCGTGGGTGTTATTCAACCGCCCCCTCACACAGGGGGACATCAGCCTGAAAACAGTGCGATGTAAGCATAGGTCCGTCTTCGATATCACAGCCTTTCTTACAGACATCCGTCATTCTCAACTGCGATAGCTTTCCCACTCGCTGGTAGCACCGTCCTAAACCCTTGATATGATCCTTTTATTCCTTACTTCAAATTCCCAACCAACATAACGTTGGTCTTGGAAATGCTAATGCTATGACGTACTCGCTGAATTTCGTTTCAAGCTGTAGGATATTATACGGCAACTTTAGACAGACTGCAATTAAGATCAAGACATCGATAAACCAGACTGCTTCCAACACATGAATCTCATCGAGTACCGCTGTGCTATTTCAAACCTTTCAGCAACTTTTATCAATGTAAACGATGAACAAGAGGATGAAGGATTGCGGTATTGTGTTACACTCGTTAGTACCGTGAATCAAGAGCGCATTCTAACACTGTAAACCAGAGGTTCTCAAACTATTGTGAGATTGTACGCCTCGCTCATGGCTAAAAGTTCAATGTACCCCCAGGAAAAATCTCCCTAAATCGTAAGTTTAAAAAATATGAGTACCTGGCTGATTATCAAGGCATTTTAATTCATTATAAACCATTATTTTAAATACGCATAGTAAATAAGACGCAATTTTGAAATTAAATGCATTTTTATAACACATCACAAGAAATTAAAGAGTGGTGGTAGTGGTGATTACTCTTTTAAGAGGAGTATAACAGGGCAACCATCCTCTATATAACACTAACCAGAGAGAGAAATGGAAGGGGTCCGACACTTCGAAACATGGAGGTACCGGTATCGGTCAAAAAAATACAAGGGCCACGAAGGGCGTGAAAATGAAAGGGTTCCTAGGCCTCACAACCTAATAGCGTCGGGCTAGGGAAATAACAAACATTGAAAAAGGGAGGTCGTCCGTGGTCGCCAACCTACGCTCCCAAGTTGCGAGCCACTGAGGCCCCTTTTATTAACCTCTTACGACAGGCAGGGGATACCGTGGGTGTTATTCCACCATCCTCACCACAGGGGGATTCCAAGGGCTTTCAACTGGGGAGTGTGGGTTGAAGATTACAGGGCCCTTAGCCGAGTCCCTGTATTGCTTCCACTTACTTGTGCCAGGCTCCTCGCTTCCATCTATCCTATCTGACTTCCCTTGGTCAACTCTTGTTATTTTCCGACCCCGACGGTATTAGGTATGGAGGCCTAGGGAGTCTTTCATTTTCACGTCCTCCTTGATCGATTCCTTCATTTTTAGAAGTGTTGGATCCCTTATATTTTTATCTCTAATTAATGGTAATAGAGGATGGTTTTCTATTTGTACTTCCTCTTAAAACAATAATCACCACCATAACTGACCTAAAAATTACTTCACGGCCGTGATTATTTTTTCAAGTAACCTACACAAAAAGTAAAATTTACCTAATATCAAAATATAAATATAACTCTATTTTTGTATTTATGCCAAAGTCGTCTATGTATATTTCAGACTTTCAACTTTCCATTTTTAAACTTGAAGTTACGAATACAGTAAAATCCTAATTAATATCTGAAGCTGTTCAAAACAGCTGACATCATCAACCACTTCCATTCGTAGAAGAAATTAGCTCATCATGTTTCAAACTAGTTGCCAACCGCGCATGCGCATATGGACGATAAATCGAACTATCACGATTCGTTGTGCGAACAAACTGTAAGGTAACGGTGAGGGACTAATGCATTCATCATTTGTCTCACTTGTTCATAACATCGCCAGTATACAATCACTGACAAGTTAACGCAACGTAAACAAAATTATTCATATTATTCATATAGTTTAAAGTGATTTGATGTAATCTGAGGATGTCCTTATAGAACGAAACATGTCCTTCTTTGTGTATTAGTACGAGTTTCTTTTACAGGTCTGTTATAGTGTTATAATTAGTGTTTTCGACGCACTGAAAAGCTTTGAAGTTACATTAACTGAGTCCCTACTGGAAAGTACGGCTACTTCCTCATTAACAATATGCAACTATAAGCACATTTTGCGGCTTTAGAGAGCGTTTATTTTAGCGGGAAATAACCTTCAGTCTCTCTTCCTTACTTCACCAACACTCAGGGTCTCTGGGATACAGAGCAATTCTCGGTAGGGCTTCTTGAATTGAAGCCTGCCCCCAAAGACCGTTGTATATCAATATTTGGACAGTTTAAGACTTTCATGGAATAAGCTTGTATATTATCTAAAGAATAACTTGGCGCCAGAAGGTTACTCTATATTCAAACAAATGTGATAGCGATTTTTGTTTGAAAATTGGCTTCCCTGCAAGAACGTTGTACATCAACAAACAAGGCCGACATCAGTAATCTGAGTGTGTCACCTCGATCGATGTTAACACTGAATAAGAGCAGGAAGAGAAAGATTAATCAACTGAACTGGAAGGAAAAAGTACACAAACGATTTAGGGATAGCGGAAGAAGCTATGCATCAACATCAGGACGTGTAGTGGAAGAAAAGCAACGTTCAACGCAGGTAACGGAAGAACATTCTTTATCACTTAGCCAGTTGTTTAAGTAATATATTTACTATCTAATAAAGTAGTTTATTACTGAAATATTTCGTTTCCTTTTAGGCCCGGGCATTTTAAGGAGCTAGAAGACAAGCAATTTTATATGAACTTGCCATCTATAAGACGTGGTCAATAATATTTGCAGGTATTATGTTAACTGTAAGTTTGAAGTTTATTATAGGATGCAAACGTGTTGTGTAAGCAAAGTATAATTATATTTGAACTTGCATAGTGTACAAATGACTTCTGCTTTTCCAGGATTAATTAGATTGTTAAAATACCTCACAGCTTCCTCACTGTGATAAAAGGAGTATTATGCCTGTGTTCCGACGCCATGTTCGTTTCTTGATGCTGTATTTTGTGCAAAATAATGTATCTTTCGAATTGTCGTGTAACTTATTTTAAAACAAAGTACTAAAGAACTCATGATGTGCAAAGTTCTAACTATTTATTTATTTTATTGCCGGTTTACAATAGGGCAGTAAACCCCAATTAGATTAAACCTCAAAAATCTTAAAAGTACTTATTAAATTACATTGACTCAAGTCTTAGATTTTAATAACTAAAGTAAACTTCTTAATAACTAAATTGTTCATTAAATTACATTGATACATGTCTTAGATACACTGACTGACAGTGACAATGCAACACCAAGGAGGAGTGGTTCGAAAGAGATGAAAGTTGGGGAAAAAACAGAGACGGCACGGACGAATAATTGATGTTTATTTCAAACCGATATGCAGGTTACACAATGCGCACGGCATCGACTCAGTAGGATGTAGGACCACCGCGAGCGGCGATGCACGCAGAAACACGTCGAGGTACAGAGTCAATAAGAGTGCGGATGGTGTCCTGAGGGATGGTTCTCCATTCTCTGTCAACCATTTGCCACAGTTGGTCGTCCGTACGAGGCTGGGGCAGAGTTTGCAAACGGCGTCCAATGAGATCCCACACGTGTTCGATTGGTGAGAGATCCGGAGAGTACGCTGGCCACGGAAGCATCTGTACACCTCGTAGAGCCTGTTGGGAGATGCGAGCAGTGTGTGGGCGGGCATTATCCTGCTGAAACAGAGCATTGGGCAGCCCCTGAAGGTACGGGAGTGCCACCGGCCGCAGCACATGCTGCACGTAGCGGTGGGCATTTAACGTGCCTTGAATACGCACTAGAGGTGACGTGCAATCATACGCAATAGCGCCCCAAACCATGATGCCGCGTTGTCTAGCGATAGGGCGCTCCACAGTTACTGCCGGATTTGACCTTTCTCCACGCCGACGCCACACTCGTCTGCGGTGACTATCACTGACAGAACAGAAGCGTGACTCATCGGAGAACACGACGTTCCGCCATTCCCTCATCCAAGTCGCTCTAGCCCGGCACCATGCCAGGCGTGCACGTCTATGCTGTGGAGTCAATGGTAGTCTTCTGAGCGGACGCCGGGAGTGCAGGCCTCCTTCAACCAAACGACGGGAAATTGTTCTGGTCGATATTGGAACAGCCAGGGTGTCTTGCACATGCTGAAGAATGGCGGTTGACGTGGCGTGCGGGGCTGCCACCGCTTGGCGGCGGATGCGCCGATCCTCGCGTGCTGACGTCACTCGGGCTGCGCCTGGACCCCTCGCACGTGCCACATGTCCCTGCGCCAACCATCTTCGCCACAGGCGCTGCACCGTGGACACATCCCTATGGGTATCGGCTGCGATTTGATGAAGCGACCAACCTGCCCTTCTCAGCCCGATCACCATACCCCTCGTAAAGTCGTCTGTCTGCTGGAAATGCCTCCGTTGACGGCGGCCTGGCATTCTTAGCTATACACGTGTCCTGTGGCACACGACAACACGTTCTACAATGACTGTCGGCTGAGAAATCACGGTACGAAGTGGGCCATTCGCCAACGCCGTGTCCCATTTATCGTTCGCTACGTGCGCAGCACAGCGGCGCATTTCACATCATGAGCATACCTCAGTGACGTCAGTCTACCCTGCAATTGGCATAAAGTTCTGACCACTCCTTCTTGGTGTTGCATTTGCTCTGTCAGTCAGTGTATTAATAACTTAAAACATTTCTTAACAACTAAATTATTCAGTACCTATTGCAAATTTTTGACAGCTTTCAGTGTGATGTTAATTCTTAGTGTTGTGGCAGTGCAGCTGCAAAACGTTTTTTCAATTTGGATATTGACATGTCGAAGTCCAAGTTATTGTCTATGCTAACAGCTTCATTATAGTTGTTACATAACCTGGTGACGTACAACATTCTTCCACGGAGTTTGCTGTTTTCTCGCTGTAATACTTCTATGCAAGGCTGTACTCAGGTTTTTTTTTTTTGTGGCGGTTAGGATTTGGGGGAGGGGAAGCTTCCGAAAACAAAAACTATAGTAACATTTTTTTAAACTTTCAAATAGATTTCACAGAAGGAAAAGTTTGAAATAGTTAACAAAATTTCGAGTAGTAGTAGTCGAAAGGTAAATTCATAGCGGTCTGGTGGGCAGAACACGCTTTAACACGTGCGTGCAGGGCTACACAAAGATTTCTGTTATTTGTTTAAAAATGGAGGTAACAATATGTTTCACCTTAAGTATTAGAAAAGTTTAGAGGTTTGATTAATTCTTTTGAAAATATGCTAGCGTCTCGAAACATGAAAATGTTTATTTGTTTGTTGAAATTAATATTTGTGGTGCAAAATTTATTCAGAGGATAAAAAGAAAACAATCCGTGTATATCAACAAAATTAAAATTTCCATTTATGTTTTCAGTAAATTTGTTAACTACAGTCTATTCATAGAGACATTTTTAAAAGATGGCTCATATTTTATAGGTTAAATTCAATTGTTCTTTTTGCGAATGCTTCTGTTTTCTAATATTTCTCATTTATTGTATTTCAACACACGTGTATGACGTTTAAGTTTGTGTTTTTTATTTCGGAGGGAGTTTGAACCCCCTCCCCTAACGTCCCTCCTGGCTACGACCTTGCTTCTATCATACCATTTATAGGCAAATATATTATTTAACTAAGAAGGAGAAAGTGTTTCTCTTTACAGAAATAATGAAACCCAGACCTCCATTATATAAAGAACTAACTGCTCTTTTTTCGTTCCTGTAAAGTTGCCAAATGTGATATACAACTTTTCTTGAGGGCATGATTCAATTATTTAGAGATCATGAATTGATTTTTGGAACGACTGAGACGCCTCAGACACAATTTGATCATTTCTGTTCACTTTCTCACACAACAACGTTGTCATTTAGCTAAACCAGTCACTTGACCTGCCTCGACAGACTTTTTCTTATTCCCCAACATCAAATCAAGTCTATATGCAAAGATTTCTGGCCATGCGCCAACGATACAAGTGAAGATAAGGTGTGAACTAGAAACTGAAAACCAGTATTCTCGCAGTTCTTTCATTGTGCTATGTGTATTGAGAAGGAAGGGAGTGGTGTGAAATGTGCATTTGAATCAACTGCAAAGCGTGTATGTCAATAAATATAATACTACAGTTTCTGGGAAATTTAAAAACGAAACTGTTTGAAACCAAAAGGATGTCGTATAAACAATATTCTCTGTTTCCATCTCACTGGTGAGCTATAAACAGATATTATGCTTCGGATTTTGATATATTTTATCCCCCTGTGGGTAGGGGCGGTAGAATAACAGACACGGTATCCCCTGTCTGTCGTAAGAGGCGTCTAACAGGGGCCGCAAGGGCTCTAAACTTTGGAGCGTGGGTTGGCAACCATGGGGCTGTCAGCTGAGTCCGGGCATTGCTTCCAATTGTGCCACCCTACCCTATTCGCCCTCCCTTGGTCTACTCTTATTCTTTTCCGATCCCGATGGTATTAGAGCACTCGAGGCCTAGGGAGTCTTTCATTTTTACGCCCTTCGTGGCCCTTGTCTTTCTTTGGCCGATACCTTCATTTTTCGAAGTATCGGATTCCTTCCATTTTTTCTCTCTGATTAGTGTTGTATAGAGGATGGTTGCCTAGTTATACTTCTTCTTAAACAATAATCACCACCACCACCACCTTTGATGATTTTTAATTTCCTATAATATTTATTTCTTGACCGGTTAACATATACCAACAACAAAAGAAACCACTTTTCCTTTTGCGGAAATCAAATGATTATAAATATATCTCCCGGTCATGACCATCCCTGCATCAACGGCTGCTGATTCCAGCCATTAGACATAGGCTGCACGGTTGCTATGGTTACACATTGTCGCGTCACGTTTTCGGATGGCCCCAGCCATAAGACATATTTACTGCAGATAATAATTATAAAGACGAACAGAAGAGCAACGATATAGTTTAAAGTGTCTGCTTGTCAGAGCCTCCAGACACTCCCGCCTCAGCGACAACGTCCAAGAACCTGCTGGAGAAGGTCACATGTCTGCCAGATTTAGTTTTTTTTTTTTTTGGTAAGAGAAGTTTGAACCTGTTATAAAACACCAGGCCAAGCTGGAAAGTCCTGTTTCATTGGAAGTTGTTAAGTTTGTGGTTGTCTGTCAGGGATTGCATGCACCATTTTGCAAAAAAAAAAAAAAAAAAAAAAAAGCAGGTTTGAGACGCTCTACCAAGATAGTCTCTTTTCCTGCAGGAGTCTCAACTTCAGAATATTTATGGTTCGTGAGTGGACATCGTAAAACCCATTGTAGACACGCTGTAGGGGCCTTTTCTTTGCATCATATTTTATAATAATATGCTGGCACTTCCTTAGGTAGGGTAGACGTAGGCAGAAAACAAGAAAAATCACAACTTATTTTTATAGGTTTTCTTGAAGGTAAATATCAAGGAGATTATATTCCAAAAATTTTACATTGAAATTCGAACTACAAAAGGCGTTAAACATTTAAAGAATCACGCACTGCAGTATGCCAATTAAACTACTCTGCCCCTGTTGCAGTACAAGATGTCTTCTTAAGCAGTTCTGTCAGTTAAACTTCTGGCAATAATTCATAAAAGGCCAGATATTTCTTCCTTCTTGACCAGGCAGTTGTAGATGTAGAATCAAGCCAGCATGATATAGAAGGTTGTGGTTGACAAAGGACTTCATTCAATAATTGTGTCTGTATGTGTGTTTTATAATTGGTGTAATTCAGTGGTTTAGTGTTTCCTGGGTGTAATTTAGCGCTTTAGTGATCCCTATATGCATTTACACAATGCCTAGGATTGGTAAAGTGCATAAGAAGTATAAACAATCACATATAAACACACAAAGTCAAGAAGACATGGTGAGGTTAGGGACGAACCTAAAGATGTGAACCTGTATTCATCTGTAAGTTCTTCAAAGCAGAGAATCGGAGCAGATATTCTGCCAGACGAAGAAAATGATGGAGGAAGGAGTGGGTTTAGAATTATTGATACTGAGTTGTTAGCAGAAGTAATACAGAAAGCTTGTAGGTGTTCTGCTTGTGGTTGAAAGGTAATTTTGATAGATGATGAGAAGAGAGAAGGTTTAGTATGTACGTTACACGTTTTCTGTGAAAATTGCAACAGTGATATACCATTCAAAACATCCAAGGCCAATAACAGAATTTATGAAGCAAACATTAGGTTTGCTTATGACCTAAGGTGTGTAGGTTTTGGTAGAGAAGGTGGGAACTTGTTATGTGGTTTTAAGAACATGCCTGCTCCAACAGCAAGATTCACTACTATGAACATGTCACGTTTGAATGCAGTGGAAGAGGTTAGTGAAGAGAGAATGAAAGTAGCAGCTAGGCAGAAAAGTAGAGCAGACAAGAGAGCGATTAAAATCCCCGACCCGGACGGGAATCGAACCCGGGACCCCCTGGACCGAAGGCCAGTACGCTGACCATTCAGCCAACGAGTCGTACTCCCCCGCCACAACAATATACACAATTATATCGACGCATCATGTTGACTCCAGCGTATCATGGGTTGAGAGGCCGACCGGTGCACACCATACTTTGTCTGTCTTTACGTATGCGCCCGTCCCCACTTCCGGTTTTCGTCTCCGCCTTTCTTGAACTTCGTTCTTCCACACCGGAAACCCTCGGTTTCCTAGACAAGGATGTAGGAGTATTTCTTTTTAAGTCAGGGCATTTAGGCCATGAAGTAATATTCCCTAGTGCCCCGTCTTAAATCACCATCCAACCAGACAACCTATTTGGCAATATGAAAAATAATCTGACACACAAAACAAAACAAACTGAGAAAAGTAAACAATACCATATAACTATGGATAAACTTACCAGTTTGAGATACCTGGGCTCACGTTTGAAGTGACGAGCATAATGCGGTTGGCCCTCATCTGTTAGAAAAGCAGAGTCTTTGGTGGAAGAATTGAGAACTAATTACTTCATAGCTAGGGGCTTTACGTCGCACCGACACAGATAGGTCTTATGGCGACGATGGGATAGGAAAGGCCTAGGCGTTGGAAGGAAGCGGCCGTGGCCTTAATTAAGGTACAGCCCCAGCATTTGCTTGGTGTGAAAATGGGAAACCACGGAAAACCATTTTCAGGGCTGCCGATAGTGGGATTCGAACCTACTATCTCCCGGATGCAAGCTCACAGCCGCGCGCCTCTACGCGCACGGCCAACTCGCCGTGTACAATGACTCTGTGGTGGCATGAGTTCAAAGTTTTTGGAAGAGGAAAAGAATTGTTCTAACTGCTGGAGTTGGCAAGTAGTGACAAATTTCCTATTCTGGAAAAGTTGCTCATTCTGTTATTGCGGGGGGGCCCCGAGCTTCTTAGTGCCGCTACTGAAAATGTGTGAGAAAATGCTCGTGGGCGTTTCTGAATACATATAGTTGTAAACAAAAATTTTCAAGAATGATCATGATAAAATCAAAATTACGTTCCCGCATCAATGATGAGCACCAGCATTTCATCGTGAGGCTGACAGTGTCAAATCTATTTTCAGACATTTCATCACTGCTCGATTCTGATTAATTATCCTGGCTCGGGGACTGGGTGTTTGTGCCCGTCCCAACACTCTCCTCTTCATATTCAGACAACACACCACACTACCAACAACCACAGAAACACGCAATAGTGGGTTGGTGTCAGGAAGGGCATCCGGCCGTAAAACAGGGCCAAATCCACATGTGCGACGCAGTTCGCACCTGCGACCCCACAGGTGTGAGAAAAGAAGAAGAAGAATATTGTGGTGGTGGGGGAAGTGGAAGTGTGAATAATATGGCTCGCCCTTCGCTAAGAAATCTGCCATGAAAGCTTGCACCCATTTCAAAACGTCAACATGTATCATGAATATGATGGATTATTGTGAAAGGGAAGGAATGTAAGTGAAATATTCCTTTTGACCATTAATTTTGCTTTAATGTGACAAAATGATGAGAATAGGCTTAATATGAACTTTTATTTTTTACAAGTTGCTTTACGTCGCACCGACACAGATAGGGCTTATGGCGACGATAAGGTAGGAAAGGAAGCGGCCATGGCCTTAATTAAGGTACATCCCCAGCATTTGCCTGCTGATAAAATAGGAAACCACGTAACACCATCCTCAGGGCTGCCGACAGTGAGGTTCGAACCCACTATATCCCGGATGCAAGCTCACAGATGCGCGCCCTAACCGCACGGCCAACTCGCCTGATGATAGGTTTTTAAACACTGCAATCTCAGTAATAACAGTTTCCGGATCAGTGATGAAAGCAATGGCAACTTCGTCACTCCTCGTCTTGCCAATATAGGCATAAGTTACACAGTAAATCAGGGGTGCAGAAAGTTTCTCTAATTTGATGAGCCAACGCAAAAGTTCAAGCGTCAGCAAGAATCCCAGTAGCCTACTTAGCTCGTCGAATGTCCGCTATCATTAGTGACATTAGTGCTAAGTCTCTCGTTCATCGATATACATTGATGGTCCTGTGCAGAGAAAAATATACATTCTCTGTGGTCTCTCAGTTATTAATTTTCGAGGAGATCGTGGCGTGGTTTTAACCTTGTTAAGTGACATTATACAGGGTGATTAACTTAAAAGTTCAGAGCGGAGTGCCGAGGATTAGGTGCGCTGGGAAGCGGAGACAGCGAGCGCAGTGCCCGCAATGACAAGCAGGCATAGTCGGCTCAAAGAAGCGGAATGATTACGCCTATAGAAACTAAACGAAACTGGACTCACCGGCTACATAGATGCTCTGGACAAATAAGTAAATGAATTAACAAATAAATAAATCAACTAGGAAATTAAACTGAACTCGTCAGTAATAAATAAATAAATAAATAAATAAATAAATCAACTAGGAAATTAAACTGAACTCACCAGTATTACAGTGCACTATGTCTTCGGGTATGGGCTAGAGCAATTTTGTTACTTTCATTGATCTGTCTCTGTCTTACCCTTGGCTTTGACAATATGAAAGTGACTGAGGTATGAGTGATGTTAGTAATGCCTTTCCTTGTGTAGCCAGTCCCTGCTATGAATGGTGTGAAAATGTTGCTCATAGGGTCGGTTGGTGCATACATTTCAGTGGCCTTCGCAGACTGATATGTAATTGCAACTTCTGGCTCGGTGAGAAAAGCAACGGGAAACTACCTCGCTCCTCATTTCCCTAGTACGCCTCTTCAGTAATGCCTAGGCCATCTGTGACAGCCGATGGCGGAGCTGTTGAGGATCTAACCAGCCTTAGGGCTGAAGACTGAACACAACCAGTACAGTATTTACAGACGATGCTGAAAGTGATCTCCTTCAGCTGCAATCCAAGCGTCACATCTTGTAATGAGATTTCGAAACACACTTTGTAGTTCATGGACACCGATAGATCGCACAATGTTCCTAATTTCAATTTTTAATTCTTCTGCAGTTCGAGGATTATTCCTGTAAACTTTTCCTTTAAGATTTCCCCATAGATAAAAACCGCATGTGCTTAAAATCAGGCGAACGAGGGGGCCATAAACCTTTACTGATGATCTGATCATCATCGAACACTTCCCGTAACCGTCGCATATAGCTGCGTGCTTTATGGGCCATTGCTCTATCCTGCTGTAAATAGCCGTACCTTTTCTCTTCTTCAGTCAGTTCAGCAAAAAATGGTTCCAGAATGTTGTGAATATAATGGTCAGAAGTAATCATGTCCTGAAAAAATATCGGACGATAATTCGTCGGGCACTGAGAGCGCACCACACACCCACCTTCACATCGTGCAGAGGTCTCGGCTGTAAAATGTGCGGGTTGTCTGTATTCCAGATTCTGTTGTTCTGTGAACTGACATATCCACTCAAATGAAACTAGGCTTCGTCGCTCATAAAAAGAAAGTTCACCGACCTTGATAGCTGCAGTCGCTTAAGTGCGGCCAGTATCCAGTATTCGGGAGATAGTAGGTTCGAAACCCACTGTCGGCAGCCCTGAAAATGGTTTTCCGTGGTTTCCCCATTTTCACACCAGGCAAATGCTGGAGCTGTATACCTTAATTAAGGCCACGGCCGCTTCCTTCCCACTCGTAGCCCTTCCCTGTCCCATCGTCGCCATAAGACCTATCTGTGTCGGTGAGCAACTAGCAAAAAAAAAAAAAAAAAAAAAAAGTTCGGATCGACAATACCGCCGTGGACACTATTCATTAGCCAATTGCAAAATCGTATTCTTGCATTGAAATCTGTAGACAGTATCTTATGGACTGAATTTCGATAAGATCTAAATGTAAAAATTTTGTTGCATTACGTGCTGAAGAAGGTGAAATACCACTTTCCTGAGCTACTCTCCGAAGTGACTTATGTGGATTGACCTGGAGTCTTGCCTGTATATCTTCTAACCTCTCCCGTGTGAGAGCTGTTCTCCATCGCTTCTTTTTCTTATTGTTTACGAAACCAGTACTAACCCACTTGTAAACGAGCTGATGCACGTAACGTTTTGATGGTACTGTCGCACCGGGAAATTGTCTACGGAATTTTCGAAGGCATCTTTTAACTGGTTTCTTCTTCTTGTGCAAACAACACTCGACCAAAAATATTTTTTGTTCTATAGTGTATTTTACCATCGTGATAATAACTTCACAACACACCTCAAAAGTCCAATAGTTACTAGCGAACTGAGGGACAGAGTGCTAAACAGCTGCGCGCTGGCAGTGAACACATCTTATCTCGCCAGTGTTGACACAAGCCATGTGGGGCTCACTCGGGAATTTCCACGGCATGCGAGCAGAAGTCTGAACTCTTAAATTATTCTCCCCGTATATTAACCCTGCAGCATTGGCTCTACGTTGTAACTTGCTAGTCTCACAGACGCATGCATATTTTTAAAAATATTATTCTAAATTATTAGCAGTAAACAGTTTTAATTACTTTCTTCTTTCTTTCTGAATCCGTTTGCCGTCCAGGGTTGGTTTTTCCCTCGGACTCAGCGAGGGATCTCACCTCTGCCTCAAGGATCGGGGGCATATAACTGGGGAGGATGACTAGTACCTCGCCCAAGCGACCTTAGCCGCTATGCTGAACAGGGGCTTGCAGGGGTGAGAAGATTGGAAGGGATAGACAAGGAAGGAAAACCCACTTCTAGGATGGCTGAAGAGGGAATCGAACCCACCTCTACTCATTTGACCTCCCGAGGCTGAGTGGACCCCGTTCCAGCCCTCGCACCACTTTTCAAATTTGGTGGCAGAGCCGGATTTAAATGGTTTACTAAAACAGGCAAAATTTAAATCAAACACTTGTGCTATATTTTACATAAGCACTTAAAATTCTGAAAGTTGCTGTAAAAATGTGTAATGGTAGTATATAATATTAAATATCAAGAAATACTAGCGTCCAGCATATACACTGACTTAGCAAATGTCATGGGATAGTCACCTAATAGCGTGTGGGGCCTCCTCTGGCCCTGCGAACTGCAGTGAGACGCCGTGGAAGTGAGTCGACAAGTCCCTGGTAGTCCTCTGGACGCAGCTAACCCCAAATCGTTTGCAGAGCGGCCGCCAATGCTGGTCTGTTCGTGGGTGCAGGATCCATGGCAAGGAGCATGCGTTCCACGACATCCCAGATATGCTCGATAGAGTTCATATCGGGGCTCCTGGGTAGCCATGGCAGTCGTTGTACCTCCGCTGCATGTTCCTGGAACCATTCCCGGGTGACGACGTGGGAGCGATGTGGCCTGGGCGCTGGAAGGCCAAAAATGGGTGGAGATGGTCTCCGAGCAGCTCAACATACCGCGTACCATTCAAAGTCTCTTCCAGAACAACTAGGAGGCCCATTCCATACCAGGAAAATGCACCCCAGACATAACAGAGACACCAGCGCCCTGGACCACACCTTCGAGGCAGGCGGGATCCATCGCTTCATGTGGTCTGCACCATACACGGTGCCTCCCATCGGCAAGGTGCAGTTGAAATCGTGATTTGTCCGACCATATCAAGATACGCCATTGTTCCAATGCCCATCCCTCGTGATTGGCGACAATTACGCATCCTTGTGCCCGATGACGTTGGGTTAACAGTGGCACCCGTGTGCAGTGCCGGCTCCCATACCCCATAGAACCCATGTTCCTACGGATTGTTCACTGGGAGACGTGTCTAACACTTCCTGTGTTGAATTGAACCGTGATTTGTTGTACGGTTGCCCGTCTGTCACTACACCCTGCACACGGTTGATCGTGTGGAGCCGAATTCCCGCACCACTTCCAAAATCGCACTTCCCATCCGTCGGGCACCGACCACCATACCCCGTTCGAACGGTGTCAGCTCACGACGAGGTTCCATGTTACACCTGTTACATGCATAGCCACTGTTCACAAAGTCTCCTATACAACTGCCGCTGGCACAGGAGGCGTGTGGTACGCAGACAACACACCTGCGCATCAGTGCTCCACTACCCCATGACATTTGCTCAGTCAGTGTACTTAACGAAGGAATATACTTTTTTAAAGGCAAATTCTGGTGTTATGCAACACGCAGTGCAATAATATGTGAGAGAAATACCTCTTCCATTAGACATTATACATTTTTAGATGAACATAATTAAAAAAAGGAATTCCGTTTTCGTTAAAAAAGTACTTGCAGAATTTAGAGTGAAATATTTTTTTCCATTTGGAATGAATTCAGCAAACCCGCAAAGGACATCCTTGAGAAAGAAATTGAAATAAGTATAACTGGAACCATATTTTCCCTAACCATATTAGCGTTACAAAAATTGAAATTCAGAAACCCTTCCTCAGTTGGCTTTGCATTATATCACAGTAATCATCTCCAGGTTCTTAGCTGTAAAGGCAGCACGTTGGGAACCATCGAGAAACTTCTCTCCACATAATGATGTTAAGGGTTCATACTTTAATCAAGTGACATTTTTGTTTTCAAAAAACAGTCACATCAAACTTTTCACCTTTCAATATTTCAGATATAGTTTGGATGAACTAACAATGATTCGAATAGAGAATGGGCAGTAAAATTACAGTCAAAAGAAGGTCAAGTTACGAAAAAAGCTTTTAATACCGAAACAAATGCTGGAAAAGGACCAATAGGCCAAAAATGCTGGAAAATGCTAAAAGGGACAAATAAAGCCCGCCATTTATTTTTCAGCATTTAAGGACACTTTTACTCTCCGTCCCGCGTAGTAAGGAAAATAATAGTAATCCACCAGCTGTAAAAATCACATAACCACATTTCAGTTGAGAATTGTAGTGTGAATACGGTATATTTAGATAGTATCTTGCCTGCTATATTCGTGTGTATCTTTGTGTGTGTATCTTTCGTGTGTATCTATTAGAGCATAGTGGGATAAAATAGCACTAATAAAAAACTATCTACGCATTTAGCTTTGTTGGTAATCTTTGAGTAGTTCTTGCGAATTACAAACTGTAATTAACGCCAGTTTTCATCCTGTTAGGGTGTTGTACGATAGAAATATAGTACGACTAAGTAGTGAACCCTTGAACTTACCACCCCATCGTTGGTCGGCCATAGCTGCTGCAATAGAGCAATATCGAACTCTTAAATCTTGGGGTCGTAGCGGGTATATTTCGATCACGATCTTGACCAAACGGTGGGGTTCAGAAGAGAGCCTAACTACTTGAAATGAGGAGCTCATATGTGCTTACTAAATTTTATTGAATGATCAAAAATGCAAAAAAATATGTTATAAAATCATTCACCAGGAATTTTTTAATTATCTAACATTTAAACGCAGTCACATTGCATTGCGTGAATGTTATCTTTTACATTTATCGAAGAACTTTCTTCGGAGGAAAGTAGAAAATATCACAAAATTGTGGACAGCGAAAACTAGATAACCGAAAATAAAATATGAAAATCGGGCACCTTTTGATCCAAACGATAACAGAGAATTCATCCACACGATCCGTGGAAAATCTGTCCTTCAACAAGTAGAATTCCAGATTTACATTTAATTAATGTTATCCACCAGTCAAATACCCTGTTGGATATGGGAACACCCACCGAATGGACCCTTAATCGAACCAAATTGACTGTCAGTTGCTTTGGATAGGTTGCGAAATATTACTGGAAAGTATGGTGTTCACTACAAGTTAACAGCAGCAGTCGTAATTAAAAATAAAATTCCACCATGTATTGTCATCTCGTGACACCTTTAGTTATGGAATAATCCCGATGCTGAAACATGCATCACCCAAACAGCTGTTCAGAAGGAACCAACAACAACTCGATCCGAGAGGATCTTACGTTACGTCGTTCTGAAGGAACAAAACTACGAAATGCCGGAAACCCTTATTCATCATGCATTTAAAAGAAATAATAAACACTGAAGTTAAAGAAAAAGTGGTAAATTACTTGAAAAATATTCTTATAAAACCAACCTTCAGCTTATAAACGGTTATGTTAAGTTTAATAAACTTACAAGTCCACATGATAAAATAAAATCCAAAAATACCAAAACAATCTACGAAATTCTTTCCATTTTTACAAATGATGACTACCCTTACAAATCGTCTACTTATGTTTGACCCAATAAACTAACTACAAGTTATTGATAGATCAAAGTCATACCTGTTATCAAATGAAAGAACGAAAATTGAAAATAAAATATATTTCCAGCTGACGAATCGAAACCGCATCGTAACTCAAGTCTCACATAAATAAGCTAAGTGTCCACACGCACACTATCAAGGCAATCGGACGTCTGAACAAAAAAATTAATTAAGTCCGGAAACAAATTAAAATACTAAAGTTCAATGAACTAAAACGCGCGTGGTAAACAACAGTAATAATCAATCACCGTTAGCTCAGTATCCAATGCTTGACAACCCTCACTAGTGGTTCCATAATCTTATGTAAACACCTTTCGGTTAGTAAGGGCTGTGCCGAAACATGGCCTCAATATCACTTTGCTAACACTCTTCACATTTCATACACTACTGCAGACACTACCATCGTTCAAGTCACTTCGTAAAAACACCTAACCTAAGACTTGACTATATACAGACGACACCCTAATCCTGTCGTCGAGCCTAGTGTCTACACACCCTAACGATAACATCTATACACACAAGCATCCTAAACCTATCGTTGAGCGTAAATGGGGATGTCTACTTATCAGTATACTCCTATGATACGCGTAAAGTCCTAAATCTATTGTCGAGCAGAAACTGGGATGTCTACTTATCCTCAAAATTGACAGGCGAAATCGTAACTTCAAACACACACTCTCTGATATTTAGCCTGAAACCTTGTCAAAACTATTTTTTTTGCTAGTAGCTTTACGTCGCACCGACAGAGATATGTCTTATGGCGACGATGGGACAGGAAAGGGCTAGAACTGGGAAGGAGGCAGCCGTGGCCTTAATTAAGGTAAGCCCCAGCATTTGCCTGGTGTGAAAATGGGAAACCACGGAAAACCATCTTCAGGGCAGCCGACAGTGGGGTTCGAACCTACTATCTCCCGAATACTGGATACTGGCCGCACTTAAGCAACTGCAGCTATCGAGCTTGGTGTCAAAACTATAGCACACAATGAAACGAATCCATCCACAGAATGAACGCAAGTCAAATGCAACTAAGTCCCTATCTCGTCAATAACACGAAAAGTGAAAATTAATAACGCGCGGCTACTCAATCCACGACTCAAACACGATCTCGACATACGCAGTAAGGTTTGGAAAAATAATAATGAATTTCAGCACACGTCTAACATTACGTGAATATCGCCAAAACAATAATCATCACCACCGCAAAATCCACACTGTAATTCTAGGGTGAGGCCCAAAATCGCCTACCATCTCACTGTTCCGAACATTCGTATCCACAAACCATCCAGTGAAGCGAAATTCAAGGACTCTACACAGCCAAACTGTCACTTTAATAACATCCAATATCTCATCCCACAATATTTCCGATTTAATGATAATTTCGTCCCGTAATATAAAAAATATACTGAATGGAAATTTGTTACAACAGTTAAATAACACCAACCGTGCATTTCAGAATGCCCTTCTATTCTTGAGGTCGCGTACTATAACATTCACTATGCTGACTTTACATAAATCGTCATTTGGACTTAACTGCCAAGAACTACAATCTTCTACAGAAATTGTTTTTCACGGGGAGTTCTTAACTTGAAATCATAATGTGCGTCACAAAGCACTCCGAATCTGACGGTCGTTCAACCGGTCAGCTGTTCCGGATTGCTAACGGAATCTCAATACAGCCTGCCTCAGGAATATCACACTTAATATACATCCTGTCTCAAAAATTCTTCGACATCGACAAATATAGCCTGTCTCAAAAATCCTCTTCATCGCCTATCATCACGGCAGCATTACTCATGAAATACATGCTTCCTATGCCTTCAACATCTACACAACTATTCTCTCAACATATCGTTTCGACACAATCCATTTCTTTCTGTTTCAAAACCTTTCAAACCTTGATACCCCCATGACGAACAATTTTATCAGAAATTTTTCATTCATTTCATTACAACTTTTGGACCTCAAAGACAAAATAACATACCGTGTTTTCCTATATCACCAACAGACACGGTGTCACAAAAATTAACTTCCCACGAATAAATATAACTTTATCAGACTTCATTGGATTTGGAAACGAACGCAAATCTATTCGACATTACTGTTAAATACATGTTCAACATAGAAAATTTTTATCCTGCTGTAAATATTATAACTATTATTATTATTATTATTATTATTATTATTATTATTATTATTATTATTATTGTTCCGAGGTATCTGTGGAACAGCAGAGGTGAAAGAAGGTGCGGGGGTGAACGGGCCTCAAAATACGAAATTAAAGTTAAGATAAAATTTAACAAGGTTATATTTTCTTTTCAAAATTAAGAAATAACAAGCATGGCAGGTACAGAGTAGCAAGGCAACAAAAGTACAATTACAGTATTTACAGGATTTGGGCTTCGAGCCCCGAACTCACAATTCTTGAGCAATTAGCCCAGCTTTACCCCAAACACAAGTTTCAACAGAGGGGCAGAAAACCCCATTCATGCCCAGGAGCACTTGCTCCAAATTACACAGTAAAGCCTCCTTGAGGCGCGCAGAAAACAAAATTTTCAAGAAAGAGCAACTCGCTCTCAAAATTTAAGCCTGTCAAAGGCCACACCAAATTCCACCTTCAAGCTGTCCTCTAAGGACATAAACACAGGGGTAAAATACCCAACCTACTGAGGCCTATTAAGTGAGAAAAGGTTAATTACATGGCCTCTAAAATACCGATTTGAGAGGAGGCGATCTGCACTCCTAATACATTTTGTTTAAAACCTAATCTGGCTCTAGGCCGCTAATGCAAGGGCTAATCCCATACTAAAGAGGTGACTTTAGAAAGAAACAATTTACATTACGCTAAGGAAGAATAGGTTGTGAAAAATAAGTTCACCTCAAAACAATATGAGTGGGAGCTCGAGAGGGTTAAGCACTCTCTATCCCAATATGTAGCTTAAAAGAGAATAGATACTAAGAGTCTTTACATTTTAGGGAAAAGTTACATGGTGGAAAAGCTTCGGACCCGCCCCGAGAGTTAAACTGCTGAGCTGGCAAGAAAAGAATTTATTAAACGGCCATTACCTTATGGATGAACTGCTGCCCGAAGAAAGAGGGGCTTCCCGCCCCCTGCTACGTACTTTACACACAGAAAGATATTACTGAAGTGGCCCGGAGACCCGAAAATCAGCAATTTATATACTCTCGCGGAAAGTTCGAGGCGTTTCAGGAATGAGAACACCCGCCCACAAAAACTTTATTGGCTAGGGTTAAGCAAGACATTCAAGTTGGAGAAGATACCCCTGATTGGTCATAAATTAATTAAAGAAATTCGGGATTGGCTAAATTCAAAACCAGGGGAAAGAAAGGGTTATACAGCCAACTTAAACAATAACAGAAAGAAATTTAACAAGGAACAAACTTTTGAAATAAAAATTTCTCCAAAAAAAACAGTTCTTTCACTTCGTACTAGGGTGCACCATTGTAGTTCTTCAGTAGTGTCCTCTAGAAGAGAAAGTTCACACTTCTTACTACAGGTAAAACAAAAATACATCGAAAACGACCCAGTTCAGAAACTTCAAAATTTCCAAGTAGTGACATCTTCTGAGAAACTTGAAAATTAACACATTATATAAAGTTCAGACTTCCTCCAGTAGGGGAGTTTCAACTGGCGCAAAGTTTGAATTAGCGACGTGGAGGTGTACCGCCCGGTACAATTATTATTATTATTATTATTATTATTATTATTATTATTATTATTATTATTATTATTATTATTATTATTATTATTATTATTATTATTATTATTTCGACTAATCTTTTTTAACTCATAGGATATTCGAAATGATTGTATTCGCCACGACTACGTTCACATAACCACATTTCAGTAGAATTGTAGTGAAGATAAGGTATAATATATTAGATAGTATCTTGCCAGTTATATTCGTGTTTTTCTTCGTGTACGGCAATCCTTTTGATACTTAAGCATTTAACCAAACGCAGTATAGTATAGTATAGTGTAGATACATTGTAGTATAGATACAGTAGGGTACATTTAGATAGTGCCGTATCTTGCCTGCTATATTCGTGTGTTATCTTTCGTGTGTATCTATTAGACCCTAATACTAATAATAATTTGTCTAAGCATTTAGCTTCGTTGGTAATCTTTGAGTACAGTAGTTCTTGCAAATTTCATTTCTGTTGTGCTTAGTAGTGACATACGGTACGGTACCGGTATCGTAATTAGGATATGTCTGAAAGTAGTTTAAAAATTACTGTAGTGTACTGTACAGTAGTATACGAGTAATATCCTATTAGAATTTAGTGTGCTTATTTTATTATTGTAAAATATTTGTGTAGTACTGGTGTAGTAGAGGTATCCGTAGAGACTCTTACTAAAATATTGTTGAAATTAGGATAGGCTTAATTGCAGTTTGGAATTGTGTAGTTCTTGTGTATTACTTTCGATATTCAGTAATTAACAGCAGTTTTTATCCTGTTAGGGGTTGTAGGATAAAAAAAATAGAGCACGACTAAGTAGTATTGTAGTGTAGTCGTATATTAATTACCTTATTGTTGTGTACTATCCCAGACAATATATCCCTCCGTTCATTTATTTTTTTGCAAATAAGTTACTTTATTTTTTTAATTTATAATTTTCCCCCCGTAAAGAATGGCTAAGGAGCGCGAGTGTACTTATTGTGGGTGTGGTGAGGCATTGAGGGGTATGAGGGAGGAGTTGGAAAGTTTGAGGGAGATAATTAGGATTCTCACAGAAGACAGGAAGGAAGATAGGACTCCCTCAAACAATGTACAGGTTACAGTAGGTGTACAAGAGGGAGGGGAAGGAAAGGGAGGAGTTGTAGAAGACAGGTGGTCTAATGTTCTAAGGGGAAGGAGATTGCAGGCCAAGGGCTCTATTCAGGATCAGAATTCAGGACAGGTGTCTGTGCGAAATCGGTACGAGTCACTCCAGGTAGAACAACAGAGGGAAGATGAGGGACAGGGAACTGTTGCTGAGATGCATGGAAGTAGGAGGAAGGGAAAAGGTAGGAAAGGGAAATGTAGAGTAGAGGATAGGAAAAGACAGGTGGAACAGGGTCATGGGAAGGAGAAAAGTGAGGAGGAAGTAGCTTCTGTAGCTATCAGGAAAGATAGGGCTGACCAGGAGGGGAGGGGATCAAATGAGGTGGGTAGGGTTGAGGCTCTGGTCATGGGGGATTCCATCGTTAGACACGTGGGGAAAGTGTGTGGAGGAAAGGGAACCAGGGTAGAATGTTATCCAGGAATTAGGTTGAGGCAGATGTTGAGGAAAGTAGAAGAGAGGGAGGAGGGGAAGGAGAAGGTGGTAGTGTTTCACGTTGGTACCAACAACGTAAGGCAAGCTGATATAAGTACCAACATAGTTGGAGATGTGTGGGATCTGGTAAATGCAGCACGGGTGAAGTTTAAGAAAGCAGAGATTGTTATTAGTGGAAATACTGTGTAGGAGGGATACTGACTGGAGGGTGATTGGGGATTTAAATGAGACTATGGAGTGGGTATGTGGGAAACTGGGAGTGAAATTTCTAAATCCTAATGGGTGGGTAGGAGATAGGGATCTGCGCTCGGATGGCCTTCATTTAAACCGCAGTGGTACGCATAAGTTAGGAAATTTGTTTGGAAGGGTAATAGGGAGGTACATTAAGGGAAACGGGATGGCCTAGGGAGCGGTGATAAGGGAACAGGGAACTGGAAATCAAGTAGGGATGACATAAAATTGTTAGTGCTGAACTGTAGAAGTATTGTAAAGAAAGGAATAGAATTAAGTAATTTAATAGATATATATTTACCAGATATTGTAATAGGAGTTGAATCATGGTTGAGAAATGATATAATGGATGCATAAATTTTCTCACGGCACTGGAGTGTGTATCGTAGAGATAGGATAGGAAAGGTGGGGGGGGGGAGTTTTCATTCTGGTGAAAGAAGGATTTGTAAGCTACGAAAAAGTTAAAGATGAGACACATGAAATTCTAGGCGTAAGGCTCATTTCTAAAGATAATAGGCAACTTGATATATTTGGAGTGTACAGATCGGGAAAGGGTAGCACTGATGCGGATTCGGAATTATTTGATAGGATAGTCAGCTATGTGGGAAACGACATGGAAAGAAATGTGATTGTAGCGGGAGATCTGAATTTGCCAGATGTAAATTGGGAAGGAAATGCGAACGACAGGCAGCATGACCAACAAATGGCAAATAAGTTAATATGGGAAGGACAGCTGATTCAGAAAGTGATGGAACCAACCAGAGGGAAAAATATCCTGGATGTGGTGCTGATAAAACCAGATGAGCTCTATAGGGAAACTGAAGTAATAGATGGTATTAGTGATCATGAAGCTGTTTTTGTGGTAGTTTAAAATAAATGCGATAGGAAGGAAGGTCTTAAAAGTAGGACTGTTAGGCAGTACCATATGGCTGATAAAGCAGGTATGAGGCAGTTTCTAAAAAGTAACTATGATCGGTGGAAAACGGTAAATAAAAATGTAAACAGACTCTGGGATGGGTTTAAAGAAATTGTTGAGGAATGCGAAAACAGGTTTGTACCTTTAAGGGTGGTAAGGAATGGTAAAGACCCACCTTATTATAATAGAGAAATAAAGAGACTAAGAAGGAGGTGCAGACTGGAAAGAAATAGAGTTAGAAATGGCTGTGGAAGTAAGGAGAAATTGAAGGAACTTACTAGAAAATTGAATCTAGCAAAGAAGGCAGCTAAGGATAACATGATGGAAAGCATAATTGGCAGTCATACAAATTTTAGTGAAAAATGGAAGGGTATGTATAGGTATTTTAAGGCAGAAACAGGTTCCAAGAAGGACATTCCAGGAATAATTAATGAACAAGGGGAGTGTGTATGTGAGGATCTTCAAAAGGCAGAAGTATTCAGTCAGCAGTATGTAAATATTGTTGGTTACAAGGATAATGTCGAGATAGAGGAAGAGACTAAGGCCAAAGAAGTAATAAAATTTACATATGATAACAATGACATTTACAATAAGATACAAAAGTTGAAAACTAGAAAAGCGGCTGGAATTGATCAGATTTCTGGGGATATACTAAAGACAATGGGTTGGAAGATATCTGAAGCACTTATTTGATTATTGTTTGGTCGAAGGAGCTATACCAGATGAATGGAGAGTTGCTATAGTAGCCCCTGTGTATAAAGGAAAGGGTGATAGACATAAAGCTGAAAATTACAGGCCAGTAAGTTTGACATGCATTGTATGTAAGCTTTGGGAAGGCATTCTTTCTGATTATATTAGACATGTTTGTGAAATTAATAACTGGTTCGATAGAAGGCAATTCGGTTTTAGGAAAGGTTATTCCACTGAAGCTCAACTTGTAGGATTCCAGCAAGATATAGCAGATATCTTGGATTCTGGAGGTCAAATGGACTGTATCGCGATTGGCATGTCTAAAGCATTTGATAGGGTGGATCATGGGAGACTACTGGAAAAAATGAGTGCAAATTGGACTAGACAAAAGAGTGACTGAATGGGTTGCTATATTTCTAGCAAAATAGATCTCAGAGAGTTAGAGTAGGTGAAGCTTTGTCTGACCCTGTAATAGTTGAGAGGGGAGTTCCTCAGGGCAGTGTTATCGGACCTTTATGTTTTCTTATATATATAAATGATATGAGTAAAGGAGTGGAATCGGAGGTAAGGCTTTTTGCGGATGATGTTATTCTCTATAGAGTGATAAATAAGTTACAAGATTGTGAGCAACTGCAACGTGACCTCGAAAATGTTGTGAGATGGACAGCAGGCAATGGTATGTTGATAAACGGGGCTAAAAGTCAGGTTGTGAGTTTCACAAATAGGAAAAGTCCTCTCAGTTTTAATTACTGCGTTGATGGGGTGAAAGTTCCTTTTGGGGATCATTGTAAGTATCTAGGTGTTAATATAAGGAAAGATCTTCACTGGGGTAATCACATAAATGGGATTGTAAATAAAGGGTACCGATCTCTACACATGGTTATGAGGGTGTTTAGGGGTTGTAGTAAGGATGTAAAGGAGAGTGCATATAAGTCTCTGGTAAGACCCCAACTAGAGTATGGTTCCAGTGTATGGGACCCTCACCAGGATTACCTGATTCAAGAACCGGAAAAAATCCAAAGAAAAGCAGCTCGATTTGTTCTGGGTGATTTCCGACAAAAGGGTAGCGTTACAAAAATGTTGCAATGTTTGGGTTGGGAAGAATTGAGAGAAAGAAGAAGAGCTGCTCGACTAAGTGGTATGTTCCGAGCTGTCAGCGGAGAGATGGCGTGAAATGACATTAGTAGACGAATAGGTTTGAATGGCGTTTATAAAAGTAGGAAAGATCACGATATGAAGATAAAGTTGGAATTCAAGAGGACAAACTGGGGCAAATATTCATTTATAGGAAGGGGAGTTAGGGATTGGAATAACTTACCAAGGGAGATGATAAATAAATTTCTAATTTCTTTGAAATCATTTCGTAAAAGGCTAGGAAAGCAACAGATAGGGAATCTGCCACCTGGGCGACTGCCCTAAATGCAGATCAGTATTGATTGATTGATTTATTGATTGATTGATTGATTGATTGATTTACTCAGTTTGAAAACTACCTCAAGGAATTTTAATGCATTATTTAAACTTCGCATTTTACAGTTTCTCAACGTGATTTTTACTGCCCTAAAATGTTCCACACGACGGCCAGGAATATAACACTTTCGCCTGATCATTATTTAAATACTAATTCGACACACGCACTGGAAAATTTTACTGGGACAAACAAATTCTATCTACAACATTAATACAAAATATAGACAGACCTGTAAGTAGTCATCCCGTAGATTCTGGCTACATTTTTCAGCCAGCTGACCTTAGATTCAGCCCCTCATGTTTGCAGAATACATCATCTCCTTATAGATTACATAAAAATACACAGATTTTACACTCGCTACTGTTTAACAACACAAATGACACACTTTCCTCGCTTTACTCATGCGACGAACTTCCCTCTCTGCTGTCGACTGCGACTGTCTCCCAGGACTCTGTCCTCGTTCACCCTAATAATAACAGGTGTTCCAAAATATAACAAAATCAGACCTGTCTCTGATTAGCCTCAACCTCCCTTGACCATTTCAAACACACAGTGTAATAAAATGAAATCACCTACGTATTTTAAGTATATATTTTTGCCTTCACGGTTTTCATCGGCGGAAGCCCAGGAAAATTTCTATCACCTTCAGTTAAGTACTCTACTTAAACCATTCCTATGAATAGACAACATAAGTTAATTTTAAGACACAAATCCCGCACTTTCTTGTAGACGAGCGACGTGGGTTCCACCGTCCAGATCTTCAGATAGAATGTGTGAATGTAAGTGCAGGGGATTCCTTTCATACCCTCTGAGTGGACGCTACCCTGATTATGCAGCTTGGTGGCGCAATCTCCTAATTCCACATCCGCTGGACCAATCTTCTTGAAATTTATTCCACCAATTCAGACAGAATTATAATTCACTGTGGTGTTATTTTTATATTCTTCCCATACCGGCAACGGGCATAATAAATTTATTTCTGACATGTAACTTCGCGGGCTTTCTTCAGAGATGACCTCGGCACGTGTCGCAAATCCGCGAGTATGGACGCCAACATTCCTCCAGGCTTAATTTCATTTATATTCACCCTGTGGATTCTGTCTCCATGTAATTAATAATTTCGATCCTTTATTCCTGGATTAACCATGTCGCCAAAATCTCTCGTTGTGAAGGATTTTCCAAAATTGCTAAATTATTCAGTACTCGATATCAACCGAAGTGTCCCGGCATTTCACGAGAGGGTGACTCGCTCGTCACGGTGAGTTCTGTTCCCACGGAGGAAGCGAGACTCTAGAAATAAAACATGGCTACTCTCAAAAAAGTTATTTGTAGCTGAAATAAATGTCTGCAATTATTTTTCATCGTAGAATTATGGGTTCAGTAGTATTGTTGTGTAGTAGTATATTAATTACCTTAATGTCATGTGATTTTGTGTATTGCCCTAGAGAATATATTTTTCCTTTAATTTTTTGCACATAATAAGTTATTAATTTTTCATTTTCTTTTCATATTTCCGTAAAGAATGGCTAAGGAGTGAAAGTGTAGGAACAGCGGGTGTGACCAGGCTTTAAGGAGCATGAGGAAGGAGTTGGAGAGTTTGAGAGAGATAATTAGGATCCGCTCAGAAGACAGGAAGGAAAGTAGGCCTCCATCAAACAATGTACAGGATACAGTAGGTATAAAAGTGGGATGGGAAGGAAAGAGGGGAATTGTAGAAGAAAGGTGGTCGAATGTTCTAAGGGGAAAGAGATTGCAGGTTAAGGTCTCTATTCAGAATCAGAATTCAGGACAGGTGTCTGTGAGTAATCGGTATGAGTCAATGAAGGTAGAACAACAGAAGCAAGATGAGGAACAGGGATCTGTTACTGAGAAATGTGGAAGGAGGAGGAAGGGGAAAGTTAGGAAAGGGAAATGTAGAGTAGAGGATAGGAAAAGACAGGTGGAACAGGGTCATGGCAGGGAGAAAAGGGAGGAGGAAATAGCTTCTGCGGCTGTCAGGAGAGATAGGGCTGACTAAGAGGGGAGGGGATCAAATGAGGTCGGTAGGGTTGAGGCTCTGGTAATGGGGGGATTCCATTGTTAGACATGTGGAGAAAGTGTGTGGAGGAAAGGGAACCAGGGTAGAGTGTTATCCAGGAATTAGGTTGAGGCAGATGTTGAAGAAAGTAGAAGAGAAAGAGGAGGGAAAGGAGAAGTGGTAGTGTTTTACGTTGGTACCAACAACATAAGGCAAGCAGGTATAAGTATCAACATAGTTGGGGATGTGTGGGATCTAGTAAGTGTAGCACGGGTGAAGTTTAAGGAAGCGGAGATTGTTATCAGTGAAATATTATGTACGAAGGATACTGACTGGAAGGTGATTGGGGATTTAAATTAGACTATGGAGTGGGTAAGTGGGAAACTGGGAGTGAGACTTCTAGATCCTAAATGATGGATAGGAGATAGGGATCTGCGCTTAGATGGCCTTCACTTAAACCGCAGTGGTACGTATAAGTTAGGAAATTTGTTTAGAAGGATTATAGGGAGGTACATTCAGGGAAACGGGGTGGTCTAGTGAGCGGTGATAAGCGTACAGAGATCTGGAAGTCAAGTAGGGATGATATAAAAATGTTAGTGTTGAACTGTAGAAGTATTATAAAGAAAGGAATAGAATTAAGTAATTTAATACATATACACTTATCAAATATTGTAATATGAGTTGAATCATGGATGAGAAATGATATAATGGATCCAGAAATATTCTCACGGAACTGGAGTGGTTATCTTAGAGATAGGAGAGGAATGGTACGAAGGGAAGTATTCATTCTGGCGAAAGAAGAATTTTTAAGCTACGAAAAAGTTAAAGATGGAAAATATGAAATTCTAGGTGTAAGGCTCATTTCTTGGAAAGTACAAACCGCGAAAGGGTAGTACTGGCGCTGATTCAGAATTATTTGATAAGATGAGATCAGCTATCTGGGAAATGACATGGAAAGGAATGTGACTGTAGCGGGAGATCTCAATTTACCAAATGTCAATTGGGAAGGTAATGCGAACAACAGGAAGCATGACCAACAAATGGCAACTAAGTTAATATGGGAAGGATAGCTGATTCAGAAAGTGATGGAACCAACTGGAGGGAAGAATATACTCGACGTGGTGCTGGTAAAACCAGATGATCTTTATAGAGAAACAGACATAACAGATGGTATTAGTGATCAAGAAGCTGTTTATGTCGTAGTTAAAAATATATGTAATAGAAAGGAAGGTCTTAAGTTAGGACTGCTAGACAGTCCCATATGACTGATAAGGCAGGCATGAGGGAGTTTTTAAAAAGTAGTCTAACTATGATCGCTGGAAAATGGTAAATAAAAATGTAAACAGACTCTGGGATGGGTTTAAAGCAATTGTTGAGGAATGTAAAAATAGGTTTGTACCGTTAAAGGTGGTAAGGAATGGTAAAGACCTACTTTATTATAGCAGAGAAATATTTTTTTTTTGCTATGGGCTTTACGTCGCACCGACACAGACAGGTCTTGTGGCGACGATGGGATAGAAAAGGCCTAGGAGTTGGAAGAAAGCGGCCGTGGCCTTAATTAAGGTACAGCCCCAGCATTTGCCTGGTGTGAAAATAGGAAACCGCGGAAAACCATCTTCAGGGCTGCCGACAGTCGGATTCGAACCTACTATCTCCCGGATGCAACCTCACAGCCGCGCGCCTCTACGCGCACGGCCAACTCGCCCGGTAGCAGAGAAATAAAGAGACTAAGAAGGAGGGGCAGACTTAAAGAAATAGAGTCAGAAGTGGCTGTGGAAAAAGGGAGAAATAATTGAAGGAACTTACTAGGAAATCGAATCTAGCAAAGAAGTCAGCTAACGATAACAAATGGCAAGCATAATTGGCAGTCATACAAATTTTAGTGAAAAAAAGTAGAAGGGTATGTATAGGTACGTTAAGGCAGAAACAGGCTCCAAGAAGGACATTCCAGGAATCATTAATGAATAAGGGGAATGTCTATGTGAGGATCTTCAAAAGGCAGAAGTATTCAGACAACAGTGTGCAAAGATTGTCGGTTACAAGGATAATGTCCGGATAGAGGAGGAGACTAATGCTAAAGAAGTATTAAAATTTATCTATGATAACAATGGCATTTACAATAAGATACAAAAGTTGAAAACTAGAAAAGCGGCCGGAATTTATAAAATATCTGGGGATATACTAAAGTCAATGGGTTGGGATATAGTACCATACCTGATGTACTTATTTGATTATTGTTTGAATGAAGGAGCTATATCAAATGAATGGAGAGTTGCTATAGTAGTCCCTGTGTACAAAAGAAAGGGTGATAGACATAAAGCTGAAAATTACAGGCTAGTCAGTTTGACATGCATTGCATGTAAGCTTTGGGAAAGCATTATTCCTGATTATACTAGATATGTTTGAGAAATGAATAACTGTTTCGATAGAAGGCAGTTCGTGTTTCGTAACGGTTATTCCACTGAAGCTCAACTTGTAGGATTCCAGCAAGATATAGCAGATATCCTGGATTTAGGAGGTCAAACGGACTGTATCGCGATTGCCCTGTCTGAGGCGTTTGGTAGGATGAATCATGCGAGACTTCTGGCAAAAATGCAATTGGACTAGATAAAAGAGTGACTGAATGGGTTGCTATATTTCTAGGATCTCAGAGAATTAGAATAGGCGAAGCTTTATCTGATCCTGTAATCATTAAGAGAGGAATTCCTCAAGGCAATATTATTGGACCTGTGTGTTTCCTTATATATATATCAATGATATTTGTAAAGAAGTGGATATGAGATAAGGCTTTTTGCGGATGATGTTATTCTGTTGTTATGTATAGAGTAATAAATAAGTTACAAGATTGTGAGCAACTGCAAAATCACCTCGATAATTTTGTGAGATGGACAGCAGGTAATGGTATGGTGATAAACAGTGTTAAAAGTCAGACTGTGAATTTCACAAATAGGACAAGTCCTCTCAGTTTTAATTACTGCATTGATGGGGTGAAAGTTCGTTATGCGGACCACTGTAAGTACCTAGGTGTTAATATAAGAAAAGATTTTCATTGGGGTAATCACACAAATGCAATTGTTAATATAGGGTACAGATCTCTGCACATTGTTATGGGAGTGTTTAGGGTTTTTAGTAAGGATGTAAAAGAGAGGGCAAACAAGTCTCTGGTAAGTCCCCAAATAGTGTAATGTTCCAGTGTATGGGACCCTCACCAGGTTTACTTGATTCAAGAACTGGAAAAATCCAAAGAAAAGCAGCTCGATTTGTTCTGAGTGATTTCCGACAAAAGAGAACCGCTATTGTTACAAACATGTTGCAAAGTTTGGGCTGAGAAGACTTGGGAGAAAGGAGACGAGCTGCTCGACTAAGTGGTGTGTTTCGAACTGTTAGTGGAGAGATGGTGTGGTGTTTTTAAAAGCAGGAAAGATCAAAATATGAAGATAAATTTGGAATTCAAGAGGACAAATTGGGAGTAAATATCCGTTTATAGTAAGGAGAGTTAGGGATTTGAATAAGTTAATAAGGGAGATGTTCAATAAATTTCTAATTTCTTAGAAATTATTCGAGAAAAGGCTAGGAATACAAAGATAGGGAATCTACCGCCTGGGCAACTGCCCTAAATACAGATCAGTAGTGACCGAATCGTCTTTTCTTTCATAGTTGTTATTATTTTCTCAAATTTTTCAATAAGTTATCGATTCGATAATAAGTTCTACAATAATAATAATAATAATAACAATAATAATAATAATAATAATAATAATAATAATAATAATAATAATAATACAATTTAATGCCTTGTGGCCTCCGGGGAGGCCTGGTGCACGTATTTCAAGTTGACGACGTATAGGCGACCTCAGCGTCTGTGAGGATGAGGCCCTACCTATGATTTATTCTAATGCTGAAGACGGCACACATACCCAGCCCCCGAGCAATCGGAATTAACCAATGAAGGTTAAAAGCCCCGACCATTCCGGGAATCGAACCCGGGACCCTCTGGACCAAAGGCCAGCACGTTAACCATTTAGCCATGGAGGCGGACTAAAGTCGTGTCCTCATCCCGTGGTAGTGCAGCTCTTTTCAGGCACACCTCCAATGGAGGTGAGCTGCATGTACCATTTCACCCACATACCAGCCCCCTGGCCATTCTTAAATTTCTGGCAGTACCTTGAATCGAACCCGGTCCCCCGACGAAGGCAGCCAATAATGCTAACCGTTACGCTGCGGAGGCGGACAACGAGGTTTACCAATCCAAAGGGTTGCATTAGCTGGGTAGGGCTGAGGGACATGCTCCGAGCGGCCGTCCGGTTGTTATCTTTTCTGACGTAACCTGCCTGCTGGTAGTAGTGCCCCTGTGAAATTCAGTTAGTAGACATCCCATTCATCATCTGTGCATGGGGGACATATATAAGTAGAAAGTACGGCGCCCACGAGCCACCTGGTATAAAATACCAAGAATTTAGAAAGTATTGCGGCAGTTGGACAACAAGTTAGGCGAATACCGAGCAGAGTTCAGAGCATCGAGATCCCATACTGCGCAGATAGGTCTACAAAAGCTCAATATAGCACAAGACGAGCCAGACAGTGGGTAGTTACCTTCATTGACTTCCATAAGCCATACGACTCCGTGGATAGAACAACTCTCTTCAAAACTCTAACGGGAACTAGGACTCAATGACAAAATCAATAGGTTGGTGCAAGCCACCCTGCGAAGCATCATTTCCGAAGTAAAGTTTAGAGTAGAGCTCTTAAAGAGCGTCCCAATAAAACAGAGGTGAGGCAAGGAGATGGATCTCAGCATATAATATTTAACTGTGTCCTTGAAAAGTTCATCGGGTAATGCACCAGATCTCTACCAGTGCAAATCGGATTAAGGATAGGGATCAAAGCAGACAACCTAAGGATGCCATACCTACACTCAATAGCGGCTAAAACAGATCTAGTTCATTACCAGTATCAAAGAGGCCGCTAAAACAATCAGAGTCAGTGATACCAAGCATATCAAGAGAGCCAAAACTGTGAGGTACCTTGCAGAGTGGATTTCAGAAGACCTTAGTGAAACGGTTGCTATCGAACAGAGGAGAATCAAACTAGACAAGGCATACTATGCCTGCAGAATACTGCACGCCTCAAAACACCTATCAATGAATGTAGTTATAAAAAGGGCGAGCACGCGCAGGAGCCATTGGGATAAATTGTCTCTTATCGGACTAATTCGGGGAGAGCTGCGCTAGGGCTCCTGAGTCAATATGGCCGCTATACATTGGTCTTTGGAACTAACTCTAGAGAGCTGGCGTAAGCGCAAATGGTAATCTATTGTTCTTATGGGCGCACAACTTGTAACTTATGTTTTATGTCCTATTCGCCTTATCGGCCTAACTTTCAGGAACTGAGGCACGGTCTACCACGCAAGATGGCAGCTATATTCTATCATTACGGACCTTACTCTAGAGAGCTACCTCAGGGGATCACAACTAGTAACTTAGGACTTATTAGTTTTATCGACCTAATATTTGGAACTGACGCAAGGGCTACTAGGCAAGATAGCCGCTATACACTCATCTTACGGGCCTCTCTAGAGAGCTGCTTCAGGGGATCACAACTTGTTAGTTAGGATTTATTAGTTTTATCAGCCTAACTTTCGGGAAATTGTGCAAGAGATACTAGACAAGATAACTGCAATACACTGTCCTTATGGTGCTAACCTTAGAGAGTAACATAACACTACAAGCTATGTCTTTTATCGAGAGTATCTGCTAAAATTGGAAATAATTATCTTGATATGTTGCAAAACTATCTAATGCCACAACTGCAAAAATATTTGAACAGAAGAGTGTTATTCCAATAGGACGGTCCACCTACACATTGCTATGACGAGGTTACACCTTACCTCAATCACACCGTGACGTGGATTGGACCTGGTGGAACGATAGCTTGGCCCCCAAGATTATCCGATCTGTCACTCATGGATTTCTATATGTGGGGCTACGTATAAAACAGGGTGTTTCTTCCACCTCTTCCTGCAAGTCTAAATGAACTGCGAGACAGATATGGGAAGCAGTAACAGCCATCAGCCGTTATACGATATGATTCGTAGAATTTGGGATGAAATAGCTTTACAGGTTAAGTATATGGCGTGTTTCAAAACGAAGCCATATTGTATATTTGTAATACTTGTACACAAAATCTGAAGTTGTACTGAATATTTTGCTGCATTATTTAATTAAATATTATTTATACTTTCGTCACATTTCAAATCGTATAACATCAATTTGCTTAACATCACACCTACACAGAAAAAGGTAACGATGGGATAATAGCGGGAAGGAAACGACTGGGGTCTTAATTAGGGTACAGCCCCAGCATTTGCCTGGTGTGAAAATAGGAAACCACGGAAAGCTATTTTCAGTGCTGTCGACAGTAGGGTTCGAACCCACTATCTCTCGAATGCAAGCTCACAGTTGTGCCACCCTAACCGCACGGCCAAGTCGCTCGGTATAATATAACCCTAGGATACATATTCAGTATAAAATTAGAATCAATAGTTCCCTCACATTCAAAGATTTTCACAATGGGGTTACAGAGGAATTGCGATAATAAACATCCTTATTGCATACATGTTTCCCCGTCAAGATAATTGCGAATGTGTACAAATAATAGATAATTGTGGTTGTTCTTGTGAAAAGAGAGAAAGGAGAACGTGTTTATGAAGAAGTTTAGTAACAGTAATTATTTTGTTCATACTTCAACAACATAAATATGGTAATTAACGTACGTTGATAACAAAACATTTGTCATTTCGTAACGTTCCTCACAGTAAGAACTTAATAATACATGCATGGCCTTCAGTAACTTCTATATGAAAATGAAAATGAAAACCTACAACCTGTTTTCCAGTCATTGAGCGGGTCAGGAATGAAATGAATGAATCATATATAGGCTATTAGTACGATGGGGTCGCCACTCCCAAAGTGATTTTATTAATGACTGATAGATGCTATGAAATGAGAATGGAGAGTGTTGCTCGAATGAAACATGACAGGGAAAACCGGAGTACCCGGAGAAAAAACTGTCCCGACTCCGCTTCGGCCAGCACAAATCTCACATGGAGTGACCGGGATTTGAACCACGGTATCCAGCGGTGAGAGGCCGACGCGCTGCCGTCTGAGCCACGGAGACTCCTCAGTAACATCTATATAAACAAATGAAATTACAGCAATTTGTCTGCTTTCTGAGACGATATCACATTTAAATCGACGGGCGAAATTTTATGAAACTTTGGACAAATTTTCTCAGAGGCTTCTGTCACATTACTAACTAGGTACGTTTTATTTCAATAACGTACAGGATGATCCGTGTGTAATGTCATAAAAGTAAAACTTTCTGGAAATTATAGTGCGGTGTTTATCGATAGTTCAATATGATCAGATCAGGCAGCTTACGAGAGTCGGGAAATTGAGTTGGTGAGGTTTCCCGCCATGTCTGTGTGGATGCGCAAGCGTGGGATTCAGACAAGATGGTCACTTCTAAACCAGTGAAGACCAGTCTTGCTCTCGGTTCTATTTTTTGGTTTTCGGAACCCGAGGTAATGATTAGTAGGGACAGGCGGGGGCATTCGTATTGCGACATTAGAGGTGAAATTCTTGGATCGTCGCAAGACGGACCGAAGCGAAAGCATTTGCCAAGTATGTTTTCATTAATCAAGAACGAAAGTTAGAGGTTCGAAGGCGATCAGATAACGCCCTAGTTCTAACCATAAACGATGCCAGCTAGCGATCCGCCGAAGTTCCTCCGATGACTCGGCGGGCAGCTCCCGGGAAACCAAAACTTTTGGGTTCCGGGGGAAGTATGGTTGCAAAGCTGAAACTTAAAGGAATTGACGGAAGGGCACCACCAGGAGTGGAGCCTGCCGCTTAATTTGACTCAACACGGGAAACCTCACCAGGCCCGGACACCGGAAGGATTGACAGATTGAGAGCTCTTTCTTGATTCGGTGGGTGGTGGTGCATGGCCGTTCTTAGTTGGTGGAGCGATTTGTCTGGTTAATTCCGATAACGAACGAGACTCTATCCTGCTAAATAGTCGCATCCGGTATCCGTTCGTGCTACCGGCGACAACACATCTTCTTAGAGGGACAGGCGGCTTCTAGCCGCACGAGATTGAGCAATAACAGATCTGTGATGCCCTTAGATGTTCTGTAGGTCTGCTCTAATCGTGGTGCCACAACTGTCTAATCAACGCTTTGCAATTATCCCAAAAATCGGTAAACGGTAAAGTCAAATGATCAGGAATCCCATTGCCACTGGCAACAATATTTGCTAAGACATCGGCCTGGCAATTCCCTTTAATATTGGAATGGTCGGGATCCATATTAGAGTCACTGTGACTCTCAATAAATATATATCGAAGGAAATTTTACGAATATTCTGAATGTGTCTATTCTTGCTAGAACATGGATTTTGTAATGCCCGTAAAGGAGTCAGATGCAATAAATGCTTGAGTGAGTCGAGAGTACTTGATTAGTAATAACGCTTGTAAACGGCAAATACCTAAGCTGTGAAGATAGACGTATCCGATGGAAGCGAATAGTTTTTGGAAGTACTTATCTCCTGTGGAACACCGCCGCACCCACTCCCGTAGGGTTTCTGTGTTTAGAGCCATCTGTATAAAGGTGAAAGATAATGGACATCTTGAGACAATGCCAATCGTATGTATTTAGCAGAGCTGAGCGATATTCTAGGGGCTAAAGTGTTGGAATCACTCAGCGGGGGGTTTGGAACACTGCCTCTGATTCCAAAAAAGAAAACTTTGCTTCATTTGTAATCACTATTCGAGACGACTTAACTATATACATATATAAGAGTTTTGTCTGTACATTGCTCAGAATTTAAAAAGGGTGGTATTTCTGTATCAGTCGTATCCACAGTAACAAGGAAATTAACTTTTTAATTTTCCGTAATTTCTGTCTGTCTGTCTGTCTGTCTGTCTGTCTGTCTGTCTGTCTGTCTGTCTGTCTGTACACGCATCACGAGAAAACGGCTGAAGAGAATTTAATGAAAATCGGTATACAAAGTCGGGATATAAGTCGCTACTATCTAAGCTATAAATACGTTTATTCATGCTGAGTGAAATGGTAGTTTAGGGGAAGGCCTGAAACTTTATTCTCAAATATTTATGTTCTTAGTGGTCGTATCTTAATGAAAATCGGCATGCAAAATCGGGGAACAAGTTGCTATAATCTAGGTCATAAATAATTTTATTCACGCTGAGTGAAATGGTAGTTTAAGAAGGACTAAAATTTAATTCTCAAATATTTACGTTATTAGTGTCGTGTCGATAAATACCCAGTATTAAATTTCCGATCATTTATTTCTTATACATTGTTACCGTACCGGCTATGATCACACAGATATTCATGAATTTGAATATTTCTTACTAACAAGTAAGTCCATATCAGCGCCGAGTCTCGAGAAAATGGGTAAACAGAATTTAATGAAAACCGGTATGTTAAGTCGGAGAATAAGGAACTACGGTCTACGCTATAAATAATTTTATAAGATGCCCTAATATCACAGAGTCGAAAGAAAACTAAATGTGAAGGCCTACAACATAGAAAGCTGATAAAATTGATCAACAATAACATTACATTGAACATTGTTTGTTGTGATGTGCTTTGTGCATTCTGTTGCGACTCATCTCCGATAGATAGGATTACTGCTGCGTACCAAGTTTTTATTTATTTGCTTTGCGTCGCACCGAAACAGATAGGTCTTACTGCGACGAATGGATAGGAAAGGGCTAGGAATGTGAAGGGAGCGGACTTGGCCTTTATTAAGGTACAGCCCCAGCATTTGCTTAGTGTGAAAATGAGAAACAAAGGAATACCATCTTCAGGGCTGCCGACAGTGGGGTTTAATCCACTATCTCCCGGATGCAAGCTCACAGCTGCGCGCCCCTAACCACACGGCCAACTCGCTCGGTCGTACCGAGTGTAACAGTCTGTATGAATATTGGCGGTAAATAGCTGGGGAGTTAGATAACAATTTCCTTTGGCATGCCATTCCTCTGGTTCCTAAATTTTATGATACTACTGGTACGTAACACACTAGTTCATCATAGCATTCGAGCTATTCAGTCCCTATTCTGTGGCACTGATTGGAATGAGCAGTGTGCTTATTTAACGGAATAATGGCAGAGGAGTGTTCACAACTGTCTGCGGCCTGGTCATTCCTGCTCTGGAACTTTGGACTGTTAGATCGGCACCGTAGTTCTGTTCGTTAAAAGTGAGAAAATGTGCGGTTTTTAATTTGATCGAGTATTATATATGATAACATTGCTTTTAATCGCTACATTCCTACTGATGTTTTTGTAACGACCTATGTTGATTTTAGTTAGGAAAACCACATGGTCAGTCTTTCTGAGAATCCCGTAGCGCACCACGGGTACATCAGCTAGTCACTAATATTATACGCATGCGGTTAAACCATACCGTGTACTTAAGCTCAGTTATATCAAACGAAACTCGTGGATTCTAATGTACGTAAATGTAGAACCGAAGTCGGCACTATTAACCATGTCTTTTTTCAATGTCCGCCATTAGAACCGGCCGGAATGAAAATATTGAATCCTCTCCTGGGCAAAAAGATTCCGTTACCCACTCAGATACTGTATTGGGTAGCAGACCCTACTCCTCAATCGGTGGAAGCTATTTGAGCTAATATCAGCATCTAATTCCCTTCCCTTATATGTAGATCCGGTATTGTTTGTCTCTGTAGCCAGCCACCGAGAAGTGTTGTACCTCGTTGTCCGTGTGCTTCAACCTCTGTATTTATTTTTATTTTAGTTACACATTCCGGTATGCCTCCGTTACTTTAACCGGTTTTGTGTACTATCCTCCATAGATTATTCGTTAGGTGCCAGGAGTGTTAGAGGCTGGGTATAGCCCAATTGCGAAACCCATAAAATTACTAAAAATATGGTCACTCCAGCAACGCGCTCAATGCATCCTGTGGAAAGCTCGTTTTCAGATCGTAACATGTGTCATCGTTCAACCATTATTATTATTATTATTATTATTATTATTATTATTATTATTATTATTATTATTATTATTATTATTATTATTATTATTATTATTATTATTATTATTATTATTATTATTATTGAATTTCCCATTACAGAACATAACCCTATTTTACATGGTACAGTATATTAGGGTTATAGATGAACAAATCAGAATATACATTATGTACACACACACAGAGTATTATCACGAAAGCTTACTGATGATCGTTAAGTCTACAATGGTCTGACACCGTGGTTAGGCGGTTCGAGTCCCGTTGGGTGAAAAATGTGCTCACCATCAAATTGTTGACCGGCAGGATAGGAGAGGTGGTGGTATACAAGCCCGGATTCAATTCAAGTCTATCGAAATAGAAAATAACGTAATGAAACATGACAGAGAGATTGATCAGAGGTACCTAAGTGATGAAGATAATGATGATGGTGATGATGTTTGTTTAAAGGGGCTGAACATCTAGGTCATCGGCCCCTTGATACCTGAATTGTTATTGTACTATTCGCTATTGTTACCAGCAGTGTTCAAGTCCAGTGAAGTCTGACTTTACCGCTGGCGTAGCCCTGGAACTGCTAATATAATATACTGTGATATCTTAATTTACCTAACCCTATTTGCATAGTTGGGAAGTAATTGAGTGGAAGTAATTTGCACTCATGTTCATAAAAATCGGAACACCTTGAAAGACTAGAGATAGGAAATTTATATTTACAGAACATGTGCATTAGTACGCTCTGAAGAAATGATTAGCATTCGAACCATGTCGGCCCTCAGGTTCAAGGTCCACATCGATATCTCGGCGCACCATCACCGACCAGTAAAATGTGTCTGCAGCTCTCGTTATCGCTATAAACCGAAGGTAATGGATCAGTGTGACTTGAGCAGACGTGCAGGCTGCCTCGCAGACGTATGCGAGAACCGTACCGTCAAATGAGTGACTTTGAAAGAGGGCGCATAATTGGCATGAGAGAACGTGATGCATCCATCCGGGAAACTGTTGCTCCTGTGGGACGAAGTGTCGGCAGTGCAACGGGTGTGTACAGAATGGGTCACAGAAGGCCGTAGAATACGACGAGATGGGTCTGGCTGTACCACGCAGACCAACCCCCGAGAAGATCGACATCTCATTCGAATGGCATTGCAGGACAGATCTGCGTCCTCCTCGGCACTGATGCAACATTGGAACAGTGTAACTCATCGTACACTATCGGGAGTGAGGGTCCATCGCCGTTTATTACGGTCTGGGTTACCGGCGCGTCGTCCACTTCTCCGCCTACCTTTGACTAATGTTCATAAAGATTGTAGACTGCAATGGTGTATCGAACGACGTCACTGGGGACAGAAAAGGCAGCAGATAGTGTATTCGGATGAATCAAGGTTCTGTTTGTTTGAAAATGATGGCCGCATTTCGGATCACCGCAGACAGGGCAATGACAATGACTGCATTCGCATTAGACATACAGCGCCAACTCAAGGCCTTATGGTGTGGAGTGCTATTGGGTACAACCACAAATCACAGTTGGTGCCTGTCCAGGGCACTGTGACCAGTTTGACCTACGTGAATGGCATCCTGTGACCCGTAGCCTTACCCTGTCTGCACGACACCCCAGACGACATATTTCAGCAGGACAATGCGCGACCACATGTTGCTGCACGAACACGTGCCTTCTTGTTGTCACAGGATGTCAGACTGTTGCCCTGGCTCGCCCGATCACCGGACTTGCCTCCAATCGAAAATGTGTGAGATATGGTGAAACGACGCTGTGACCCAATGCCAACCACCAAATATGAACTGTGGAATCAGGTGAATGCAGCATGGAAGGCTATACCCCAGGATGCCATTCGCGCCTTATATACGTCGATGCCATCACGCATGGAACAACTTATCCGTGCCCATGGAGGAAACAGGTGCCTACTAGGCAACAGGAGACATGCTGAACTTAGGTGACTGAAATGCTAATCGTTTCTGCAGAACATACCATTGAACACGTCCTGTGAATATGAACTTCTTATCTCTAGTCTTTCAAGGTGTTCTGTCTTTTTTTTATGAAAATGAGTGTAATTATTGTAACGATTACATTGTTGAACGCCATGTGTATGTTTGTCCGTCAGAGGTCAACACAGTCACACTGCTACGTCCCCAGTGGAAGAGGAGACAGAGTCACGCGCCTCACTGGCGTCAGGAGTTAAGGGACTTGAGCTAGCGTGGGTAACGGTGTTGAGTTTGGTGCGCTACATTTTGGATCACAGCATCCTATATGTATATTTTGTACAGTGCAATTAGTTTTGTGAATAAATTAAGTATGTAATGTACATTATGTTGGCCTTCCGTTTGCACTTAATGGTGATGAAGTACATTTCGTGGACTGTGGGAAGAGCTAGGCCTCGTTCAACATGAGTAAACAACTCGAACACGAGACCGAACATACCGGTACATAATTGGTCAGTTTTACTCATATTCGTTATTTTTAACAAAAAGTAATTTTTGCTTGTAATTTACTTCCTGAAATGGAATTGTTACATTCTAGTAATTGATATACATCGCAATGAAGTAGACATGTGAGGAAATCAATTATGATGAGAGTAACTTTATCAGCTCTACTACAGCAGAACCTGTACCTTTGGAATACTTCCAAAGACATTCCAGGCATTTCTTCAAGTGCCCCTGCAGGGCGTCGTTTCATCAAATGCAAACATGTACTTTCCCGTTAAGACGTCGAGAATTAGCGATGAGAATTTTAAGAACCAACTATTTTATTTTTAAAGTACAGTCGAACCTCGATATCTCGAACCTCCATTACTCGAATTTTCAGCATCTCGAAGTAACTTCAATTTCCCGGTACTATACGCGCACTTTTTCTTGAGCCCGGAGCTCCCTAGTGCTGAATCGGTAGACCTCGGTTATCTTCGACATCCATATCGGCAACCTTTGAAACACAAACTATGAATCGCTTATCCATCGCTGTGCGACATCTGGCGTACACTTTGCAAACTAGTACTGTTGTTGTTTACACAGCAAAGCCAAACTATATAATTCATGCTAGTAACAAGATTCGCATTGAGAAATGTTATATAATGCTAAATAATGTATGTGTGACACAATTGTTGACGTAAGATAATAAATGTTTAGAAAATTCATATCGATCGATCATATTATCGATTCAATTCAGATTTCATTTCCATCCAGTTGGCAATATAACCGGAACTGGCAGCACTCCCTCATTGCTCCTCACCCCGTAAAAATCGGGCTCAAGAAAAAGTGCGTGTATAGTAGTTTGTCCTATTCCTCAGGTGTATTTATTTGTCTATTACTCAAAATTCGGTTACACGCATTTCCCGATTTCTCGAATCAAACGTTTCCTCCCTTGAAGCAAAAAATATTCTGTAATTCTAATTTTGTACAACATTGATTGTGCAATACAGCATTTGTAGTCTGTGAGGAACAGTTAAGTAAAGGAAGGGTTACAGTGATGCTGGGAGCTAATATGACGGGAACCGAAAAACAAACTTCTAGTGATCCGAAAATCGGCGAAGCCTCGCTGTTTTTCGGGTGTGAATTCATTACCGGTCACGTACGTAAGGAACCTCGGAAGTCGTGAATGACAAGCTCCATTTACGAATCTCGGCTGCGTGATTTCGAACCTACATACAGAATCAGTCGAATACAAATGACAGTGTTTCTCAAGGCAATAAAAGTTGTTGAAATGTATGTGGAAGAAAATAACGTTAACAATAAAAAACAGAAGAAAATAACGTTAACAATAAAAAACAGAAGAAAATAACGTTAAAAATAAAAAAACAGAAGAAAATAACGTTAACAATAAAAAACAGAAGAAAATAACGTTAAAAATAAAAAAACAGAAGAAAATAACGTTAACAATAAAAATAGAAGAAAATAACGTTAACAATAAAAAACAGAAGAAAATAACGTTAAAAATAAAAAACAGAAGAAAATAACTTTAACAATAAAAAACAGAAGAAAATAACGTTAACAATAAAAACAGAAAAAAATAATGTTAACAATAAAAAACAGAAGAAAATTACGGATTTTTTCCAAAGGTGTTAACGGAGGTATGTTTCTTGTTTCACTACTGTATGCACTGTATTCTATCTTCCAAAAAGTTACTTTGGTAAGGGTCATAATTAAGGCGAAGCCGTAAAATACGAGTTTGTTAGTATGTTTTCAATTACAGTAGCCCGGAGATACTGTACCAGGAAATGCCTATGGCCTGGAACATGTTTTGATTAGATGAATATTTGCAACGGGACGGCTCGAACGTATGTATAGAGTGCACGAGGTAACGGTACGGCACGGAGCTGCGAGCAGCGAGCGAGATAAGTTACCAGCTGCAAGTAAGTGGAAGACGCAACTATCACGTGAACTTCACCTGACTGTCTAGAATATTCCAGAAAGATTTTAATAACTTCGAAACCCTTCGAAATATTGAAAAATGACATACATCATCGTGTATCTCATTATCTGAATGTTAATGTACCATAATTTAATGAAAAACGGTCCAGGGATTTTCAAGTTATTCAGCTACAAAGAAACTGCATCTTTTTCACGAGGAGAAACAGCTGACCTCGACAATCCATATACAAGAACAGGGTCCGGTAAGGCATATTCAGTTACAACTTGCAAGTCACAGCTGACGGACTGTCATGCTGGTCTCCACGTACGGGTCTGCAAGAGTAATATTGTCGCATATTATCTTCGGCACAATATTCGTCGTACTTGTAAAAGGTGTACACTATTTTAGAACTTAGAAAATTTCCAGTGCTTCGAGACGAACTTAAACATTTTACGGTGCTATTTCAGAACTTATAATATTTCTGTGATTCACAAACTTAGTATTTTTTTTGTGCTAGAAAGTGAACAACTTCACTTAACTTAGTCTTGTGCTAACATTCAAACGTGATTTATTTTGAACTGTTGTAGAAAATAAGTGAGTGAACATTAAGGCTATTTTACGACAATTTAGCTGAATACTGTATTTATTCAGTGGAAATAATCCATAATATCTCTTTAATTCGTGTGCGACGATAATTTAGGAAAGTTTGAACTAAAGCAGACTTGTGTCGCGAGGGAACTACATCTGACACTTCGTAGCAAGATAGTCATTTGAACTCGTATTCAATGAGAATCCAAACATTTGTTATACATTGAACAGAATTTGAATTACGTGTGTAAATAGTATAAACTGTGTACGATAAACTGTGTTTCGAACTGTGCTTCCAATTAGTCAAGCAACAATTACTTTCTGCTAGTGACTTAACATTTTAAAATTGCATTCAGTAAAAATCGGGCCAATTTGACACTCGTAAGCTCTACCGTCAGTTGAACTTTCTCGTGTTCACGAAATGTATTACTGACACCAGAAATCCTGAGAGAGTGCATTTTTCACCGTATCAACCTCATGTTCAAATAGACGTGGGACATAACGTGGTACATCGTGGGACTTAACGTGGTACATCGCTGGATATGGTACGTGGTACTATGGTGGACATCACGACGTCGGTTGCAAAGGAGTTCCAAAAGCTGTTCGCTGAACCGCATGTTCCAGTTCCAGTTTCAAGACTAATCGGGTGATATAAGTGCCTTTACCAACAATCTTACAACAGAATCAAAGACAGTGATTCCTTCATTTTCGACGAACTATCAATGCTGATTGGAAGTCTCATAATTCACATAACATTTCCAAGTGTTAGACAGTATTTATAAAATAGAACACACTAGACTTTGCAAGAAGATTAAATTTACGTTCTTTTACATTCTCAAGTGTTAACTTTATAAAGAGACTGTAGGAATTTTGAAATGATAACATTTTAGAGAGACTATAGGATTATTTATTCACATAGTGAAGTGATATTTATTTTCACATAATATTTTACGTTCTTTATCAAGACGAACTCTATGAACTTGATGAAAGGAATTATTAATTTTGAATTTCGTTTCTTACAAACATGCATCGGAAATTTATTATATTGCTGGATTCGGGCAACATTAAATTCAACAGAACATATTTAAATTCGATTTTCTATTTTCGAATTCGAAATAATAGAGGAATTATTCATGCTATCTACAAGTTGAATAAACTTAAAATTTTAAAGTACCATCTATTATTTCGCACTGCGAATACCATTCTCTGCACCTGCTCCTAAGGACTGAACACCCCTTAGTTAATTCCCATGCCCCTTTTACTTTGACTTTTCCTGGTACAATACATATGATTCAATTATGCGCTATACTGTATATGCTCAAATACTGTATTCTCTATATCTCGAAATTTAGATAACTCGAAATAAAATTCAGCTCCCGAAGTGATTCGAGATATCGAGATTCTACTGTAAATGGAAAATCATTTTAAACTGTAAATGTCATTAACTATAATTAAAATGATGGGAAAATATCATTTCGATAATTTCAAATGATGATAGCCACTTAATGTCTCATGATAAAAAACACACAAAATGAAGTAATATATTCCTTTTCCTTATAAGCTTTTGTATTAATGCAGCCCCAAGCGGAAAAGAAAGTCAGTGATTACCTGAAGACTAAAATTCTGTAAAGTAATTATAATATTAATAATTACTTTTTGTAATTCGTAATCGTAATTGAGTAAAATATTCCTCAAATAACTGTAATCGAGCCCATTTACCTGCTTCTTGTACTTCCCCCACCACTGCCTATTTGTACGAAGTTGCTAATAATGTTACGCTGTAATGATGTGTTAATACTCTGTAGAAAGAACTAATAATATAGCTGTATTTACTGCCACATTTGCATACAGCTGTCAATCGTGTTCATAAACTTGCGTTTTAAACATCGACCATAAATCAAGTAGCAGGTTTACAGAGACACTGTTGATCTCCATCTTACCTACAACAAACATCAAACATTCATCTTAGTTCCTCTTTAAATGAGATGACATCCTTTAAATTCAAGATATGATTTTTAAATAAGGTGAGGAGTAAGACAGGAGTGTCTTTTACCTCCATGATTGTTCAATCCGTACATTGAAGAAGCCATTATCGAGAACACAAAGGAATTCAAGAAAATGGAAAACGATCGTACAGTGTAATATTTAAAGATGACATCGCTATTGATACAAAATCAGAAAAGGACATGAATATGATGCTACAAATTACGGAGAAAGGTTTGGGGAAATTAAAGCTGAAAATGAATTCAGAAAGGACTAAGACACTAAGATAAGCAAGGCAAATCATTGACGGGAAGCACTAAAAAAAACTGTTTTCGTTCCCGCAATTCTGAGGATCGTGATCTCTGATGAGGCTATTTCTCAGTTGTGTCCATCTTCTTGCGGTCCTCGGCCAGACGTTGTTCAACCCAGTCATACTCGTGATAATGTTCGACCATCAAGTGAAACTCGTCCACGATCTCTCTTGCCGGGAACATTTCCAAGAATGTTCAGTTTTTCTGTATTGTTGTTCCCACGTTGCAAAGAGTTTACATATTGATGATAATCTGATTCTTGGGTTGAGCTGATTTATAATAGAACCATCGATGCGAAATCTGTCCAAGGTATGAGTAACGTAATTAGGCGAAATTTCAGAACTCTCTTACCTTGGAAGTATGGTCATTTATGACAAATAATAATAATGCTATTTGCTTTACGTCCCACTAACTACTTTTAAGGTCTTCGGAGACGCCGAGGTGTCGGAATTTAGTCCCGCAGGAGTTCTTTTACGTGCCAGTAAATCTATCGACACGGGGCTGTCGTATTTGAGCACCTTCAAATACCACCGGACTGAGCCAGGATCGAACCTGCCAAGTTGGGGTTAGAAGGCCAGCGCCTTAACCGTCTGAGCCACTCAGCCCGGCTCATTTATGACAACTGAAGTATGAGAGAAGTTACAGAGATGATACGAAGAGCAAAGAACCCATTCCAAATCAAAAGGAACGTGTTAATCAATACAGATTTTAAGTCTTGAGACCAAGAAAATGTCTGTTAAGTTTTATGCTTGGAGTGTAGTAACATATCAGAGTGAAACAATGACCCTGGGAAAGCAATAATAGGACAGGCTAAAACAGAGGTGCTCAGCTGGACGCCCGTTGAGGCTAGCCCAGTGCGGCCGGGCTGACGTGACGCAAATGCGGGCAGCTTACGTAGCAAGCATACATCACAGTGAAGTGGGAGAGCGAACACACTTGGCAGGGAAGTGAACCAGTGTCGTTCGATTGTGACTACGAAACTCTCATCCACTACTCAGCGGACGGGTACAGTATATAAAGAATTTTAAAAACCGCTATAATCGCAAGAAAACCGACCTTCTCAACATATTCCGGCTTGATTTATCCTGCGCTCGATATAAACAGTCAGTTCAGTCAGTTGATTCAGAGAAAACTGACACGATATCATTTTTGTGTTACAATTTACAAAGATACACGGTTTAAGTGCACAAGGTACGATTTACAATTCCTTGGATGGAAATGACAGTATTTCCATTAGAAGAAAGTAAAATTACTGTTATTTATTTAGCAAAACGTAATGTTTACATAAATCAAAAATCGTATTGCTTGATTTTCAAATTGTTGTAATCTTTACTGGTTCAATGAATTGTTGAAAATAGTACTTAAACTCATCAGGCGATACCTTCATTGTTCCAAGTGTCGGACCCCTTCCAATGTTTCCCTTTGATTAATGTTGATAGAGGATAGTTACAAAGTTGTACGTCCTCTTAAAACAATAATCACCACCACCACCCACGATGAATGAGATGGTCTTTGTCATGTGAAGTCCTACCGTCAAGATCTATCAGTCGTAAAAGACATTCGCTAGCAAAGAATGGCGCGAAATTGTTCGACATTATTTGCCATGGCCGCATTTTGATTGAAAACCAGAGTTAGCGTACAATTCTAGATTACTGGAGGAAGTATAGACAGTTCTGTACTTGACTCCAAACGGCTAACCCCGTGTCTCACCATATACACTTGACGCCTTAACAATGATGGCTAGCAGGCCACATGCTATAGTATATGAAAATCCACAACCTGTTTTGAGTCATTCGACTGGGTCAGGAATGGAATGAATGAAGCCCCCATCTAGCGGCGAAGATAGGAATTGTGCCGGCTGCCCAAATCTGTCGCACTCCTCTGCGGCAATGATTAATGGATGACAGATGCTATGAAATTATATTGGAGAGTGTTGCTGGAATGGAATATGACAGGGAAAACTGGAGTACCCGGAGAAAAACCTGTCCCGTCTCCGCTTTGTGCAGCACAAATCTCACATGGAGTGACCGCGATTTGAACCACGGTATCCAGCGGTGAGAGGCCGGCGCGCTGCCGCCTAAGCCACGGAGGCTCTTATGCTACTGTATATCAGTTAATATATTGCAATAATAATAATAATAATAATAATAATAATAATAATAATAATACAGTAGAATAAAAATATGAAACTGAATTGATCAAATTAAAGTAGGCTATGCCTAAGACGAAAATGAAATATCTGAAATTACTGAACAAGGGTGAAGCAACCTCGGAATCGAGTTCGTTGGAGGAGAATGATTCCCCAGAATCTCCTTCGCTGTTGTTATCCGTGTTGCTGATAGTGGTTTCATCAATGACATCTTCATATTACAAGTTGTTTTACGTTGCACCGACACATATAGGTCTTATGGCCACGATGGAAGAAGAAAGGGCTAGAAGTGGGAAAGAAGCGACCGTGGTCTTAATTAAGATACAGCCCTAGAATTTTCCTGGCGTGAAAATGGGAAACCATGGAAAACCATCTTCAGGGTTGCCGACAGTGGGATTCGAACCCACTATCTCCCGGGTGCAAACTCGCAGCTGCGCGCCCCTAACAACACGGCGAACTCGCTTGGTAATTATATCTTCAACAATCCCGTTCCTCTGCTATATCGCAGCCAGTCGTCTTCTGTTACCACCTTGATATCGTCACATAGTGGCCGTGGTCGTTAAGGCTATATGGTCTGACACCGTGGTTAACCGGTTTGAATCCCGTTGGTGGAAAACATTTCAGCATCAGAACATTGGGTACGAGAGGTAGTGGTATACAGTCTTTGATCATCAGATTGTGTGTCATCTCACACATTATTATTGTAGAGGCTAGAATCCCCTGCACTTCCCTACCATTCTATAATCACCTGTTATTTTAGCCACGCAGTGGGGAACACCAGAGTAAATCAATGCACGAAAAACGTCTTACCGTAATTCAACTTATTTCTTCTTCTTTCTTCTTTTCTAGCCTATTTCAGTCCACTGCTGGATATAGGCCACTTTCATATGCTTCCATCGTCTTCCAGCGTGTTCCAGCCAACAGCTTTATGTCATCGAGTCATCTCTTCTGGGGTCTTCCATTGCCTCTCTTGTGTTCCCATGGTCTCCAGTGAGCAAACCTAGAGGTCCAGCTGTTGTATTCTTGTCGAGCTACGTGTCCTACCCATTGCCATTTTAGTCTTTCTACTCTCTCTAGGATGTCTGTTACATTCGTTCTTCTCCAGATGTCCTCTGAACGGATCTTATCCCTAAGGCTAATCCCTAGCATCTGTCGCTCCATGGCTCGTTGTGTTCGCTGAAACTTGTGAGCACTTTCCTTCGTCAGAGTCATCGTTTCCAGACCGTAAGTAGCAACTGGCAGCACGCACGAATTATAAACCTTGGTCTTCAGGTTAATTGGAACATCCTTGTTGGTCAGGATGAATCTTAATTTTCGGAATGCTGTCCAACTCATACTGCGAGGAATTTCTGCACATTGGTTGTCTTTTCCCAGTTTTATCTTGTGTCCAAGATAGATTTACTCATCGACAGCTTCTACATATTGGTTTCCCATTTTAAGTGGTTGACTGTCTGGGCTTATTATTTTCGTTTTATTAATGTTAATTTCCAAACCAATCTTAGCAGAGGCAGTTTTTAATTCTTGGGTCATGTTTTCTAGATCTTCTAGATTTTCACTTAGGAGCACAGTGTCATCGGCAAAACGCAGGTGGTTCAAATATAACCCGTTGATTTGTAATCCTTTATTGTCCCAATGAAGGGTTTTGAATACATCTTCCAAGGCAAGGGTAAACAGCTTTGGAGAGATTGTGTCACCTTGTCGAACTCCTATGCCAATTGGGATGTTATTGGTGATGAGGTCTTCGTCCACTCTGACTACCATTGTTGCTTGATCATAAATGTTTTCCAGGAGCTTTATATACCTTGAGTTTATCATGGCATTTTGAAGTGCCTTCATGATTGCCCAAATCTCCACTGAGTCAAAAGCTTTTTTTAATCAATGAAGGCCAGATGAAGCTTGATGTTGTACTCAGTGTTTTTTTTTCGAGAAGAAGACGAATAGTCTGGATGTGTTCTATAGTTGAGAAACCTTTACGAAATCCCGCTTGCTCGGCAGGTTGATAAAAATCCAGTTCTCTTTGAGGCGGTTTGTTACAATTTTAGTCAGGAGCTTGTAAAGGTGTGATAACAAAGTCACAGGACGGTATTTCTCTAAATTTTCCTTATCACCTTTCTTGAAGAATAGTATCGCTTCAGCATTTTCCCAATATTCTGGTATTCTTCCAGAGTTAATACACTTGTTGCGGAGTATTCTCACGGCTTCTAACATATCTCTTCCACCTAATTTCAGCATTTCATTCGTTATTTTATACTCCCCAGGGGATTTTTTATTTCTTAGTTGTTTAAGTACATTTTCAATCTCAGCAGTGGTTACTTCCGGTGTTGCTTCATGTGTATAATTCTGAGCTAATTGTTCATCACTGGTAATTCAACTACAGGATTAATTTTCAAGCACGATTAGTGGCTACCTTTAATAATTTCGTGTGGCTATTTCTAGCCGAGTGCAGCCCTTGTAAGGCTGACCCTCCGATGAGGGAGGGGGCATCTGCCATGTGTAGGTAACTGGCTGTTATTGTGGTGGAGGATAGTGTGATGTGTGGTGGGTGAGTTGCAGGGATGTTGGGGACAGCACAAACACCCAGCCCCCGGGCCATTGGAATTAACCAATGAAGGTTAAAATCTCCGACCCACCGGGAATCGAACCCGGAACCCTCTGAACCGAAGGTCAGTACGCTGATCATTCAGCCAACGAGTCGAACGGTCGCTAACTGACACAATGCCAATTTCGTACAGTGATACAGCTTGCAGTATTTATCCAGGTCGAGCTTATGTGTGACGGACGTGTAAGCATAGCAACCTATTAGGGTATTAACTTCAAAGGATGTCAAATTGGACGATAAGATGGTAGCTTTATAGTGGCAGCATCAATACAAACAGTGACAAGTAACATCAGTGGCTGACTCAGCTAATGGATCCGTCCAGGGTGTTGATACACGTTGTATGAGTGTAAAGGATAGGAGGAATGAGTAGACGATTCAAGAGTGTTTTTAAATATGTTCCATGTCTTACGTGTTTGGGTTACAGCATGCATTATTATACAAAAACTCAAAGTGTACATATAGTGTTCTAGAGTTGAGGTTATACAGGACAATGGTTAATGTAATATGATAAGATGTTGTATCTTGAGACTTGGTTAAGGTAGATTTTGATGTAAATACGCTGACGAAGGGAGTTACGGCTCCCGAAGCATGTACATATGAATTATTCAAATATTAATAATATATTGACAGGGCGGACCAAACAATCACCCGTTGTACATTATTGTTACTCTCCACTATCATTTCACTTCTTCTGTCAGTCATAAATCATTGCCCCAGAGGAGTGCGACAGGCCTCGGCAGCCGGCAAAATTCCTATCCTCGCCGCAAAATGGGGGCTTCATTCATTCCATCCCTGACCCGGTCACTGACTGGAAAACGGGTCGTAGGTTTCCTTCTTCTAATTTGCTTTACATCGCAACGACACAGATAGGTCTTATGGTGACGATGGACAGGAAAGAGTTAGGAGAGGAAAGGAAGCGGCCGTGGCCTTAATTAAGGTACAGCCCCAGCACTTGCTTGGTGTGAAAATGGGAAACCACGGAAAACCATCTTCAGGGCTGCCGACAGTGGGGTTCGAACCCACTAACTTCCGAATAGGGGACACTGGCGCATTTAACCGACTGCAGCTATCGAGTTCGGTACTTCATTTTTCAATAGGGGCAACCACTTACCCATCATGTTTGCTGAAGTAGGTAAAAAATTGTCCAAATTTCGGCCATGTCCCTCTAAAATCCCCCACCAGTTCGAAATGGTTAAATATATATCAAAATCAGAATATCCCTTTTGCGATTCCAGATTTCAAGCTATATCCTCGGCAAATTTCACCTCAATCGGTCCAGAGGTTTTCGAGTCAGTCCGAATTACTAATGTCGTCTGACGAGAAGTCGCGTGGATGCAAGGGAAAGCACGGATACCGCGCATGCGGCTATCTCAAGTCCCAAGGCCTGACAATAAACATCTGTTCCTTCCGCGGTGACTCTCACGTCGACCTTGGATGGCTACGCCTCGAAGACAGGCGCATCCTGACTTTATTGCACCGAATCTTTACTTTACAATCACCAACTTATCTGTATGAACGGTTTCACATCGTAGTATGACAGTTCTTCTTCTTCTTCTTCTTCTTATTATTATTATTATTATTATTATTATTATTATTATTATTATTCATCGATGCTGTTAAAGCAGTAGTACTCAGCTGTGGTCCCCTCAATAGTTCTTCTTATCCCGATTCCTACTTTAGAGTGTTGTTCGCCCACAGAAATAACATGAACACTGTAATTTCACCAGTGTGAGAAATTTCTGGAATTGAACATCGAATTTTAAATTACGGTAGGTTTATCTATATTATTATTATTATTATTATTATTATTATTATTATTATTATTATTATTATATGCCCTTGCTGGCACTATGTCTACTAGTATAGGCTAGAACAACTTTGTTACTTACATTGATCTGTCGTCTTATCACTGGCTTTGACAATATGAAAGTGACTGAAGTATGAGAGATGCTAGTAATGCCACTCCTTTTGCAGCCAGTCCCTGCTATGAATGGTGTGAAAATGTTGCTCATAGGGTCGGTTGGTGCACGCATTTCAGTGGGGTTGGCAGACTGATATGCAATAGCAACTTCTGGCTCGGTGAGGAAGGAAACGGGAAGTTACGCCATTCCTCATTTCCCTACTACGCCTCTTCAGTGATGCCTAGGCCATGTATGACAGCTGATGGCGGAGCTGTGGAGGATCCAACGAGCCTTAGGGCTGAAGATTGAACATACATTATTATTATTATTATTATTATTATTATTATTATTATATTATTTATTTATTAATTTCTTAATCCGTTTACCCTCCAGCGTTGGTTTTTCCCTCGGACTCAGCGAGGGATCCAACCTCTACCGCCTCAAGGGCAGTGTCGTGGAGCGTGAGACTTTGGGTCGGGGATACAACTGGGGAGGAGGACCAGTAGTTCGCCCAGGCTGCTTCAGCTGCTATATTGAACAGAGGCCTTGTCGGGTGATGGGAAATTGGGAGGGATAGACAAGGAAGAGGGAAGGAAGCGGCCGTGGCCTTAAGTTAGGTACCATCCCGGCATTTGCCTGGAGGAGAAGTGGGAAGCCACGGAAAACCACTTTGAGGATGGCTGAGGAGGGAATCGAACCCTTTCTACTCAGTTGACCTCTCAAGGCTGATTGGACCCCGTTCCATCCCACGTACCACTTTTCAAATTTCGGACCTCCGGGAGTGGCAGCTAATCACACTAACCACTACACCACAGAGGCGGACAATATTATTATTATTATTATTATTATTATTATTATTATTATTATTAATCATTCTATTTTAGTTTCTTTGTAGATATTATATTATTGTCAGCAAAATGTTCATTTATATTGTGTATTAGAATAGATATGTACAGTAGAATAGGATAGTAATTTGTTTCAATCTCTTTTTTCATTTATTGAGTACCGTACCGATATTTTAGTATTTTTATTTTATGTTATGGTTGAGTGTCCCTAACTTTGGCTGTGAAAATAAACCATATCTATATACCCTTATAAGTGATAACTAAGATGCTGCTGTGAAGTTTCCAAGTGGTAGTGTAATTGTACCTTACTTACAGAATGAACAGTTTAATAAGGAATATGCATTGATTAAGAGAGCTGCCATTGTTGTCATGACTCATGTCTGTAGCTAAGGGAGCCACATAGACTATATCAAACAAATGAAAGACAGTCCTCAAAAATACAAGGTGAAACGTTTTTGTATATACTGTACAACTTTAATACGTTTGATATGTAAATTTTAGTATATGATCTGTATCCCTTTTACGTTTGATTTTTGTCTATTTCTCGATGTTAAGTAAATTTGGACTTTTCACATGCATAATTCGTACTTTCAATCACTTATAAGAAAGATAGAATCATCAAACCATACACGAAAATTGGCCCACCCAGTAGCCTTATGTGAGCCAAATGCAATGTATGTAGCTGTCACTTAATTATCTGAAAAGTAATGCAATGTGAGATAATCTTACAAAACTTTTACCCTATTCAACGTTTCTAACTCAATATGACCAATGAATAGATCAGATATCATACGACCAGCCATTTAGGCCGCTAAATCTGACGTCTTATGGTACAATCTTTTGTCGATATGACGTACCGTTTTGCAGCAGTCAATCTGTAAATGTAGATCTTCAATATTTTAAGCATGCATATACTTTCGTAAGTCGACCTATATATATTCACTGATGTCGTGTTGTAGCGATCGAGAAAGGGTGTGTCTGCTATTGTAATCAGTACTCCCCACACCGACTTTGACTGGCAGTAGGAATGGAGTCCTTCTCCAACACCTGTGTAACTGGCATTAGTAAGGAAGGCCTACCATTGTAGCGAATAATTCACTTCTCGATTTGACTTGCAGAAGGCAAGGGAGCATACATTGTTGTTTAAAAGTCCCCTACCCGATTGTGTTTGGCTGTAGGCAAGGGTACCCGCCCTTATAAACAAATGTATCCATCTAAAATGTGACTGGTATTAGGCATAGTGGCCTGCTATTTTGATGGAAACTTACCACCTTGGTGTGACTGGTAGTAAGCTGGCTGGCTGTAAATAAAAGGGGCCTGTCATTATAATTATAACTGCACAACTCAATTTCGACTGGTAGTAAGGAAGTTTCCAAACATTCTAATGAAAACTGTAATCTGTCTGGAAGTAGGAAAGGGGGCCTGCCATTGAAACGAAAACTCCCAAATCGATTGTGACAGCGCAGTAGGCGATGGGGCCTGCAATTATAATGTAAACTTCCCAACTCGATTGTGAATGGCAGTAGGCAAGTGAGCTTGCTGTTATCATCACAAATCCGTAACAAGCACTTTACACTGGAAACACCGTATTGAGAACCTCCCTATGCTGTTTCTCGGATAACGCTAAGAGACATGCCATTTTAAAACAATCTTATTTACTGTATGTACAGTATTTACTTCGATATTCGAATACAATGTAGAATACCGTAGCGAAGCACGGGTACATTTGCTAATTTGAAATAAAAACTTTATTTCTGTTACTTTTCCCGAACCTACAAACTCCTGCAAGTTCTCGTTAGATGCAGATAGTAACTCATTCTCATGTATAGCACATGATTTATAGATAAAAGATCATCGTACACTTCATTACCCGACGCTGCCATCTGCGGAAGGTAAGTGCAAATAAGGTTAGCTCGCATATTACAACACGTGATTGATACCGGATTACCGCTAATGACCGCGTGTTTCAGAATAGAGACAGCCATTTAACTGAATAAATCAGTGGAATGTCGTTTAACTGGTTGAGATGTTGTTCTTTTTTTATATTTATAGGTTTCGTAATACTGAGCCTTTCGTGTTTGTTCATGGCAATTGTCGATTAGTGTCATGAGAGTTTTCTTTGATATGCAAGTAGTCCTATTTTAGTTTTCAGAATAAATAAAAAAGAAGAAAAGGCAGTCTGCGAAATTAACCCACATTAGTTCAATCAATCAATCAATCAATCAATCAATCAATCAATCAATACTGATCTGCATTTACGGCAGTCTCCCAGGTGGCAGATTCCCTATATGTTGTTTTCCTAGCCCTCTCCTAAATGATTTCAAGGAAACTGGAAATTTATTGAACCTCTCCCTTAGTAAGTTATTCCAATCCCTAACTCCCCTTCCTATAAATGAATATTTGCCCCGATTTGTCCTCTTGAATTCCAACTTTATCTTCACATTGTCATCTTTCCTACTTTTAAAGAAGCCACTCAAACTTATTCGTCTACTAATGTCATTCCACGCCATCTCACCGCTGACATCTCGGAACATGCCACTTAGTTGAGTAGCTCGTCTTCTTTCTCCCAGTTCTTCCCAGCCTAAACTTTGCAACATTTTTGTAACGCTACTCTCTTGTTGGAAATCACCCAGAAAAATCGAGCTGCTTTTCTTTGGATTTTTTCCAGTTCTTGAATTAAGTAATCCTGGCGAGGGTCCCATACACTGGAACCATACTCTAGTTGAGACATATGCCCTTTCCTTTACATTCTTACTACAACCCCTAAATACCCTCATAACCATGTGCAGAGATCTGTACCCAGTGGCGGCTCGTGAAAAAATCGTCCTACGTGCTACAAAAACAAGCTAAATACGCTGTTCTAAATCTGCATATTGCCATGATGAACAACGCATACTTCAAACTTGGTAATAATAATAATAATAATAATAATAATAATAATAATAATAATAATACAACTTTTCCCACGATTTATAACTCAGAACAAACAAAAACAACATTAATTTGGAAGCAGGTGAATTCTTCGACAACTGTCTACGAGATAAATAATTCATTGGAGAAATATTGTTTTTACTAACCTAATGGCGCAACTTACATCAGTGCAAATAGAATCGTGGGAAATAGATCCCCACTAAGAACACTAATTTAATTTCACTTTATATACACTGCAGTGGATAAATAATTTGATAAATCTTCGTATAAACTTTAGCACTAACCCAATGACAGAAAAAACACGCACCAGTAATATAACCGCGAGATTAAAAACCGCACAAAGCAACTGAAAGAGCCACCAACTGATTCATTGAGACCTCCCCTATTACCAGAGTAAATGTCCGGCTCCATGGCTAAATGGTTAGCGCGCTGGTCTTTGGTCACAGGGATCCCGGGTTCGATTCCCGGCAGGGTCTGGAAATTTAACCATCATTGGGTGTACGTGTTGTCTTCATCATCATTTCATCCTCATCACGACTCCCAGGTCGCCTACGGGCGTCAAATCAAAAGATCTGCATCTGGCGAGTCGAACATGTCCGCGGATACTTCCGGCACTAAAAGCCATATGCTATTTCATTTCACCAGAGTAAATGACATTGTAATGCGGGATAACATTTAGGGTCAGTCAAAGATTCTTTGACTCACCTACGAATTCCTTATTTTTGACACAAAAGGTAGATGGATGTTTTAATAAGCATGTGTGAGATAGATTGCCTCCACTTACGCTTTACTTTCGAGCAAGGTCTGTCTAGGGAGGTCAAGTCACGAATGCTACTTATGGAGCCGCCATATTGGGTCTTTAAGCGAGCCTAACCAAAGGCAAGCGTATTCGAATTTAGAGGATTTCGGTACCGTACATTGAAATAAAAACAAAATGCCAACTGTTTTTCATTAAAAATTTAATTGGGCATCTACTGGCCATGTATGTACAACTGTATAACACTTAAATGATATGAATACATTCACAGCTATTGGAATAGGAAGATAATTAACAGAGCCTGAAATTTCTTGTTGAGAAACAAGAATCAACAGAAAAGCTCATGTTCTTCTCTTTTACTTCCTTACAACTTCGTCTTACTGTGTTTTTTATTAATATCATCTGTCAAATACGTAATCTTATTGACAGAAACATAGACATCTGTACAGTACCTGTGTCATATCGGTACATGAAATACTGAACTTGAAGTACTGTATTTAAAGTACTAAACGACGGTTGTAATAAATTACCTTCAGCGTGTTCTTTATTAAGAAAGTAATTTCCGATATCTACTGCGTTTCTAAAAGGTTACCCAAGTATGTTGACAAACACTGAATGCCTCTTGAGTTGAGTGCATTAAATTATGTACGATAACTGTTGTTATCCATTCATATGGTATTTCTTTCGGTTCTAAGGCAAAAATATTCTGCACATATGCAACAAGAGTGATGTTCTTAGCTACTCTTAACTAGTTTATTGATAACCCATGCAGCTATATAGTACAAAGTGGTGGTGGTGATTATTGTTTTAAGGGGAACTACAACTGAACAACCATCCTCTATAAACACTCATCAGAAGAAAAATGGAAGGGGACCAACACTTCGAAAAATGAAGGTATCGGCAAAAGAAAGATGAAGGCCACAAAGTGCGTGGAAATGAAAAACTTCCTAGGCCTCGAATGCGCTAATGCCGTCGCGGTCGGAAAAGAACAAGTGTTGACCAGGGGAGGTCGGATGGACTAGAATAGTGAAAGCCATGTCAAGACTCAGCTAAGGGCCTCGTAGTCACAACCCAAAATAGATTTCCCCCCGTGGGTGGGGCAATAGAACAACACCCACGGTCTCCCCTGCCTGTCATAAGAGGCGACTGAAAGGGCGTCAGGCGCTCCTAACTAGGGAGCGTGGGTTGTCGACCACGGGGCTCTTAGCTGAGTCCTAATATTCATGGATATAATAATAATAACAACAATAATAATAATAATAATAATAATAATAATAATAATAATAATAATAATAATAATAATAATAATAATAATAATAGTTAAGAAAATTAAAGCCATTGGTAGACACGATTCCATAAGAAATAGAAATTCAATCTCTATTAAGGTGAGTTAACCTAGGTTGGGCTATTTTAGGGATTACATTAGGATATTATGTTAGGCTATGGTACATTAAATTACAGTAGTTGGTTAGTGCGAGCGAAGCGAGTGTTGTGAACTTTAAGTATTTGTCCAGCCATATAATGTACTCTATAGAGCATTTAAGATGAATGAAATTTAGCTGTAAATAATAACTACAGTACAGTATAAGACTGTTATTATCAATAAAATTGTTGTAATAATGGACATAAATTGTTGGTTTGAAGTGCTAGGCTTATTCTTTGTTGTGATTATAATTGGTAAATGAAGAGGAATAAGCATTTCAAATATCTGTGAAACATTTCTACGTTGCATGTAGGGTTAGAATGATACTGTCTGTAGTTTACATGAAAAGGAGTGGAATGAAATGGCGTTTGACTTTTAGTGCCAGGAGCGTCTGAGGACAAGTTCGGCTCGCCAGGTGCAGGTCTTTTGATCTGACTCCCGTAGGCGACCTGCGCGTCGTGATGAGGATGAAATGAAGATGAAGACACCCAGCCCCCTTGCCAGCGAAACTGACCAATTATGGTTAAAATTCCTGAACCTGCCGGGAATCGAGCCTGGGACCCCTGTGACCAATGGCCAGCACACTAACCATTTAGCCATGGAGCCGGACACATGAAAAGTAAATTTTCATTAACATCAATACTACCTACTATTACACACTTCCTGTTACTTTTCCTGCTTGTTTTGAAAGACAATGCTCTTTCTTTGGGAGGTTTCCTATTATATGTCAAAGACTTAGGTGGATTAGGGACGTTGAAAATTGTTGAGATGGAAATGCACTTGACCAGTTTCCGTCCATCTGACCTCCTTAGTTCAAATTGCGATTCTTCAAAATGATGCTAGAAGAAAATACATAAGACCTATAAATATAAAACATCGTTCATATAAACATACTATTATTCAGGAATAATATGAATGTAGCCTATAACTTCACTAACCTTGCACAAGAAGCAATTATCTGTAGGTTGAAATTTGTCACGCCTACAGTTTTGTACCCACTGAGCTCTCCTTTGCTTATCTCTCGGAAAGCGAAACACTAATTCCGTCAGCTGTCTTATTTTGACAATTTGGTGCGGCGCAGTATCCCGTTTTCCTTCAAAATACAAGTAATAACTCGCATCATTACATCGGACACGCCCACATAACGATATTTGAGACCCAATATGGCCGCCACCGCAAAGGATTGTGGTAGCGTGACCAGACCTCCCTAGACAGACCTTGCTTTCGAGCCCAGACGATGCTACTCTCTAGTGGCAGGTTCGCTTACCACGTTCAACATAAGCACGGCCGACTGGATCCCTCGCTGCGCTCCAAGGAGCTAGCTAGAGTGACGCATCAAGTCGGCCGTGAACATAAGGGTAGCAGGAGGCATCGAGTAATTCTACCCCCTTGCGGGAGAGGAAGTAACTATAAACGGGATCAGTGAAAGTTGATCCCGGTTTACGGTATACTCCGCCGGCTAGGGGGAGTGTTGCAAGCTTGGCTGCGCCTGCGTATTGCTTCCTTCAGGCTACAGGCAAGGGCTCACTTCACATGAGCACGAGCCTTGTTCCCCGGGAGAACGGCGCTAGGTGTTCGACAGATCTCGTCCTGATTTTCACAAAACACAAATTCATATCGTACTCAAAATAACGAAAAGGCACCAGCATAATTGTACTGTACATAAATAATATTCCTTACAGTTCCAAGCTACGTGCTGGAGCCCGGTAGCACGTACTGACCGGCCGCCACTGTCTGTACCCCTTATTTACAATACCATTTATGTGATTGCCCCAATGAAGAACTTTCCTTATACTAATTAACAGCTAGATACTTACAATGATTCCCAAAATGAACTTTCACCCCATCAATGCATTAATGAAAACTGAGAGGACTTTTCCTATTTGTGAAACTCACAACCTTGACTTTTAACCCCGTTTATCATCATATCATTGGCTGCTATCCACCTCACAACATTATCGAGGTCATGTTGCAGTTGCTCACAATCTTGTAACTTATTTATTACTTTGTTCAGAATAACATCATCCGCAAAAAGCCTTACGTCTGATTCGACTTCTTTACTCATATCATTTGTATATATAAGAAAACATAAAGGTCCAATAATACTGCATTGAGAAATTTCCCTCTTAATTATAACAGGGTCAGATAAAGCTTCGCCTACTCTAATTTTCTGAGATCTATCTTCTAGAAATATAGCAACCCATTCAGTCACTCAGTTTTCGATTCTGAGTCTTAGAAGCAGTAAAAAGGACGAATGAAGAATATTAACATGGATTTTTTTTTTCATGAATATGTCTTATGGCTACAGTTTAACTTTCGCTATTAAATCCGCATGCCGGCTAGCAAACTAATTCCCTGCCCCTATTGTGAGGTCGGCCGTAGGCTAGGAATTCCCGTGCATTTTGGATACGATTTTGAAGTTACAGGCGTCGTCACGAAATGGTGCGAAGTTATCTACAATATAGCTGCTATCAATAGTTAAAAAACCGGGCTGAAAGGCTCAGACGGTTGAGGCGCTGGCCTTCTGATCCCAACTTGGCAGGTTCGATCCTGGCTCAGTCCGGTTGTATTTGAAGGTGCTGAAATAAGTCATCGTCGTGTCGGTAGATTTATTGGCACGTAAAAGAACTCCCGCGCGACTAAATTCCGATACCTCGGCGTCTCCGTAAACCGCCAAAAGTGGGACGTAAAGACAATAACAAAGACAAAGACACCTCCGTACAGGCCATGAAGGCCCTTGGCGGAGTGGAAGGTAAAGGCTTCCACCATTGTTAACCGCGGCAAGTGATGGGGTAGAGTGGTTAGCTCTACGCCCGGCCGCCTTTGCCCCCAGGAATTAACCTGGTACTCATTTTTGGTGTAGGATGAGTGAACCTCAGGGCCATATGCACCTTCGGAAGTGGAAATCTCGTTTCTTAAATTTTACGACTTCCTGACGGGGATTCGAACCCACGTCCTTCCGGGCGAACCGAGCACGCCTTTACCGCGTCGGCCAGGCAGCCCCTAAAGACAACAACATTATTATTATATAGTCAAAAATCATGATTATATTATATTATATTATATTATATTATATTATATTATATTATATTATATATTCAAAAATCATTTCTAATCTTTGCATTCTCTCTTAGCTATATCTTTGTCCTTTAAGAAGTTCCTTACACACACACACACACATATATATATATACTATCTGCTTTACGTCGCACCTACACAGACGGGTATTAGGTCAACGAAGGTATAGGAAAGGGCTAAGAGTGGGAAGGAAGCGACCGTGGTCTTAATTAAGGTACAGTACCAGCATTTGATGCCTTTGCTGGCAGGACCTAGTGTTTACAGTTCACTATGTCTTCTGGTATAGGCTAGAGCAATTTTGTTACTTTCAGAGATCTGTCTCTGTCTTTTCCTTGGCTTTGACAATATGAAAGTGACTGAGGTATGAGCGATGCTAGTAATGCCAATCCTTATGCAGTCAGTCCCTGCTATGAATGGTGTGAAAATGTTGCTCATGGGGTCGGTTGGTGTATGCATTTCAGTGGGCTTGGCAGACTGATATGTAATAGCAACTCTGGCTCGGTGAGGAAAGCAACGGGAAACTACCTCACTCCTCATTTCCCTAGTACGCCTCTTCAGTGATGCCTAGGCCATCTATGACAGCTAATGGCAGAGCTGTTGAGGATCCCACCAGCGGAATCGCTGACGGACTGAACATACACACCAGCATTTGCCTGGTGTGAAAATGGGAAACCACGGGAAACCATCTTCAGGGCTGGCTACACTGGAACCCACTCTCTTCCGAATGCAAGCTGTTAACTACGTGATCCAAACCGCACAGCGACTTTCTCTGTAGTAATATATATAATATGGTATACTAATCAAAGAGGAATTTGGAAAGGGAAACACAATCCAAGGAGAGGAAATCAAAACCTTGAGATTTGCCGATGATATTGTTATTTTATCTGAGAGTGCAGAAGACCTCGATAAGTTGCTGAATGGTATGGACGGAGTCTTGGGTAAGGAGTACAAGATGAAAATAGAAAGGTCCAAAGCAAAATTAATGGAGTGCAGTCGAACGAAGGCAGGTAATATTAGATTAGGAAATGAAGTCAGGAAGTACAGTAGATGGATATTGTTACTTGTGTAGTAAAATAATTAACGATGGCAGAAGTAAGGAGGACATAAAATGCAGACTAGCACAAGCAAGGAAGAGCTTTCTTAAGAAAATAAATTTGCTAAATTCAAACATTGATATCGGAATTAGAAGGATGTTTCTGAAGACTTTCATCTGGTGCGTGCCATTGTATGGAAGTGAAACATGGACGATAACTAGCTCAGAAAGAAAGAGAATAGAAGCTTTAGAAATGTAGTGTTACTGAAGAATGCTGAAGGTGAGAAGGATATATCGAATCACGAATGAAGAGATACTGAGTTGAATTGGTGAGAGGAGATGGTTGTGGCTAAATTTGACGAGAAGAAGAGATAGATTGATAGCACACAACTTAAGACACCCAAGACTTGTTCAGTTGGTTTTTGAAGGAAGTGTAGGTGGTAAGAACGGTAGGGGTAGACCAAGGTATGAATATGACAAGCAGATTAGAGCAGATGTATGATTCAGTAGTTACGTAGAAATGAAAAGGTTAGCACAGGATAGGGTGGCATGGAAGGCTGCATGGACTGATGACTCAAAAAACAACAACAACAACATACTAATCCTTTATAGACAATATATTTTGCATTGCCTTTGTAGATGCCAATCCACTTTTCATGTATGCCTTGCCTTTCTGGCAGCCTCTAAATGGGAGAAGCAGAAATGAATGCATTTCACCCCTTGTTTTATTAGATGCATTCATAACATTAGCTGCATATGCAATTAGTTGAAGGATGAAGTGCATTTTGTCTAGCGCTTGAGGTGAATCATTCATTTGAGACTTCCAGTACATTGTGAACTAGCGTAAGTTGGAAACTCACATCTCACTGAACTCAGCGTGGAGGACTTGGCGACACCCGGCGAAAGTGGTGTAAGTACGGACTGCGGTTCAAGTGTTCTATTGAAAAACTAAACTTACTTAACGGTCCTTTCTTTTCGTTACCATTTCATGAGAAATTAGAACTTGTTGAAAATGATCCACCAAAGAAACTCTTTGTTTGAAAACAAACACAAAGGCATTTACTCGATATTTGAACGAGCTCTATGGCCGTATACGGAGGATGCGTGGCTGTAAACAATTAACTACAATGTATTGTTAGCCCTGTCTTTTATTAGCGAAAGAAAGGAACGTATAGAACACTCATGGTATGACGATTTGAATGACGTTTATAAAGTATATAAAAGAAACAGAAATTATGGCCATGGCCGCTTCCTTCCCACTTCTGGCACTTTCCTATCCTATCGTCGCTATAAGAGATATCTGTGTCGGAGTGCGACGTAAAGCCAATTGTAAAAAAAAGTAGAGGAGACAGAAATTCTTTTAAGCATATTGTCGATCTAAAAGAGCTTCATTATTTGGAAAAAGAAACACAAGAATTGAGATTTGTTTAAGTGAGCAGCAGAAAATAGGTAGGGAAAAGCACCATGGAACTGTTAAACAGACAAATTATGTGTCATTTAATAACTGTTGTTTGCTTTCCAGGCTTTCAGGGACTTGCTTTTAGGGGTTATGACAAAAATGGTCTATCTTTGAACTGAGAAATCTATATTCCAACTTAGAAAAATATTGGCACGTTACGACAATCAACTTCGAGCGCACTTGAAAACTTCAGTAGTTTTTCGTGGTACTTCTCCCACACGTTAAGAATGATTTGATATACCTTCCCTCTCTCTCTCTCTCCCTCTCTCTCTCTCTCTGAGTTACTGACTAATAAGAGGCGCGTTTAGTTGCCTTGATTTTTTCTACCTTACGTCTCCATGAAAAATCGGACAATTGATCTAGAATAAAAGAAATAAGGTAAGCAATATTTTACTGAAATGCTTTAATGGTCACTCATAATCACTGTTAAAAAGCTAAAACAAAATCTACTGTGTTAGTTTTAACGATAATCGCAAATGAATTCAATGGCATGTTTTAGTTGACAGCTTCCTCTAAGTAGAAAACGTCAGTGGATACAATGCACAGATATAACAAGTAAAATATAGATTTGATAAAAATTGAAAACATTAAGTGATTAAATTAAAACAAAGAGATCATTAACAGAAACGAACAGTTACAACAGGCCGTGTACAGTGTCAGCCCGGTGGTGGGAGCAAGCTGACCTCCCCAGCCCAAAGAATCCTGCGCGTGACTTCTACTGCATAGCCTAGTAACCGTGATCCGTATGAAAGATAACGAGAAAAGGTCAACGGAATGGATTGCACGTGACCTTCAGAAAGGACGATGCTATGCTGCACTTCAAACTAACATGCTTTGTCAGCGTTAGTCTCACCAGATGTCATCTTACATAACTCATACATAGAAGCATGATTTTTTTCGCATTGATTTATGTTCGAATTCGCGAAAAGGAAACAATTTTTCGTGTTATTTCGCGAAATACGTCTTCACCCATCGCTTGAAATTCACTGTAATAATTTTCTAAAATTGTTCACTTAAAGTTCCATTTTTGTCATTTGTGAATTATTTATGTGAAATACAATATTGATAATCATTCATAATTCCTTATGTATTCTTTACGAGGACTATAATATAGCTCTAATCAAGATTACATAACAAATTACTCTTTCACCCTACATCGTTAAAGGATTTCCAAGAAGATTAAAATTCACAGGTACCTCTGTCGAACTGAGAAATCCTTATTCAGCCTTCCATTTCTCTTCACACAGATAATATTAGAATACAATTTCATGCTCGTTATTTTCCACGAATTTCGCTGCAGTTTCGCACTAACGGTAAAATAAGTAAATTTTGTTTTAAACTGGCTTTATCGCTTTAATTCGCGGTAATTCGCGAAAACGAAATCACGAATTTCTTAACCATAATCATATGATTCGTTAAGATATCTCAAATTCGCTTCAAAGTATTTTTTGTTGCATTTATCATTAATGCGAAAAAGTTATGACTACTATTAGTGGTGGTGGTGATTATTGTTTTAAGAGGAAGTACAACAAGGCAACCATCCTCTATATAACACTAATCAGTGAGAAAAATGGAAGGGCCAACACTTCGAAAAATTAAGGTGTCGGACAAAGGAAGACAAGGGCCAAGAAGGGCATGAAAATGAAAGACTCAGTAGGCCTCTAGTGCTCTAATACCGTCGGGATCCGAAAAGAACAACAGTTGACCAAGGGAGGTCCGATATGATACATGAAAGGAGCCTGGCACAAGTAAGTGGAAGCAATGCCAGGACTCAGCTGACGGCCCCGTGGTCGCCAACCCACGCTCCCAACTTGAGAGCCCCTGGGGCAGTGGTGGTGGTGATTATTGTTTTAAGAGGAAGTACAACTAGGCAACCATCCTCTATATAACACTAATCAGAGAGGAAAAAAGAGAAGGGATCCGACACTTCAAAAAATGAAGGCATCGGCCAAAGAAAGACAAGGGCCATGAAGGGCGTGAAAATGAAAGATCCCTAGCCCTCGCAAACCTAATAGCGTCTGGGTCGGAAAAGAACAAGAGTTGACCAAGGGAGGTCGGATAGGATAGATGAAAGTGAGGAGCCTGGCACAAGTAAGTGGAAGCAACGCCGGGACTCAGATAAGGGCTTCGTGGTCGCCACCCTACGCTCCCAAGTTGAGGGCCCCATTTAGTCGCGTCTTACGACAGGCAGAGGATACCGTGGGTATTATTTTACCGCAACCTCCCACAGGGGGAAACTCTACTCATACACTTGAGACTCAGACATGGATGTTATGCCAACCATCCTGATCGTGGTAAAATGCTGGACTCTCCCACGTGCGAATATGATCCCCCGTGAGGTGCAAATTTAAACCATGTTACATTTATTTGTACGAAGTACAGTGCAGCACGAGTGGTGGTGGTAGTGATTACTGTTTTAAAAGGAAGTAACTTACAACTAGGCAACCATCCTCTGTATAACACGGAAAATAATGGAAGGGATCCGGCACTTCGAAAGATGAAGATATCGGCCGAAGAAAGACAAGCGCCATGAAGGGTGTGAAAATGAAAGATCCCTAGCCCTCGCAAACTAATAGCGTCGGGGTCGGAAAAGAACAAGAGTTGACCAAGGGAGGTCGGATAAGACAGATGAAAGTGAGGACCCCGGCACAAGTAAATGGGAATAATGCCAGGACTCAGCTAAGAGCCCCGTGTTCGCCAACCCACGCTTTCAAGTTAAGAGCCCCTGCGGCCCATTTTAGTCACGTCCGACGACAGGCAGGGAATAGTGTGGGTGTTACGCTCCATACTCCCACCCACAGGGAGAGAGGGCCAGTGCAGCACGAAAAAGTGATGTTCACAAAAGTGATACAAATCGGAACTCGACCTCCTGCAAGCGCGCAAGTCTCACTTTCTCCCTTCATCCACAGCGTACACTTAATCTCAGATTAATTTTTCAGAAAGTGACTTTGTAGTTTTATCATTCGCAATTTTCATTTAATTTTATTTAAGCAACATTTGTACTGTATAATTCCAACTTTCTGACTGGAGAGAATGCAAAATAATCTACTTCTACTACTACTCCTTTTCCCACATCCGTATGGTCGCGGCCGCGAATTTTGTCTTAAATGTTGATTTGGAACTGTTTTACGGCCGGATGCCCTTCCTGACGCCAACCTTGTATGTTGGGATGGAGCAATCCTGGTCACCTTAAACAGTTCATCACCGAGGCATGCCGATTCATTTCGCCGGAGATGTTGGAAACGTACCAGACGGTCGTTATAACATCTCACACAGTTCTGTATCGACCACAGAGGTCGTCAGTTCGAGCAGGTGCTGCGTTAAAAGTCGTAGGTAACTGAAATCCTGTCACATGTTTCCTAGCCTCTTCCAACCCAGCTCCCTCCCCTATGCCACCATACCAACGGCCCTTTTCATGGCTAAATAAACAAATGAGTCTGTGAAAACTATTAAGTATGCAACCTTGCCGCATCCCAGTCCACTGGCGGAAAAAGAAACGTGGAATTCGAACCTTCGAGCACCTTCCACTATCACGAATCTCACCTGCCAAGTGCGTTAATGCGAGGCTTGACACGCAACAGGCAGTTCCCACCTACACAACCGAGGAGAGTAGCTCAGTATTAAAGAAAACACTAGTTGTAACATCCACTCACCGTCAAGTTAATTCATTCATAACATTATACATAAAGATATCACACTCACACAAACAAGGAAGAAACAGTCAAAGAAGTCACAGTTTCTCAAGTCTTCCACAGGAGCACTGCATATGGCCTATGGAGGTGAATAGATTACTAACATATCTACAAAAATATTACTGATTGGCGCAGCCATGTCAAGATGATTTGACTCTCCGGTATCCTTCGTCTGTTAAAATTTATACTGATGGCTCAAAAATACCAAAACTCAGCGTAGGATGTGCATTCTCTTGTCTTGATCAAAATGAAGCTCAGGTTTTCGTTTGCCAGAACATATTTATATCTATGAAGCAGAAACTGTTGCCATTATAGAAGCCCTCAAATATGCCAGACGATTCTACCGTAAAAGTATCACTATTCTTATCGATTCACTGAGCACCTTTCCACTCTGTCTACACCGCTTATCCTCCAGAAACCCAATATCTACCACATCAGTATTATTCAAAAATCATATGAACTCCAAAGACGCGGCTGCAGAGTAAAATTCGTCTGGGTTCCAACCCACATCGGGATACCACATAATGAAACAGTACGTAGATGCCTTAGCGAAGGAAGCATGTTCAGTCGACAGGTCATGAATACTCTCAGCAAATTTATGGATTATACAGTGATTATATACAATAGAACCTATAGTCAGTGGACAAAGAAGTGGGAGGAAACAAAGAGCCACAAAGGTACATCTTACTCAATGATCGAACAGAAACCCCCGCGTTGATGGGGTGAAAGTTCCTTTTGGGGATCATTGTAAGTATCTAGGTGTTAATATAAGGAAAGATCTTCATTGGGGTAATCACATAAATGAGATTGTAAATAAAGGGTACAGATCTCTGCACATGGTTATGAGGGTGTTTAGGGGTTGTAGTAAGGATGTAAAGGAGAGGGCATATAAGTCTCTGGTAAGACCCCAACTAGAGTATGGTTCCAGTGTATGGGACCCTCACCAGGATTACCTGATTCAAGAACTGGAAAAAATCCAAAGAAAAGTAGCTCGATTTGTTCTGGGCGATTTCCGACAAAAGAGTAGCGTTACAAAAATGTTGCAATGTTTGGGTTGGGAAGAACTGAGAGAAAAAAGAAGAGCTGCTCGACTAAGTGGTATGTTCCGGGCTGTCAGCAGAGAGAATGACATTAGCGTGGAATGACATTAGTAGACGAATAAGTTTGAATGGCGTTTATAAAAGTAGGAAAGATCACAATATGAAGATAAATTTGGAATTCAAGAGGACAAACTGGGGCAAATATTCATTTATAGGAAGGGGAGTTAGGGATTGGAATAACTTACCAAGAGAGATGTTCAATAAATTTCCAATTTCTTTGAAATCATTTAGGAAAAGGCCAGGAAAAGAACAAATAGGGAATCTGCCACCTGGGCGACTGCCCTAAATGCAGATCAGTATTGATTAATTGATTGATTGTCGTCGTTGGTTCGCACAATGGAACACTCAACGACGATTCATCTCGACAATCACTCGAATGCGATTCAATCACGGAAGTTTTAGAAGTCACCTTTATCGCATCAACGTAGTGGACACACCATACTGTTCATATGACGGCCAGTCGATTCAGGACCTAAACGATCTCTTTTCTGCATGTGTTCATTACTACCAACAGCAAAATGTGTTGATTACATCTCTGCTTTACGCTAAGCAACAGTTACCAGCCTGTGTAAGTACACTACTGGCGACTAAAGACAAAAAAGTGTATACTATTATTAGCATATATTTAACAAAAACTTGTTTACAAATTTCACTGATTTTGTATGTATGTGATTATAATGTGATGAAGTGCAACATACCGTACCAGGAATGCATATGGCCTGGCACATTATATTTTTAATTCGTAATTTATTTACGATATGATAGCTCTAGCATTTGGAATCAGAGAGCGAAGCGAAGGGCATACGAGACTCAGCTGCTAGCTATGGGAGTGGTGGTGGTGATTATTGTTTTAATAGGAAGTACAACTAGGCAACCATCCTCTACATAACACTAATCAGACGGAAAAATAGAAGGGATCCGACACTTCGAAAAATGAAGATATCGGCCAAAGGAAGACAAGGGCCACGAAGGGCGTGAAAATGAAAGACTCCCTAACCCTCGCAAACCTAATAGCGCCGGGGTCGGAAAAGAACAAGAGTTGACCAAGAGAGGTCGAATAAGATAGATGAAAGTAAGGAGCCTGACACAAGTAAGTGGAAGCAATGCTAGGACTCAGCTGAGGACCCCGTGGTAGCCAACCCACGCTCTAAAGTTCAGAGCTCCTGGGACCCCTTTTAGTCGCCTCTTACGACAGGCAGGGGATACCGTGGGTGTTATTCTACTTCCCCCACCCACAGAGGGATAGCTATGGGAGTGAGAGAGACAGCGCTACGTCACAGGCAGAGAACCGGCCAGATGACGTAATTGCCACGTGTTGCTAACTCACCCGTCTAGAAATTACTGGAACAATTTTGATATCTACTAAACGCTGTTATCTACGAAATAATGAAGTATGCCATCGTGAAACTCACATTTTAAAAAGTGGTTTTTTTTTTTTTTTTTTTTTTTTTGCTATTGGCTTTACGTCGCACCGACACAGATATGTCTTATAGCGACAATGGGACAGGGGCTAGGACTGGGAAGGAAGCGGCCGTGGCCTTAATTAAGGTACAGCCCCAGCATTTGCCTGGTGTGAAAATGGGAAACCACGGAAAACCATCTTCAGGGCTGCCGATAGTGGGGTTCGAACCCACTATCTCCCGAATACTTGATACTGGCCGCACTTAAGCGACTGCAGCTATCGAGCTCGGTATTTTTTTTAAAAAAGTAGAGTAGCCCAAATTTGAAGTAAATCCATCTACTTGTTTCCGAGATATTAGGGTGGAAAAAGAAGCAGATTTTTTTTTCGCTTGAAGCAGAGAGCCAGCTCCGCTTCCTGTATATAACAGCCTCGCCTCGATGAGTAAGGTATACTTCCAGCATCTATGCAGTTCAGCCTATATCCCATCGAAAGTTGCACTCAAGGCCCACAAGGCCGAAGGCTAAAATCGCTCACTGGATCTGGGTTTACCCACATATCCTCCGAGATGCGTGGTCTATAGTAAAGGCAGTTGCAATCCACAACTCGGTACTGACGCCGTGTCGCCTTACGCGAAGTTGTTCGTCGAAGTTGTAAGAATTCTGCCGTGATAAAAGACTTAGAAAAATCCGGCGTGTACTACGACGATACTTATAAACTTTATGCTGTGTTGCGAACTTGTAAAAATCCGACGTGTATCAAGTGGAACTCTGTTTTTAATAATAAGTTGTAAAATTTTGGCAGTGTTACGGACTAGGAAAAATACTGCGTGTGCTAATTCGAACTCTATTATTACCGGTGACATCTCCGAACTTGATAAAATTTCTGCATGTGTTTAACATTGAACTGTGTCTTCTCATAACTTAGAGTATTCTGAGTATTAGGAACTCAGTAATTATCATAGCATTACTTTGAAGTTATATAACGGACTGTGATTCAAAGTGCACATAACAGACTGTGATTCAAAGTTCACGTAATAGACCGCGATTATAAGTGCAATTATGAATGCTATTTATTACTGACTTGCGAATATTCAATTAGCCAGAGAGTGCTAAATGTTAACACACTCGATCAGTTGTCAATTGAACTTTCTCGTGTGTCTACAACATTATACGACACCAGAAATCTTGACCGAGTGTTAAATCTCTTATCAACTCAACACCTGACTCGACGTGGGACATAGTACGTGGTTCGACGAGGGATGTAATACGTGGCACAGCGAGGGAAATGGAACATGGTTCGACGTGGTGCTGACAACATCGATGGCGTTCCAGTCGCTGTTCGAGGAACGGCATTCACCAGTTCCAGCTTCCTCAAAACTTTCAGGTGATATGAGTGCATTTATCATTTTAAACTGGTAAAAGCAAGAGATTACTTTAAAAACTATGTATTGCACTAGACAGTTACTGACTCACTGAAGAGGCACTTTATTATTTTCAAATGTTCTTTTAAAATGCTACGTTAACTAAGTGTTTATCTCATAACAAGTGCCAACTAATTTTCCAGTGAAAATTAATTTCGAGAGTAAATTAATAATTTAGACAGACTTTAAGTGCTTCAAAATAATTTCATTTCAAATTATTCAAATATTACTGTGAAGTGTAAAGCTTAGAAAAATACATTAGGCATTGATTTAGAAATACGGTACTTTAGGTTTCATATGATAGTAATTTATGAAAACAAGTGTTTATTCCAGAACATTCTAAAGACTTATGAAACCACACTTAACTTTATTTCATGTAGAAATAAGTTCGTTTTTCAACTTCATTTATAGCAAGGAATTTCCAGAATTTTAATTTTGATTGAATATTCATGAAAGAATACATTTCCAAGTCATTTCTCAGTTTTAAATGCGAGATAATAAGAAGGTTATTTGTGCGCCTAGACATTTGAATAAATTTTCACTTAGCAAAAATAACATCTATTATTTCGCTCTGCGAATTCCTTTCTCTGTACCGGCTCCTAAGAATCGATTACTACCGGGCCGATGACCTTCGACGTTAGGCCCCTGTAAACAACAAGTATCGTCATCAAGCGATCACTACGTGAGACCTCTATCGTGCTCCTTAGCCCAACAACTTTTCCTGGTACAATATATATATATTCCACACAGTGACAATGACGTATAATGAATTGTAAATTTCCAACCAGTATATTGTCATATCCAGGTGGGTGTTTGGCCTGATACTGATCTAAAGCCAAATATTTTAAAAAAATATTCCACAACAACATCTGTCCTGATCTCTCTCTCTCTCTCTGTATATATATATGTATGTGTGTGTGTGTGTGTGTGCACCTCCTGTTATAGGGTATATGTTCTTCGTATCTGTGCTCGTTTTACGGGTTCGTTCGTGAATTAATAGTGAATTAATAGTGGCGCTCGCAATTCCTGCTGTATTCTTCTAGCCCGTAACCACACATCTCGTTATATGACTCCGAGTTATGGACAGGGAGAAGGAGGAGTCCCTATTACTTTAGTGGTGATGATCCTAAACATCAATATGGAGTAGCTCTGCTCCTCTCTTCTGGTCTGGTGAAGTCAGACATTGATATCATTCCGCTTGGAGATCGTTGTCCAAGTTTATGCTCCACCACGAGATAAAGGCGACGAATTGCATGAGGAATTTTACACTTGCGAAAAAATATCAAGACACCAAGAAGGGGTTGTGCTAGATTAACGAACGCTGATAGGCGTGTTCATACATCTGAAAGATTGTTCAAATTTCCCTCAAATTGCTTTAGCGTGACGTTAGTAGTGGTCCCATGACGTTGTACATCGAATTTGCTTTAGATACGGGCTGTACTCTGCGAGAGCGTTAGTTACCTGTGAGACAGGACGGAGTGACTGTGAGTGGGTCAAGTGTCTTTACTACGATGAAGAGAACAGTATCAACAGCTCACTGCAGGTGAACGAGGCCGTATAATAGAACCGCGCTATTGCAGAACGACTTGGCAGGAATGTCTCCACTGTGCATGCATGTTGGCAACAGTGGTCACGAGAAGGTGCGCTCGCAAGAAAACCGGGCTCCGACATCCCCATGGCACCACCGAGATGGAGGACCGCTGAATTCGGCGTATGGCTGTGGTGCAGCGGACCGCATCTGCAGCAGCAATTCGAGCGACAGTTGTCACCACAGTGACGCAACGAACTGTTCGAAATCGGTTACTTGAAGAACAGCTCCGAGCCGGACACCCTGCGGCGTGCATTACACTTACCCCAAACCACCGCCATATGCGATTTCAGTGGTGTGAAGCGAGAGCTTATTGGAGGATGGAGTGGAGGACCTTGGGTTTTCCGATGAAAGCCAGTTCTGCCTCGGTGCCAGTGATGGCCGTGGGTTGGTTATAGGAAGGCCAGGTGAGCAATGTATGTTCCAAAACAATAGGTGCTACGTCAGCGTTTCCCCCGAGGTCATTGAACCCTAGTAGTAACGGTAGGCCGTTTCTGACCTGAGGTAATTGACCCCTAGTTGAGTAGTAGGGGTATGGTGGTTCGCGGATTTTGCATACGAGAGCAAACCCAATCTCACAGTCGCCATATTTGAGGGGCCTACCCTCACAGGGCCCAGTTTTACGGCCAGATGAGCTTTCAGACGTCATCTTGGAGAGGCTTAGCCTAACAGGGTCTAGTTTTACGGCCAGATGCCCTCCCTAGCCTCACAGGACCTAGATTTACGGCCAGGTATCATTCCCGGCGCCATCTTTGAGGGGCCTAACCTCACAGGGCAAAGTTTTACGGACAGACGCCCTTCCCTCCTCACAGTCGCCATCTTGGAGGGGCCTAACCTTACAAGACCTAGTCTTACGGCCATATGCCCTTCTCGTCGCCATCTTGGAGGGGCCTAACCTCACAGGGCCTAGTATAAAGGCCAGAAGCAATTCCATCTTCACAGTCGCCATCATGGAGGGGCCTAAACTTACAGGGCTCAGTTTAACGGTCAGATGCCCTTCCCTCCTATTCCCCTCTCCTAGGCGCGATTTTGGAGGGGCCTAACCTCACAGTTCTCATCTTGGGCCCAGTTTTACGATCAGATGCCCTTTCCTCCACACGCACACACACGCACACACGCACACGCGCCAGTTTGGAGGGGCCTAACCACACAGTCGCCACCTTGGGCCCAATTTTACGGTCATATTCCCCTCCCTCCTCACAGACGCCATTTTGCAGGGCCCTAACCACACAGTCGCCACCTTGGGCACAGTTTTACAGTCATATGCCCTTGCCTCCTCACAGATGCCATTTTGGAGGGGCCTCACAACACAGTCGCCAACTTGGGCCCAGTTTTACGGACAGATACCCTTCCCTCCTCACAGACGCTATATTGGAGGGGCCTAACCAAATAGTCGCTATATTTGGCCTAGTTTTACGTTCAGATGCCCTTTCCTCCTCACAGACGCCATTTTGTTTACAGAGTGCATTTTTACGGCCAGATACCCTTTCCTACTCACGGTCACCATTTTGAAGGGGCCTAACGTCACAGGGCCCATTTTATGGTCAGATGCACTACCCTCCCCCTCATCTGGCGTAGTTTTACGGGTAGATTGCCTTCCCCATCACAGATGCCATTTTGTTTAAAGGGCCCAGTTTTACGGACAATTGCCCATTCCCCCTCATCTGGCCTAGTTTTACGGCAAGATGCCCTTCCCATCACATATGCCATTTTGTATACAGGGCCCAGTTTTACGGTGAGATGTCTTTCCCTCTTCATCTGGCGTACATTTACGTCTAGATGTTCTTCCCCTCACAGACGCCATTTTGGAGGGCACATCACACAGGCTCTTTGTCGTCTCCCCCTTGGACTAGTGACAGAGCTGTGACGTGATAAGCGCGAGCGATTTAAGAATGCACAGGCCTTCTCCTGACAGAGCTGTGACGTCACAGCGTGAGTGATTTGAAATGCGGACCGATGGCTAACGGTGCATGAAGTGAGTCCATTCCTTGTCTCGTTTCTCTACGGTGTCGGTTTTTTGTAAAGAGATGAATCTGTTAAGATCGATTACCGGATGCCCTCCTTGACATCAGGAAAGATGAAATGAATGTCATGATGTATGGAGAGAGGGTAAAACCCGGTAGTGGCACGTAGCCTTCTCCCATCGAATACCATCGAGAGGTCTGCTCAAGGCTTTACGTCTCCATCCGACGGACAAATGACCAACAACCGAGTCATATGCCCTCACGGCGGAGAGGATTGGAAGGCTTTATTGGGCATACAATCCAGCAATTAGAAATTGTATACCACCACCTACCTTACCCTGCTAGGCTGAATGGATCAGGCGGTTGAGACGCTGGCCTTCGCATCGCAAACTTTTGCCTCACCACATACTCGACCATCCTCTTCCTCCTCCTCCTCAAATGCATTTCTACCTAGTTGTCCACCTATGCTAGAGTTGTCTCCGACTGGACTGAGCTCGTTCGATACTAAGGTCATTCCGTTTTAACATGCAGCGATTGCGTCGACATGGTTATGCATGTTTAGACTTGTTCGTTATCAAGGTCCCCCTCTATTAAAAGCATACCTTTATAGATGGTATAAGTGTGAATATTTTCGATAGGTGTGAGGAGGGAAAGGGAATGCAATAAGTAGAACATTTTGATTTTAATGATATATTTAGTGTGTAAATATTTACAAAAATTAAACAAACCACTACCGGTTATACAACAGTCTTGGTTATGCTGCCGACAAGGTTGCTGTACTCCTTAACATCTTATTGTGAAGAGGTAGCATGCTTCCAAAACTGTAACGCCCCCCCGCAACATTCAAATTAAACAAAACATTTATTGTTTATGAAATTAAGTTTTCAAAATATATAATACTATGCATGTTATGCATCGCAAAGAAGATGATGCAGTTCTTATCTTAATGCCATCCATGTGTTTAGTTCCTTTCTGAATTATTCTCAGGTACTGAAAAGAAGGGAAAAAGTTCATCTATACACTGTGTACAGTTTACAATCTTCGATTAAGTCCAACACAATCGCGTTCGATGCGGTTTTCACTTCGATGTTTGTAATGTCGCCGACAGCGTCTGCATGAAGCTACATCGCTTGACATCTTACTGTGGAGAGGAAGGATGTCCCGAAAAGCATCTACATCTATATATATATAAAGAAGTTTGTCTGTACATTTCTCAGAATTTGAAAAGAATTGTATTTCTGTATCGGTCATGTCCACAGTAACAAGGAAATGCACTTTTTAATTTTCCGAAATTTCTGTCTGTCTGTCTGTCTGTCTATCTGTATGTATGTATGTATGTATGTATGTATGTATGTATGTATGTATGTATCTACACGGATCACGAGAAAACGGCTGAAGAGAATTTAATGAAAATCGGTATGTAAAGTCGGGTGATGAACTGCTACAATCTAGGCTATAAATTATTTATTCACGCTGAGTGAAATGGTAGTTTAGGGGAATGCCTAAAATGTAATTCTCAAATATTTATGTAACTAGTGGTCGCGTCTTAATGAAAATCGGTATGCAAAGTCGGGGTAATAAGTCTATATAATCTAGGCCATAAATAATTGTATTCATGCTTAGTGAAAGGGTAGGTTAGGGGAATGCCTACAATTTAATTCACCGGGCGAGTTGGCCGTGCGCGTAGAGGCGCGCGGCTGTGAGCTTGCATCCGGGAGATAGTAGGTTCGAATCCCACTATCGGCAGCCCTGAAAATGGTTTTCCGTGGTTTCCCATTTTCACACCAGGCAAATGCTGGGGCTGTACCTTAATTAAGGCCACGGCCGCTTCCTTCCAACTCCTAGGCCTTTCCCATCCCATCGTCGCCATAAGACCTATCTGTGTCGGTGCGACGTAAAGCCCCTAGCAAAAAAAAAATCTCAAATATTTATGTTATTAGTGGTCGTATCTTAATGAAAATCGGTAGACAAAGACGGGGAGTAAGTATCTACAATCTAGGCTATAAATAATTGTATTCACGCTGAGAAAATGGTAGTTTAGGGGAAAGCCTATAATTTAATTCTCAAATATTTGTGTTATTAGCGGTCGTATATTAATGAAAATTGGTATGCAAAGTCGGAGTATGAGTCGCTATAATCTAGGGCATCAATAACTTTATTCACACTGAGTGAAATTGAGTTTAGGGGGAGGCCGAAAATGTAATTCCCAAATATTCATGTTATTAGCGGTCGTATCGATAAATACTACATAACTAACATAACTTTAGTTATGTTGTAAGTTAGAAGTAGTTATTAAACTTCCGATCACTTATGTCTTACACATTGTTACCGTGCCGTCTGTTATCGCAGAGATATTCGGAATTAGGTTTTTTGTTACTAAGTCCATATCAGCGCCGAGTCACGAGAAAATGTGTAAACAGAATTTGATGAAATTCGGTATCTAAAGTCTGAGAATAAGGAACTACACTCCACGGTATAAATAATTTTATAAGACGCCCTAATATCACAGATTCGAAAGAAAACTAATGTGAAGGCCTACAATAAAGAAAGCTCATAAAATTGATCAACAATAACATTACATTGACCATTGTTTGTTGTGATAAGCTTTGTGTCTTCTGTTTCCACTCATCTCCGATAGATAGGATTACAGCTGCGTACCGAGTATTTTTTTTTAAATTTGCTTAACGTCGCACTGACACAGGCAGGTCTTATGGCAACGATGGGAGGAAAAAGGGCTAGGAGTGGGAAGGAAGCGGCCTTGGCCTTAATTAATGAACAGCCTGGTGTGACTGGTGTGAATATGGGAAACTACGGAATACCATCTTCAGGGCTGCCGACAGTGGGGTTCGAATTCGCTATCTCCCGGATGCAAGCTCAGAGCTGCACGCTCCTAACCACACGACCAACTTGCCCGGTCGTACCGAGTGTAGCAGCCTGCCTGAATATTGGCGGGAAATAGCTGGGAAGTTAGATAACTTTCTTCTTTAGCATGCCATTCCTCTGGTTCATTAATTTTCTGATACTACTGGTACGTAACACATTGGTTCATCATAGCATTCGAGGTATTCAGTCCCTACTCTGAGGCAGTGATTGGAATGAGCAGTGTGCATATTTAACGGAATAAAGGCAGACGAGTGTTCACGGCTGTCTGTGGCCTGGTCATTCCAGCTCTGGAACTTTGGACTGTTAGATCAGCACTGCAGTACTGTTCGTTAATAGTGAGAAAATGTGCGTTTTTTCATTCGATCGAGTATTTTAAATGATAACATGGCTTTTAATCGCTACATTCCTATTGACGTTTTTGTAATGACCTATGTTGACTTCAGTTGGGAAAACCACAAAGTCAGTCTTTCTAAAAATCCCGTAACGAAGCACGGGTACATCAGCTAGTCTCTTTATATAAACAAGATGTGCTCTTGAGAAATGTGCGTTCATGATCATAAACAAAAAGCGATAAGGTATTCCTATTTTCTTCCCACTGCAGACCTAATTATTTTTTCTATCCATTGAGTCTGCTTTTTCTCTTCGTCTCTTTGCAAACAGGAAGGGAAAGGTGGGCTAAATACTAAACTAAAGAGTTTTGGCGCCCACAACAAAGTGCAATCAAACACAGCCGCCTCGTTGAATACAAATGTGTTGCCGTTCACTTTAAAGCCTTGTACATCAACTATTAATGTTCTTGTCATGATGGAATAACGCACTCTACTCTCGATCACAGGATCTCCGAGACTAAAGAAAATATTCACACTTATACCATCTATAAAGGCTTGAGTTCACTAGAGAGTGTCGTTGATAACGAACAAGTCTATTTCTAATCCTGGATAACCATATCGACGTAATCATTGCATGTTAAAACGGAATTTTTAAATCGTCCGCGCCTATTACGTCACAGATCTGTCGCTACTCCAGGGGGAGAGACGACAAAGAGCCCGTGTGATGTGCCCCTCCAAAATGGCGTCTGTGGGGGGAAGGGTATCTAGCCGTAAAACTACGTCAGATGAGGAGGAGGAGGAGGGAAGTACATCTGACCGTAAAACTGGGCCATGTAAACAAAACGGCATCTGTGAGAAGGAAGGGCATCTTGGCGTAAAAATAAACTAGATACGGAGGAGGAAAAGAAAACTGTCCGTAAAACTGGGCCCTGTAAACAAAATGGCGTATGTGATGGGGGAAGGCAATCTACCCGTAAAACTACGCTAGATGAGGACGAGGGAAGGCATCTGACCTTAATTCTGGGCACTGTAAACAAAATATCGTCAGTGAGGTGGGAAGAGCATCTGTCGTAAAACTAGGCCCAAAATGGCGACTGTGTGGTTAGCCCCCTCCAAAATTGCGTATGTGGGGAGGGAAGGGCATCTACCCATAAAACTAGGTCCAATGTGGTGGAGGGGCATCTGACCGCAAAACTGGGCCCAAGATAGCGACTGTGTGGTTACGCCCCTCCAAAATGCCGTCCGTGAGAAGGGATGGGCATCTGTCCGTAAAACTGAACCCAAGCTGGTGACTGTGTGGTTAGGCCCCTCCAAATGGCGTCTGTGAGTAGGGAAGGTATCTAACCGTAAAACTGGGCCCAAGATGGTGACTGTGTGGTTAGGCCCCTCCAAATGGCGTCTGTGAGTAGGGAAGGTATCTAACCGTAAAACTGGGCCCAAGATGGTGACTGTATGGTTCGGCCCTTCCAAAATGGTCTCTGCGAGGGGGAATGGCATCTGATCGTAAAAGTGGGCCACATATAGCGACTGTGTGGTTAGGCCCCTCCAAAATGGCGTCTGTGAGGAGGGAAGGGCATCTGACCGTAAATCTGGGCCCTAGATGGCGACAGTGAGGTTAGGCTCCTCCAAAATGGCATATGTGTGGAGGGAAGGACATCTCACCGTAAAACTGGGCCCAAGGTGGCAACTGTGTGGTTAGGCCGCTCCGAAATGGCGTCTGTGAGGGGGGAAGTCATCTGATCGTATAACTGGGTCCACGATGGGGACTGTGAGGTTATGCCCCTCCAAAATGGCGTCTTGTGGAGGGAAGGACATCTAAACATCTAACCTTAAAATTTGGCCCAAGATGGTGGCTGTGATGTTAGGCCTCTCCAAAATTGCGCCTGTGAAGGGGAAAGAGGGGGAAGGGCATCTGACCTTAAAAACTGGACCCTGTAAAGTTAGGCCACTCCAAGATGGCGGCTGTGAGGAGGAAAGGGCATCTGGCCTTAAAAGTAAGCTTTGTGAGGTTAGACCCCTCCAGGAAGGTGACGGGAAGGGCATGTGGCCGTAAAACTAGGCCCTGTAAAGTTAGGCCCCTCCAAGATGACGACTGTGATGAGACAAGGGCATCTGGCCGTAAAACTAGGTCATGTGAGGTTAGGAAGGGCATCTGGCCGTAAAACTAGATCCTGTGATGTCAGACCCCTCCGATATGGCGTCAGGAATGGCATCTGGCTGTAAATCTAGTCCCTGTGAGGTTAGGCCCCTCCAAGATGGCGACTGTAATGTTAGACTTGCTCTCGTAAGCGAAATCCGCGAACCACCATACCTCTACTACTCAACTAGGTGTCAATGACCTCGGGTCAGAACCGCCCTACCCCTTCCACTAAGGGTCAAAGACCTCATGGGAAAATGCTGACGTAGCACCCATTGTTTTAGAACATCTTGGTGGGAGCTGAAGAAAATATGAAGTGCTGGAAGGAATATGTTGAGAATCTATTTAACGATTTCACCGAGTTCGATAGCTGCAGTCGCTTAAGTGCGGCCAGTATCCAGTATTCGGGAGACAGTAGGTTCTAACCGCACTGTCGGCAGCTCTGAAGATGGTTTTCCGTGGTTTCCCATTTTCACACCAGGCAAATGCTGGGGCTGTACCTTAATTAAGGCCTCGGCCGCTTCCTTCCCACTCCTAGGCCTTTCCTATCCCATCGTCGCCATAAGACCTATCTGTGTCGGTGCGACTGTAAAGCAACTAGCAAAAAAAAAAAGAAAAAAAACACCATGTATCGAAGAATGCAGCAAGGCAAGTCCTGAGAGAGATAACAAAAGAGGAACTATTGTATGTAACCAAGCTTAAGAGTGAAGATAAAGCTGCGGGTCCAGACAAGATATATCATTGCTCAAGCTGTTGGTAAGGCATAAACCTGCTAATTGCACTATCTAACGCAATATATAAGGTTGGGAGAATTCCATCTGAATGGTTAAGATGAACATTTGCTACCATACCTAAAAAACTAGTGCATAAAACTGTGATGATTGTCGCGTGATCAGCCTAATGTCCTATGTCTTAAACGTACCTCTACGTATCATCCACACTCGTATCTATGCGACATGCGAACGCCAAATTGGTCCTACTCAGTTTGGGTTTAGAAACGAACTGGAAACTCACGAGGCTCTTTCCTCTCTGAATTTCTGGTCTGAGAGATACCTGTATATGAATGTCGACGTGTAGGCATGCTTCATCGACCAGCGAAATGCTTGCGATCGCGTATCTCATGCAAATCTTGCTGAGGTTTTATAAACTACTGGTGTTGATGCTGGTGATACATCACCACTCAGCTCTGCTGGAACCAAACAGCAGAGGTCAAAATAGAGGAAGACAGAACTGAGGACAGAGCTATACAGGGCGGTGTCCTGTCCCCTTTCCTGTGTTCAGAGAAGCTGTGGAGGAAGTTAACCTAGGGATCAAGATAAATGGCAATGTCATTAATAACATCCGCTTGCTGATGATACCGCTGTGTTAGCCAGCAACCCTGCTGATCTTCAAATTATTATTAATAACATTGAAAGGATCAGTGCAGCATTTGGTACGTTCATGAATATTGGCAAGATCAAGCTGACTGTTTTTTGAAAACACCTAATCAGGCCTCCGTGCACCTCTATAACACAACTGTTTAGCAAGTATCATCTTTCAAATATCTTGGGACTGCAGTGACTGAGCATTGCGATCCCAAGAATGAAATCTTATCCAGGATTGGGCAAGCCAAAACAATAGTATGAGGGCCCTATTCACCAGTAGAAATCTCAACTTTCAGCTCCGAGTTTGGATGGTGTGATGCTATGGTTTCCCTGCCCTTCTGTATAGTTTTAAATGCTGGAAGCTCAACCCTTTGCAGGAGAGGCGGATTGTACTTGTACTTGTAGAGAAGAATGCTTCAAATATCCTGGACAAAAAGGAAGACCAGTGAGAAAGCCCTCAGCTTTTTAAATAAAGAAAAGAGAGCTCCTAACAACCATCAAGGAACGAAAGCTCAGATACATCACGATGGGTGAACGATTTGATCTTCTCCAACTCATCATCGAGGGGAAAACTGAATAAAAACATTCTGTAGGGAGACAGAGACATACCTGGCTTCTTACCACTGGTATGAACGAACTTCCATCGAAATCTTTCGAGCCGCTCTTTCACGAGTTATCACAAACAACCTTCGTAGGGAGAGGCGTCCTAAGAAGGAGGGACCGACGTATTTCAGAACTGTAATAAACACGGTGGGTTGCATATAGCTAGATCGCAAGGGGCGGGTGAACCACCCAGTTTAGCTCGGCGCGCAAACACACGCAGTTACCACTTATTTTTATTATTTATTTGAAAGGATCAATTACATCCCAGACAATGTGGGCTGTCACAAGGACGAAGTTTAACGAGAAATAAAATACCGGTAATTTAAAACTCAAACTTAAAAATAAACACTAACTCTACAAAATAGTTCAAAAAATATCACTCAGTGTCACAATAAAGAAATCTACAAAAAATCATTTCACGTACAATTATTATTATTATTATTATTATTATTATTATTATTATTATTATTATTATTATTATTATTATTATTATTATTATTATTATTATTATTAAAGAGTTTACCGCCCAGGGTTGATTTTCCCTCGGACTCAGCGAGGGATCCCAGCTCTATCGTCTCAAGTGCAATGTCCTGGAGTGTGAGACATTTGATCGGGGGATAAAACTGGGGAGGAGGACCAGTACCTGGTCCAGGTGGCCTCATATGCTACGTGGAACAGGAGCCTTGTGGAGGATAAGGAGATTGGAAGGGGTAAGCAAGGAAAAGAGAAGGAAGCAGCTGTGGCCTTAAGTTAGGTACCATGCCGGTATTTGCCGGGAGAAGAAGGGGGAAAACCGCGGATTATCACTTCCAGAATGACTGAAGCGGAAATCCAACTCCCCTCTACTCAGCTGACTTCCCGAGGCTGAGTGGACACCGTTCCAGTCCTCGTACCACTTTTCAAATTTGATGGCAGAGCCAGATATCGAACCCGGACCTCCGGGGGTGGCAACTAATCAGAGTAACCAGTACACCACAGAGGCGGACATCTTACAATTAAGAGGTAATGAAATGTCGTATGGCTTTTAGTGCCGGGATATCCCAGGAAGAGTTCGGTTCACCAGGTGCAGGTCTTTCTATTTGACTCCCGTAGGCGACCTGCGCGTCGTGCTGAGGATGAAAAGATGATGAAGACAACACATACACCCAGCCCCCGTGCCATTGGAATTAACCAATTAAGGTTAAAATCCCCGACCCGGCCGGGAATCGAACCCGGGACCCTCTGAACCGAAGGCCAGTACGCTGACCGCTCAGCCAACGACTCGGACAATTAACAGGTATTTTTCTTTTTCTTTTTTTACAAATTGCGTTACGTCACACCGACACAGATAGGTCTTATGATGACGGTGGGATAGGAAAGGGCTAGGAGTGGATAGGATGCGACTGTGACCCTAATGAAGGTACAGCCCCAGCATTTGTCTGGTTTGAAAACGGGAAACCATGGAAAACCATCTTCAGGGCTGCCAAGAGTCGGGTTCGAACCCACTATCTCCCGAACGTAAGCCAATAGCTATGTGTCCAAAACCACAGGGTCACTTGTTCAGTAACACGTAATACAAATCCTAAATGTAGACATTCAAAAAGAAAAGTACCCGTGCAGCGCCGTGTACAACCAGTTAGTATTATTAAAAATCCACAATTTGTTTATTTACTAACTCTATGGTTTCGACCGGGTCAGAAATGAGTGAATGAATTAAGCCCCCATCTAGCGGCGAGGATAGGAACTGTGCCGGTGCCGAAACCTGTCGCACTCCTCTGGGGCAATGGTTAATGACTGACAGATGAATAGCTGCAGTAAAGCTAACGCAGTGAGCTCGCAGTTGCGATCAACAGTATTCTGTAAGAAAGAAGTCCGCTCTCTACATTGGTCTGTTTTCACACCAACTTTGCTTTACGGAAGTGAAAGCTGGATGGATTGGGGATAAATTAGGCTCTATTCATAAGTTAGAAGTAACAGACATGAAAGTAGCGAAAATGATTGCTGCTACAAAAGGTGGGAACAATGGCAGGAAGGTACTCGGAATGAGGAAATAAAGGCTAAGTTAGGAATGAACGATGGATGAAACTGTACGCATAAACCGCCTTCGGTGGTGGAGTTATGTGAGGCGAATGGAGGACGATAGGTTACCTAGGAGAATAATGAACTCTGTTATGAAGGGAAAGAGAAGTAGAGGGAGGCCAAGAAGACGGTGGTTAGACTCAGTTTCTAACGATTTGAAGACAAAAGGCCACAAAACTAGGTACAAACACAGGATTGTGGCGGCGTTTAGTTAATTCACAGATGCTTGCAGACTGAATGCTGAAAGGCATAACGGTCTACAATGTAGATGTCTGTGTGTACGTCCATGAAAAGAATTGATAATGGAGAGTGTTGCTGGAATGGAACCTGATAGGAAGAATTGGAGTACCCGGAGAAAATCCTGACCCACCCCCACTTTGTCCAGCACAAATCTCACATGCTCTGACCGGCATTTGAACCACGCAACCCAGTGATGAGAGGCCGCTTGAGTCACGCAGGCTTTACAGCTGGTATTATTATACAACTACCAGCTGATGTGCCCATGCTTCGCTACGGAATTCTCAGAAATGCTGTCTTTGTGGTTTCCCCAACTGAGGTCAACATAGGTCGTTATAATGATGTCAGTAGGAATGGGGTGATTAAAAGCAATGTTATCATAAAAAGAACGATCAAATTAAAAATCCACATTTTCTCATTTTTAACGAACAGTACTACGCTGTCGATCTAAGAGTCCAAAGTTCCAGAACTGAAATGATCACGCCGCAGACAGCAGGGAACATATCCAGCAGCACACCCTTTCTTTCATCTGCACTGTGGCGAAGCTTGTCCACTGGTGCCGGTTTTGACCCGGAAGTCTATAGCCGAAAAATCGGACCTTCAATTCGAATATGCCATCTTAACATCGAAGGCATCAGTAGAGCAAAATGTGAATGTCTAGCTAAAATTCTGAAAGATCAACAGATTGATGTCATTGCGCTACAAGAAACTCATACAGCCAATGAAATGCAACTAAGAACAAGAGGCAAGATCCCAGGCTTCAAGTTAGTGGCTCACAATAATCACGAGATGTATGGCTTAGCTACCTATGTGAGAAACAATATTACCAACTACGCAGTAGTCGACTGTAGCTCAAGTGATGACATTTTCACTGTCACAATTAAAATTAATAATCTAACAATAATGAACGTATATAAGCCACCAAACACAACGTGGTCCACTCCTCCTCTACCATCCTTACAACACCCAACCGTAATCATAGGAGACTTCAACAGTCATCACACATGTTGGGGCTATCAACAAAGTGATCTAAATAGGGAGGCAATTGTTGACTGGATGGATATGGAAAATCTTAAACTAATCTACGATGCTAAAGAAAAAGGAACCTTCTTCTCCGCCCAATGGGGTAAGGAATATACTCCAGATCTTTCCTTCATAACCCAATCCCAAAACTCTCCAAACCAGATACTTCGCTCAGTTCTCAACAATTTCCCTCATAGTCAACACCGGCCTGTCATACTCCGAATTGGCATGTATATTCCTGTCATTCGATCTTATCCGAAACCTAGATGGAACTTTAAAAAAGCTAATTGGAAAAAATTTACAGAACAAACTGATGCAAATATAAGATGGATTAAGCCAACCTTTAATAATTATGACAGATTTGTTGGAGTTATAAAAGGTGCTGCTCGGCGCTGCATTCCAAGAGGATGCCGTAAAGAATATATTCCTGGATGGACTGCAGAGAGCGAGAGCCTTCTTGAAGAATTTGAGGAAAATGGCAACAATGAAACAGCCACAAAACTTATTCCATCACTGAATGACAATAGAAAACAAATCTGGATCGACACTGTGTCATCTCTTGATTTTACCCACTCAAGTAGAAAGGCCTGGTCTCTCATTAGAAAGCTTGACTCATCAAAGCCAGCTGGTGGACAGAAGCTGAGTGTTAACATAAACGATCTAGCCAAACACATGATCTCTATCTCAAAGATCAATAGAGATAAACAAGTTGTAAGGGAAATCCGGTCAGCACTGAAACATAAAAAGCAATTAGCAAAACAACAATCATCCCAATTCTCTTGCCCTTTCTCAAGAGAGGAAACCCTAGAAGGCATCAAGAACATAAAATCCGGGAAAGCAGCCGGTATAGACGGCATCTACCCAGAATTCCTACAACATCTTGGACCTGCAACAATCACTTGGCTCCAATATTTTGGAGACAGGTAACCTTCCTTCATTATTCAAGAAGACCAAAGTAATATCGATCTTGAAACCCAACAAGGACCCTCTGAGAGTGGAAAGCTACAGACCCATTGCACTGCTAAGTGTTACTCTAAAGCTCCTGGAAAGACTAATATACAATAGGATTTCAGAAACCATAAATAATCTCCTTCCCACAGAACAAGCTGGCTTCAGACCTGGAAGAAATTGCGATGACCAAATTTTTGCTTTGACTTCTCATATTGAAAATGGATTTGAGAATCGGAAGATTAGTATGGCTGTCTTCTTAGACTTATCAGCAGCCTATGATACTGTTTGGCGAGAAGGGCTTCTGCTAGAACTTATCTCTGCCATCCCCTGTGTCAAGCTTACAAATCTCATTGGCAATATGATTAGCAACAGAAACTTTCAGATCTTCTCGGATGATGCAGTAAGCAAAATCTACAAACTGAATGACGGACTTCCACAAGGATCTGTTCTGGCACCCTTACTTTTCAACCTCTATACTGCTGACTTACCAGCAACTAAGTCCAGGAAATTTATTTACGCAGATGATATACTACTGGTTAGTCAAACACCAAGTTTTCCAGAAGCTGAACAAATACTTACAGCAGATCTAAAAAAGCTAGACACATATTTCCAAAGATGGTATCTTCGTCCAAACCTCCAAAAGACTGTTATATCTGTGTTCCATCTCAGAAATAAATTTGCCAACTACAAGCCTTCAATAACAATCAGAAATCAATCCTTACAGCATTGTCCCTTCCCAAAATATTTAGGAGTCACATTAGACAGATCCCTAACATATAAACATCATATTAACAACACAGCCGCCAAGATTAAAAGTCGGAATAATATCCTTCAAAAATTAGCCGGCACCTCTTGGGGCGCAAACAACCAAGTGTTGAGATCTACTGCTCTAGCCCTTTGGTATTCAGTTGCCGAATACTGCGCTTCAACTTGGCTGAACAGTGCTCATACTGCGAAGATTGATGCTCAACTAAACCAAGCAATGCGCATTATAACTGGTTGCATTCGCTCTACAAACGTGGCCTGGCTGCCTACACTCAGCAATATTCCACCGCCTTGCTTAAGAAGGTCTGAAGCTCTTCTAAAATTGTGGAAGAAGATCAGCCAGGACTCCAACCTCCCCGTTCATCAAGATATTAATCAATTTGCCCCTCCACAACTTAAGTCTAGATCTCCATCCTGGCGCGCTGCACTTACACTGGAAGAAACTGGGTTCTCCATCACGAACGCCTGGTTACATCAATGGCAACAGTCTTCTGTTCCCAATCAACATCTTGTGACCCTACCTCATGTTCAACCTCCCGATTCCATCTACCCAGACGTCAATGGAGGACTCTAAACAGGATTAGAGTCAAAGGAAGATGCGGCTATACTCTTTATAAATGGGGCTGGCAGAAGTCTCCTGGGTGTGATTGTGGAGCTACCTCACAGACCATCCACCATGTAATTGTCGAGTGTCCACAGAGAGCATTTCAAGGTCCTTTGGAGGACATTCATAACGCAACTGAGGAGGCCTTAAAATGGATCAATGGACTTGATTTGGAACTATAGGCTTCTGTTTGCATATATTGTGTATATATTGCATACTTATTTATATAATCTTTCTGTGTACATCATACGATAAATAAATAAAATAAATCAGAAAATTTATGAACCAGAGGAATAGCATGCTAAAGAAGAGAGAGATCTAACTCCCCAGCTACTTCCCGCCAATATTCAGGCAGGCTGTTATACTCGGTACGCAGCAGAAATCCCATCTATCGGACATGAGTGACAACAGAAGACACAAAGCATGTCACAACAAACAATGGTCAACGTAATGTTATTGCTGATCACTTTTATGAGCTTTCTATATTGTAGGCCTTCACATTTAGTTTTCTCCCGACTCTGTGACATTAGGGCATCTTATGTAAAGTGACTGCTCCTTTCTTTCATGACTCCATCTTGTCTTATTATTTAAGCGATCGTTTCTTCATGATTTTGTTCTCATTTTTATACTCATCTTCACGATTTCTCTTGTCGATACGGACCGATGACCGTGAGTATTCACACCTGAAGACGATCATGACAAAATCCATCGCCAGTTAACACAATTGAACAATAGTTCCATGTCAGCAATGCTCGACGTTGATATGGAGTGAGCAACAAAAGCCTAAATTCTTCCAAATTCATGAATTTTCTTATCATAGTCGTTCCGCTGTGGGTGGGGGTGGTAAAATAACACTCCCGGGCTGTTGTAAGAGGCGACTAAATGTGGCCGCACTGGCTCTGAACTTGGGAGGGTGGGTTGGCTACCACGGGGCCCCTAGCTGAGTCCTGGCATTGCTTCCACTTACTTGTGCCATGCTCCTCACTTTCATCTATCCTATCTGACCTCCCCTAGGCAACTCTTGTCCTTTCTTTACCCCAACAGTATAATGTTTTGAGACCTAGGGAGTCTTTCATTTTCACACCCTTCGTGGCCCTTGTCTTTCTTTGGCCGATACCTTCATTTATTGAAGTGTCGGACCCCTTCCATTTTTCTCTTTGAATAGTGTTATATAGAAGATGTTTGGCTAGTTGTACTTCCTCATAAAAGAATAATCTTATCATACTCGGTACGGTAAAACTGAATTAAGACATAAATGATCGGAAATTGTATTCTCTATAACTTTTGTTATGTAGTACTTGTCGATAAGACCAATAACACTGGCAGTTAAGAATTAAATGTTAGGTATCTTCCCCTAAACTACCGTTTCAACCAGGACGAATAAAATGATTTATAGCGTAGACTGTAGTTCCTTATTCCCCGACTTTACATACCGATATTCATTAAATTCTGTTTAACCATTTTCTCGTGACTCGGCGCTGGTATGGACATACCAACAAAAATTCACTTTCATGAATATCTCTGTTATAGCCGGTACGGTAAAAATGTATAAGATATCAGTGATCGGAAATTTAATACTATAAAACTTTAGTTATGTAGCATTTACCCACGGGACCACTGTTCGTTTGTTTGTCCAACCCTTGTCCCGTTTCTCTACGGGGCCGGGTATGATGTGAGATAAATCTGTCGTGGCGGGTTTTTATGACCGAATGCCCTTCCTGACGTCAACCTCATCAGAGGAGTTAATGAGATGAAATGAATGACGTGATATATGATAATAGGGAGAGGGTGAAACCCGGTGCCGGCACATAGCCTACTCCTGTCGAATAGCACCAAGGGGTCTGCTCAAGGCTTAACGTCTCCATCCGACGGACGAATCACCATCAATAGCGTCATATGCTCTCACTCCATATGAGCACTGTGGAGAGGACCACTAATAATATAAATATTTGAAAATTAAATTAAATTTTAGGTCCACCTCTGTGGTGTAGTGGTTAGTGTGATTAGCTTCCACCCCCGGAGGCCCGGGTTCGATTCCCGGCTCTGCCACGAAATTCAAAAAGTGGTACGAGGGCTGGAACGGGGTCCAAACAGCCTCGGAAGTTCAACTGAGTATAGGGGGGTTCGATTCCCTCCTCAGCCATCCTGGAAGTGGTTTTCCGTGGTTTCCCACTTCCCCTCCACGGTAATGCCGGGATGGTACCTGACTTAAGGCCACGGCCACTTCCTTCCCTCTTCCTTGTCTATCCCTTCCAATCTTCCCACCCCTCGCAAGGCACCTGTTCAGCATACAGTAGGAGGTGAGGCCACCTGGGTGAGGTACTGGCCATCCTCCCCAGTTGTATCCAGAACCAGATTCTGAAGCTCCAGGACACTGCCCTTGAGGCGGTAGAGGTGGGATATTTCACTGAGTCCAAGGGAAAACCGACCCTGGAGGGTACACAGATAAAGAAGAAGAACAATTTTAGGCCTTCCCCTAAACTACCATTTTACTTGCGTGAATAAAATTATGTATAGCCTAGATTGTAGCGACGTATTCCCCGACTTAACATACCGATTTTCATTACATTCACTTCAGCAGTTTTCTCGTGATGTGTGTACATACAGAGCATTTCCTTGTTACTGTGAACACCACCGATACAGAAATACAATTCTTTTTAAATTCTGAGCAATGCACAGACAAAACTCTTATGTTATATATAAATATTTTCTTCTGCATATTTTAGGCCAGTCTGAATGGCTCAGATGGTTGAGCCTCTGGCCTTCTGACCCCAACTTGGCTGGTTCAATACTGGCTCAGTCCAGTGGTATTTGAAAGTGCTCAAATAGGTCAGCCTCCTGTCGGTAGATTTACTGGCACGTAAAAGAACTCCTGCGGGACTAAATTCCGTCACTTCGGTATCTCCGAAAACCGTAAAAGTAGTTAGTGGGACGTAAAGCAAATAACATTATTATTATTATTATTATTATTATTATTATTATTATTATTATTATTATTATTATTATTATTATTATTATTATTACCGGTATGTTTATACATTGTTATTTAAATGCCCGATAATCTGATGGCTGTACGGCTAAGAGAGCTGAAAGCCAAATACATAAATAGAATCCACTGTCATTTCCTTGTTTTCGTTACTCAGTCGAAGCGCTGTGTTGTTATCTTTTCTCTGTCCTTTGAGCCGGCTGGAGATCTAAGGTTCCGGTGTCTTGATACAGAGCTGGCAGAGGGTTACGTCCTTCCCTCGTGGCCCTGTGGGCATATTACCTTGTGTAACAATAATTAATCGAAAAGTATGGAAATGTAGGAAAGCTGTAAGTTAGTCCCCAAGGTCAAGCCGGATCTAGCCTTGCCCGACATGGAACTGGTTCTGCGGGCGAAGAGATGGTACGCGTGGTGAAGTGAGGTCGGGCTCGGCTGCCTCAGTGGTACTCTGGCTCTTGGTGTGGTCAGTGCTAGGTCAAGTTCAGCGACATGAGTGCTACGGATATACAGAAGAAACCGCGTGGTGGGACTACCGTCGCCGCCCTAGACATCGAGTTCTGGGACTTGTCCTTCCTTGCACCTGGAGCCAAAGGTAAATGTTTGTAGTAACAGAGTTTTCCCAGCAAATCATTTATAACAATACTCTTGTTTTTGTACAGATTTATTTTAGTCTTTTCATGTCGGTGAAAATGTTTCATAAATTAATAAATTAACAAACGACCGTATTTAACAGCAACGTATGTATGTTAGCACAATAATTTACTGATCGCTGTGAATTCGAAATAATTCGTAAGACTTTTTTCTTCCAAGATTTCCATGCTAGCTTTGATATTGCATAGTTCATTTCAGTTCTTTCTTGTCAACAGAAGTGTTCCGTATAATAATAATAATAATAATAATAATAATAATAATAATAATAATAATAATAATAATAATAGCCCGGCTCCTTGGCTGAATTGTCACCGTTGAGTCCTTCAGTTGACAGGGTCCCGGGTTCGATTCCAGGCTGGGTCGGAGATTTCAATTCTGGTCACTGCTTCGAGGTTTTGGAATACGATAACGGCAGATATTAAAAAGTCTCGGCCGGGCTGAGTGGCTCAGACGGTTAAGGCGCTGGCCTTCTGACCCCAACTTGGCAGGTTCGATCCTGGCTCAGTCCGGTGGTATTTGAAGGTGCTCAAATACGACAGCCCCGTGTCGGTAGATTTACTGGCACGTAAAAGAACTCCTGCGGGACTAAATTCCGGCACCTCGGCGTCTCCGAAGACCTTAAAAAGTAGTTAGTGGGACGTAAAGCAAATAACATTATTATTATTATTATTATTATTATTAAAAAGTCTCGCTCGTCTACGGCGTTTAAAACACCTTACTATAAATTACTCCGGAGTACATATTGATTTGAGTGAATGTAAGAGTGAATATGTGAATAAAATCGAAAGATACATATTAAATTTCAAGTATCTTATGCTATCCGATTGACGTTTTTACTCTTCCCGTTCAGAACTACGCACTGTTCCTAGATATAGGTAACATAGTGACAGGGTTTTTAGTGAACTCAGATTGTAACGTAGTGATATTCAGTCAATTTCATTTAGCCTTATATTAGAATAAATTTTCGTTTAAGCTAGTTAGTAGACACATTCTTCAGTTATTAATTTGATATGTTTCTGTTATTGTCTATTCCCTATTTATCCTAGATAATTTTTTCACCACTAGTAATCTTAATTCTTGTAGTATTGTTACTCATTATCTCATTTGCTCGTCTTATCTCATAAATTATAATGGATTTCCATGAAATTTTAAATTAATACTGTAAAAATCTAAATATTGTTTGTGGTTAAGTGTAAAGATAGGGCCAAGAGCCCTAACTTCACCAATTTATAAATTAATTAATTAATCAATCCCAGGAAATTAGGCAAAAGGCCAAGAAGATATAGCATATTTTAATGGTTAAATTTCATTATCGGAAAGGAGGAGACTTAAAAATTTAAAATGGTTTCGTAAGACTTCTCTCCTTGTAATATTTCCTTTCCAGTATTGCATAGGTTCTTCTCGTGGTTTTTTTTCAATAGAAATGCTTCATAAATTAATGAATTAAAAATAATCCTCATTTAGAACATTGGTTTTACGGTATCCCAGTATTTGATTGATGGTTGAAAATTCGCCAAAATAATTCTTTTCTTCCAAGTGTTCCGTTTTGGCTTCTATATTACAGAGTTTATTTCACTGCTTTCTCGTCAGTCGATATATTTCATATCATAGCAATGAATATAATAATATTTAACGTTTAATAACTTTGAGCAGAGAGGTGGCCTAGACCCTCAGATTTTACAATATAGGGCATATTTTTTCATAGCGTCAGAATGCACAGGCGATTTACAGTTTAGTCTGACAAATATAGACCCCTTTTACTTACAACTGACCATTAGAAGAAGAAAGTTATCGAAATTTACAACCTGTCATATTTTATTATTACAGATTTACGTAATGTAGACGTATTTCTATAATTATTCGTGTTGTCTTAAGTGGCTGCAGGTTTATAGCCACTAGAACCTAAGTCTGAGCTGGATTGCGGCTCCGTCCAGTGCTGTTTTAAAGTGCTCAAATACGTGAGCCTCCTGTCGGTAGATTTACCGACATCTAAAAGAATTCATGTGGTGGAACAAATTTGCGGCATCTTGGTGTCTGCGAGAACCACAAATGTAATTAGATGGATATAAAACCAATATATTTATTTCCATTACGCTGAACCGTCAGCTGAGAGCAGATTTTACACGAATATTTAAATTTAAATACGTGTAGTAAGGTATCGATCGGGATAAGCAACAATATTAAGTATCAACAGTCATGTTAACAACAATAATTTCAAAGGAATCTTTCATGTCTGAAGTATGCATAGGGTGTGTGAATATGTCAATATCGAGTGGAGAGTTACCAAGAGTTGGGAGTGAAGGGTTGTTGTAAGGTTAGGCACGGACGGGACACATTATAAATATGCCGGTTACGTGTTGGACGGTGGGGAACGTGTATAGATAAATATGTTGGAAGAGCCATTGATTTATTTTTATGAATGTAACAAAAATCGGAGAACTGTAAACGGTTTTTCAGGTCAAATATACCCCCAAGTAGTTCAAGATGCTAGATTTAGTTGTGTTCCTAAACACAGGATTGCGAGTCTTCACAATGAAAGTGAAAAAGTTAAACATACCACTTAGTTGAGATATGTTTTGCTGGCAATACCTAGTGTTTACAGTGCACTATGTCTTCTGGTATGAGCTAGAGCTATTTTGTTACCTTCATTGATTTGTCTCTGTTTTATCCTTGGCTTTGACAGTATGAAAGTGACTGAGATATGAGCTATGCTAGTAATGCCATTGCTTATGCAGCCAGTCCCTGCTATGAATAGTGTGAAAACATTGCTCATAGAGTCGGTTGGTGCATGCATTTCAGTGGGCTTGACAGTGTGATATGTAATAGCAACTTCTGACTCGGTGAGGAAAGCAACGGGAAACTACCTCACTCCTCATTTCCCTAGTACGCCTCTTCAGTGATGCCTAGGCCATCTATGACAGTTTATGGCAGAGCTGTTGAGGATCCAATCAGCCTTAGGGCTGAAGACTGAACATGTTTGTTATAGCAGATGAGGACCAAATAGGGGACAAACGTCAATAATGGGGAGAACATAGCAGACGGAGTATCATTTTAAGGCGTTAATATCATTAATTTCAGTGATTCTGAAAAGAAAGCCTAGGCTACGCATACCTCGGGATTTTATTGATTCGATATGAGCAGAGATGGTCAGTTCAAGACCAACTACAATATCTCAGACCTTAACCGACCTATCGAAACTGCCCACAATGGTGACAGGTGAAGTGCTAGCATGTGTTTGTTTTCATTCGTGTAAGTCATATTGTTACCGAATATCTACGGAAATTTGAATATTATTAATCGGAAATTATACCTATTTATAACGTTAAAAATGCTATAGGGCCACTTTCAGTGCCGTAAGAAGCTGTTCGTTCATGAAAAGTGCATGTATTCAAACAATTCTGGTGGTGATGAGGTGATTGTCCTCTTTTTTTCTTTTTTTGCTAGTTGCTTTACGTCGCACCGACACAGATAGGTCTTATGGCGACGATGGGATAGGGAAGGGCTAGGAGTGGGAAGGAAGCAGCCGTGGCTTTAATTAAGATACAGTAATCGGGAGATAGTGGGTTTGAGCCCCACTGTCGGCAGCCCTGAAGATGGTTTTCCGTGGTTTCCCATTTTCACACCAGGCAAATGCCGGGGCTGTACCTTAATTAAGGCCACGGCTGCTTCCTTCCCATTCCTAGGCCTTTCCTGTCCCATCGTCGCCATAAGACCTGTCTGTGTCGGTGCGACGTAAAGCAAATAGCAAAAAAAAAAAAAAATTAAGGTACAGCCCCAGCATTTGCCCGGTGTGAAAATGGGAAACCACGGAAAACCATTTTCGGGGCTGCCGACAGTGGGGTTCGAACCTACTATCTCCCGAATACTGGATACTGGCCGCACTTAAGCGACTGCAGCTATCGAGCTCGGTCCTCTTGTTCTTCTCACAACTTGTTTTCTTTATATGTTCACTTACCTGTGGGCATGTTTATAGTCTAATTAGATGGATCGTATGTGCTGCGTGCCTGAATGTAAGTCCAATTATAGAGGTAGAGCAAAAACTTCAGTGTTCAGATTTCCAAAAGACCTAGTATTAAGGTAAATTGGTTAGGTGGATTCATAGGGAAAACTTCGAAGCAAGTGGTAGTAGTGTCGTGTGCATTAATTATTTGATATCAAATGTATTGTTAGGGAAGATATTATACCCATAATAGGTTTTATCCAGTTCGGGTGCCACGCAAACTTCTGAGGTTTTCTAATGAAATCAGTCCCGGAAATATCCGAAAAATCGTGACTCAGAGTTACGACTGAGATATGAAACATTTTAAACTGATACAAGAATGATGTAATTGAATCATTTTAGTGTTTTACAATGGCGGTACGTAAACGAAACCTAACCCCATTTCTCGTGAGTTGAAATGAAGTGGACCGAGCTCGATAGCTGCAGTCGCTTAAGTGCGGCCAGTATCCAGTAATCGAGAGATTCCTAGACCTTTCCTCTTCCATCGGCGCCATAAGACATATCTGTGTCGTGCGACGTAAAGCAAAAAGAGAAAAAAAGAAAAAAATGAAGTGGATTGTGGCGATTTGAAATTTCGTTCAAGAAATGCATTTTTTTTGCATGTTTTACGAAATGGGCTGTGGTTAATGATGTTTTATAGTATTTAATGTAAGGTTAATAATGTTATCTGTTGACATCTATTTATCTTATTTGCTATCCGGAATTTCATACGTAAAATATTTTTATAGTGTGTGTTTTTCAACCTGATGTTGATTAAATAATTCCGTTATTTTCCCTCTGAAATTACAATTACGCGATAACGTTGCTTTTGGTGCATAACTATTCATATTTTGAGTTAATGAGTTGCATTTCATGACGTTTGACTTGTGATGTTGTCTTTAGGTGACTCAGAATAATCATACATAATCTTACCCTTAACCTCTCATGTCGCCCACCGATGTCCGCCATGTTTCTTCTGGGTTACGATCTGATGTAATTGTAGTTGGTCTTGGTCAGTTTATAGTCGATTATAACACGGTCTCTTACCTAAGAAGCCGATTGCAGTGTGATTCCCTGGGTGGTATAGAAAGGGTTCATTCCTTGCTTTAGCAGTGAAAAGAATATTGCGATACACTTCTTAACGTTGGGAGAAAGATTCTATTTCTTAAACCAGTCGCTACACGAATTCATAACAGTTTATAATTCATGACAATCATCAGTCGTAGACACTTGTCATAGGATCTTTAGGTTGTCGGCGTACAGGAAAAGGGATCACTTTCTGTTTAGAGCGCAAATAATGATGTCATCGATATAGAGAACAAAGAGTAGGGGCCAAGGATACTGGCCTGAGATACACCTGATAACACAACACGATGACGCAGATTCAGGGAGTTCCACTCTTTGTTTTCTTCCATAGAGGAAGCTAGTTATCAATGAAAAGACGGGGCCGTATATATTAAATCTGGTAACAAGGTTAATAATAATAATAATAATAATAATAATAATAATAATAATAATTCCATTAGCTGGCGCCGGAATCTAGGAGTAGAGTGCTTGCCTCTTGCCCGGAGGTTCCGTGTTCGATTCCCAGCCAGCTCATGGATTTTTATCCGAATCTAAGAGCTGGTTCAAGGTCTGCTCAGATTGCTTGACAACAACTGAGAAGCTATCTGGTGGTGGGATGGCAGGTCCGGTCTAGAAAACCAAGAGTAACGTTTGAGGGGATTCGTCGCGGCAACCACGCGTCACTACGTAATATGCAGGCCTTCGGGCTGAGCAGCGGTTGCCTGGTTGGCCAAGGCCCATCAGGGCTGTAGCGTCGTGGGTTTTGTATTATTATTAATTATTATTATTATTATTATTATTATTATTATTATTATTATTATTATTATTATTATTATTATGAAATTAAATGGCGTATGGCTTTTAGTGCCGAGAGATCCCAGGACGGATTCGGCTTGCCAGGTGCAGGTCTTTTGATATGACTCCCGTAGGCGACCTGCGTGTCGTGGTGATGATGATGATGATGATGATGAAATGATGATGAAGACAACACATACACCCAGCCCCCCTGACAGGGAAATTAACCAATGATGGTTAAAATTCCAGACCCTGCCGGGAATCGAACCCGGAACCCCTGTGACCAAAGGCCAGCACGCTAACCATTTAGCCATGGAGCCGGACATTATTATTATTATTATTATTATTATTATTATTATTATTATTATTATTATTTTGGAATCATTGAAACCCAGAAAATTTGGTATGTAATACGGTCGTGCTGCTATAAGCTTGCTTTCGGGATATGTTGGGCTCCATTCCCAATTCCATGTTCATACCTGGTAGCCGTGTCTATCGTATGGCACCGTACTTAGCCGGTTCGAGTCCCGCTGGTGAAAAAAAATCACTGTCAGAATGATGGCTGGCAGGGTAGGAGAGGAGATGGTATACAAATTCTAATCACTAGATTGCGTGGAAAAATTCTGATTTCAATTCCAAACCCATTTGGAGTGAGGGCGTATGTCGCTGTTGATGGTGATTCGTCCTTGAGATGGGGACGTCAAGCTTTGAGCAGATCCCTTAATGTTACTCGACGGGAGTAGGCTATGTGCCGACACAGGGGTTTCACCTCTCTCTACCTCGTTATCATCATCATCTTTCACCCAGACGTGTGTCAAAAGGGTATCAAAAAAGAAATACCTGTAGTAAGCGAGCTAAACTTGTGTACCTCAATTAACCTCATGGCCGCTTCCTCCCTAACCCTTCAGATCATTAGGTAATTAGTAAACAAAATCATTGAAATATAAAAATAAGCTTTTATGTAACAATTTTCGAAATGTGTGTGTTTTATCTAAGCATAGCAAACCATATTGTTTAAACAGCCGAATTATAACAGTTATTTCAGCAAAGAAAATTAAATATAACTTCTACAATCAGACATTATTACAGATGAGGAAGAAGTAGAAGAACTGCAGGATTAAAAAGAGAATATATGGATAGATTTTCACCAGACAGACGGCGTGATGACAACAGAATGGATGAATTCTGAATACGAACTGCGCCATACCATAACGCGCTTCTTGGTAAATGTTCATAAAACCATTGAAAAGGGCAGGAAAAACAATATGTCTACGACAGGCAGATCCAGACGAGCTATCTGACCTATATATAATGAATGCTGCGGAGTAGGATGGCTCCTCTAGTTACTATTATTAACTTTCTTTCTTTCTTTCTTTCTTTCTTTCTTTCTTTCTTTCTTTCTCTCTTAATCTGTTTACCCTCCAGGGTTGGTTTTTCCCTCGAACTCAGCGACAGATCCCACATCCACCACCATAAGGGCAGTGTCCTGGAGCTTCATACTCTTGATCGGGGGATACAACTGGGGAGTATGACCAGTACCTCGCCCAGGCGGCCTCACCTGCTATGCTGAACAGGGGCCTTGTGGAGGGATGGGAAGATTGGATGGGACAGGCAAGGAAGAGGGAAGGAAGCGGCCGAGGCCTTAAGTTAGGTACCATCCCGGCATTTGCCTGAAGGAGAAGTGGGAAACCAGGATTGCTGAGGTGGGAATCGCACCCACCTCTACTCATTAAACGTCCCGAGGATGAGTGGACCCCGTTCCAGCCCTCGTACCACTTTTCAAATTTCGTGGCAGACCCGGGAATCGAACCCAGGTCTCCGGGTGTGCCAGCTAATCACACGAACCACTACACCACAGAGGCGGACGTTATTATTATTAGCATCGCAATTGGGAAATAACCTGGTGGCAATGATCAATTATGCAAGGATTAGCTTCCAAGGACTGATTTGTTTATTTGACCATCATAATAAAGTAAAGTCAAAACATAATCGCTCGGTTCACCCAGAAGGACGTGGGTTCGATTCCCCGTCGGGAAGTCGTGAAGTTTATGAAACGAGATTTCCACTTCCGGAGGTGCACGTGGCCCTGAGGTTCACTCAGCCTACACAAAAAATGAGTACCAGGTTAATTCCTGGGGTCAAAAGCGGCCGGGCGTAGAGGTAACCACTCTACCCCACCAAGCGCTGAGGTTACGGATAGTGGAAGCCTTTACCTTCCACCCCTCCAAGAGTCTTCATGGCCAGTATGGAGATAACTTCGCTTTTTTTTTTTTACCCAGCAACAACAACAATAACTACAACAAACAATTCCATGGGAAGAAAATATTACAAGAAATACTACTGGTTTAACATTCTAAATCCAGCATCATCATATACAAATTGACATACAACTTATATACTGTGTTTCCAGTATTTAACACTACGGCTTACTTTACTCCAGGTGAAGCTTAATACAAGCTTGACATTACAACACCGTCATATACAACTTCTCACGAACCTTAAGTATTTCAAAATTTTTCACTGTGGCTTACAACAACAATAAAAACAACATGAGTGCAACAAACAATTCCCTGGAAAAAAATGTTACAAGAAATACTACTAGTAGGCCTGTCTGAACAAAGTTATCCTCGACTTACAATAGACATTATGGGTGAAGTGAATGACTGCGTGAATTATCGTATGACTGAATTGTATTCATGCATGCGTGATTCAATAAACTTTCCTCTCTGCCAGGTACGGATAACCATCAACTGGGAAATAGCATTCATTATTGAATGAGTGTCGGCCTGAGTGGCTCAGACGGTTGATGCGCTGGACTTCTGACTCCAACTCGTCAGCTTCAATCCTAGCTCAGTCCGGTGGTATTTGAAGGTGCTCAAATACGCCAGCCTCATGTTAGTAGATTTACTAGCACGTAAAAGAACTTCTGCGGGACTAAATTCCGGAACTTTGACGTCTCCGAAAACCGTAAAGAAAGTAGTTAGTGAGACGTGAAGCCAATAACATTATTATTATTATTATTATTATTATTATTATTATTATTATTATTATTATTATTATTATTATTAACCGAGCTCGATAGCTGCAGTCGCTTAAGTGCGGCCAGTATCCAGTAATCGGGAGATAGTGGGTTCGAGCCCCACTGTCGGCAGTCCTGAAGATGGTGTCCGTGGTTTCCCATTTTCACACCAGGCAAATGTCGGGGCTGTAGCTTAATTAAGGCCACGACCGCTTCCTTCCATTTCCTAGGCCTTTCCTATCCCATCGTCACCATAAGACATATCTGTGTCGGTGCGACGTAAAGCAAATAGCAAAAAAATATTATTATTATTATTATTATTATTATTATTATTATTATTATTATTATTATTATTATTATTATTATTATTATTATTATATTCGTTTACGGCCATTAGAGACCACGTTAGATAACAATTACATGTTTCTGGAAGCCTTCCTCACAGCCCAGAACTTCAGCATCCTCTCTCTGGCAGCCTGTCTTCTTTCGTCCGTCCACCCACGGTTAAGTTTTGGTTCGTCATGGAATCCCTGAAATCTGTCGATCACTGACCTAAACTTTGTTCGGTTTGAGATGTCTTCCGAATTTAGTCCCACCTGTCTGAGATCCTTTCTCACCTCCCTGAACCATTTGTCCGACACTTTAGGTCTGCTGTCTAGTATTGTGAAAATCCTTTTCGTTAGTCTCTTCTCATCCATTCTAAATAAATGCCCATAGAATTTAAGTCTCCGTTTTCTCATGGACTCAGTTAGCCTTTCATTGTCTCGGTAAAGTTCTTCCCTTCCTCGCAGCCTATACTGTCCATCCACAATCTTTGGACCCATTATTTTGCGAAGGATCTTTCTTTCAAATTTCTCAGCTTCTCTCAGTCCCGCTTTTCCTGTCATTTGGAGGCATTCACTAGCATACAGACATTCCGTTTTAATCACTGTATTGTAGTGCCTTAGTTTAGCTCGTCTGGAGATGGTTTTCTTCTTGTATATAGGATATGTTCTACGAAAAGCCGCAGCCATCTTCTCCCGTCTGGTGTTGTTTGCTTCTCTTTCATTTGTTTTCAATTGCACTATTTCACCCAAATACTTATTATTATTATTATTATTATTATTATTATTATTATTATTATTATTATTATTATTATTATTATTATTATTATTATTATTATTATTGTGGTTGTTGTCGAATGAATGTATGTTAGGATGATTGAATGAATTGCACGCCTTCAACCTATGTCTACGGAATCCCAGCTGCTAATGAGAGGACATTCCAATATGGATGGATGAATGAATGAATGAATGAATGAATGAATGAATGAATGAATGAATGAATGAATGAATGAATGAATGAATGAATGAATGAATGAACTGAATTCATGCATGCATGAAAAAAAATGGAAAAACGCATAACCACCAATTGGGGACAGACCTCTTATTATTGAATGAATGGCTTACTTAAGTTACAGCCCCATCATTTGCCTGGTTTGAAAATGGGAAACCATGGAAAGTATGTGATTAGCAGTTTCGTCTGACATAGAAAGGATTGACGACAATTTAATTCTAATTTAGACGACCCTTTAGTCCACGATATGCCGCCCCCATGGTGTAGGGGTAGCGTGCTTGCCTCTTACCCGGAGGCCCCGGGTTCGATTCCCGGCCAGGTCAGGAAGTTTTACCTAGATCTGAGGGCTGGTTCGAGGTAGACTCAGCCTACGTAATTAGAATTGAGGAGCTATCTGACGGTGAGATAGCCACCCCGATCTAGAAAGCCAAGAATAACATCCGAGACGATTCGTCGTGCTGATCACACGACACCCTGTAATCTGCAGGCCTTCGGGCTGAGCAGAGGTCGCTTGGTAGGCAAGGCCTTTCAGGGCTGTAGTGCCATGGAGTTAGGTTTATTCCACGCTGGACAGTGATGATTTGAGATTCCTTCTGCTCATATGAACTATAATCTAACTTGCATTTTGATCTGTTGTATACACTTTGCGCACCTACAAATTTCAACTGCTCAGCATTAATCATTCTTTGACTTTTTATTGGCCTATTTCCCCTGTTTACTGGGGTCGGCACTTCGTGTGGACAAGGCCCAAATTTACGGTCAAATGCCCTTCCTGACGGCAACCCTATGTGCAGGAATGCAAAATTCGATCCGTGTACTGTAAATTTAAACGTGCCACGCGGAGTACACTCGCTTCTACTATGGCTCCTACAAACATTCATATCGCTCCGCCCGGAACATTCAACATCTCAAACGGAGCGACTTAATCTTCCATGTTCTCAGTTTAGGACGGACCAGAAAGCGCGAAAATTCCCCTGAACACGGGAGTTGCTAGAGTAAAGCTTGACACATCGTTTTTCCCACCGTAGCAGGACTTTTATTTGTAATTTTTTTAATATTAATGACTAACCGTTCAGCCAAGAACACTGCTATATACTGTTCGAGTTATGTAACATGACCTAAATAATCACACACATAGTTCATTTGTTTATGCCCATACCTGAAAAAAAAAAATAAACAAGCAAATTATAACAATCCACTAAGACTGTCAGCAACAACAACAACAGTAGAGAAACAAATGGCAATGGTGCTTCGCACTGCTGTTGTCACACGTTTCTTGCCTGTTTAACAAGGTTGCCAGACGTATGTCAGACGGTCGAGCTAGCTCAAAGACATGTTACCAGTGCGTCTGCCAGCATGAGAATGAAGGTTGTGATGGTGATAGGGCCTAGTGATGGCAAAACTTTTCAAAACATCGATATATCGGTTTTTATTTATTTTTGTTTATTTATTAGTGCCTTTTTTTTACAGTGGCGAAGTTAGGGAACGAGGCCCTCTCTTACACTTAACACTTTACACTTCGATACATCGGTATTAAAATATCGATGTCATTGAAATATCGGTCTTCAAAATATCGGTACTATTATCCATCATTGTCGGCCCCGTGGTGCAGGGGTAGCGTGCCTGCCTCTCACCCGGAGGCCCCGGGTTTGATTCCCGGCCAGGTCAGGGATCTTTACCTGGACCTGAGGGCTGGTTCGAGGTCCACTCAGCCTACGTGATTAGAATTGAGGAGCTATCTGCCGGTGAGATAGCGGCCCCGGTCTAGAAAGCCAAGAATAACGGCCGAGAGGATTCGTCATGCTGACCACACGACACCTCGTAATCTGCAGGCCTTCGGGCTGAGCACCGGTCGCTTGGTAGGCCAAGGCCCTTCAAGGGCTGTAGTGCCATGAGGTTTGGTTGGTTTTTTATTTTTTATTATCTATCATTATAAGTCTAGTTTTACATTTAACACAATGATTAAAGAATTCATTATGTTTAATAAGTCTTGATACATATCAGAAAACAAGTTTTTTTTTTTTTTTTTTTTTTTGCTATTTGCTTTATGTCGCACCGACACAGATAGGTCTTATCGCGACGATGGGATATGAAAGGCCTAGGAAGTGGAAGGAAGCGGCCGTGGCCTTAATTAAGGTACAGCCCCGACATTTGACTGGTGTGAAAATAAGAAACCCACGCAGAACCATCTTCAGGGCTGCCGACAGTGGGGCTCGAACCCACTATCTCCCGATTACTGGATACTGGCCGCACTTAAGCGACTGCAGCTACCGAGCTCGGTGAAAACAAGTTTAAAACAATGACCAAGTAACATGACTTTTCACTACAATTACACATTATAAAAACATTTACAGCCGAAAGATGTTATGATACATAGAAAAACAGTATATGCAAGGTGTCTAGTAACGAGCTAATAACTTACACCGAAAAACCATATGAAAAAACTACAAACGTATAATTTGTGTACGAAGTACATCTGATAATTATCAGAACTCTAATTAAATACCTCTTAGGTAAGCCATTTAGAAAAAGCAGCTTGGATAACAGTTTGCCATTTAATCGGTTTCTGTTTTCCGTGATGGTGTTACGGGCCTTTGAAAACAGTCTCTCTGCTGGACAGAGGTCGCTATAATGCTCAAGTATTGCCTGGCTAACGTGTAAAGCTATGCACGATGAATGAGTTGTGATATTATCACTGTATTTACCGAAGTGAATTGAGAAATGAAAATTCAAATTTCGTAACTGTAGCATGCAAATATTGATTGAAAGGGTTTGAAAAAGAAGCAAATCATAACCAAAAGTATTAAATTAGACAGAAATATCGATATATTGGGCTCAAAATATCGATATCGACAGTTTATCGTATTTCAAAATATTGATGTCGATATATCGATATTTCCATCTCCTTACAACTATGCAACCATCCACCATGAGATTAAATTATTGCGACTGGGGATATCTGTGAAGTTTGCCTGTTGGTGAGGGAGTATGATATTTGATTTAGGCGCCCAGCACCGTTATTCGTATTAAGTTACATCGACTACTATAACTGCAGTAGGCGTCGTTGGCGAGACAATAATATAGAATGTGCAAAGTTATCTAATGCCTTTGCTGGCAGGACCTAGTGTTTACAGTGCACTATGTCTTCTGGTATAGGCTAGAGCAATTTTGTTACTTTCATTGATCTGTCTCTGTCTTATCCTTGGCTTTGACAATATGAAAGTGACTGAGGTACGAGCGATGCTAGTAATGCCAATTCTTATGCGGCCAGTCCCTGCTATGAATGGTGTGAAAATGTTGTTCATAGGGTCGGTTGGTGCATGCATCTCAGTGGGCTTGGCAGACTGATATATAATAGCAACTTCTGACTCGGTGAGGAAGGCAACGGGAAACTACCTCACTCCTCATTTCCCTAGTACGCCTCTTCAGTGATGCATAGGCCATCTATGACAGCTGATGGCAGAGTTGTTGAGGATCCCACCAGCGTTATCGCTGACGGACTGAACATACATACAAAGTTATCTAACTCCCCAGAAACTTTCCGCCATTATTCAAGCAGGCTGTTTTACTAGGAATGCAGCAGTAATGCCATCTATTGGAGATGAGTGGCAGCCAAGTCACATCAATCACATCACAACAATGATCGATGTAACGATATTGCTGATCAGTTTTATGATCTTTCACGTAAAGGTTCCTTCTTTGATGACTCTCCCTTGTTTTGTTCTTCAAACGATCGTTCGTTTACGATTTCTCTCCGTTTTTAATAATCTAGATTATAATTGTATATTTTACTATTGTAATTTTAAGTGGGGGTGGAGGCCTGTTCGTGTATGTGGGGCTATGCCCTTTCTCCATTCTCCATCCCTGAATTGTACCTTCAATTTGTGGAAAATAAATAAATAAATAAATAAATAAATAAATAAATAAATAAATAAATAAATAAATAAATAAATAAATAAATAAATAAATAAATAAATAAATAAAGAATCTTAACCATTTTATTTGTCGATACGGGTCGATGACATCGCGGTACTACGCCTTAAAACAATCATGAAAAGAAACCATCGCCAGTTAACACGATTAAACAATATGTTAGCAATGCTCAGCGTAGATATGGAATACGCAACAAAAGTCAAAAGGCTAAATGAACTTAACAAGAAATATCGAAATTCATGAATATTTCTGTTATCAAAGCCGTTACGGTAAAAATGTGTAAGGCACAAATGCCTCTAGTTAATTCTATATAACTTAAGTTATACAGTATTTTTCGACAGGACCACTAATAACATAAATATTTGAGAATTAAATTTTTGGCCTTCCCCTAAACTACAATTTCTCTCAGCGTGAATAAAATTATTTACAGCCTCATACCCCGACTTTAAATAGCGATTTTCATTAAATTCTCTTCAGCCATTTTCTCGCGATGCCCGTACATACATACATACATACATACAGACAGACAGACAGACAGACAGACAGACAGACAGACAGACAGACAGACAGACAGACAGATAGACAGACAGACAGACGGAGATGACGGAAAATTAAAAAGTGCATTTACTTGTTACTGAGGACACGACCGAAAAAGAAATACCATTCTTTTTAAATTCTGAGCAATGTACAGACAATCTCTTATTTTATATAATATAAGATAGATGTCCGCCTCTGTGGTGTAGTGGTTAGTGTGATTAACTGCCACCCCCGGAGGCCCGGGTTCGATTCCCGGCTCTGCCACGAAATTTGAAAAGTGGTACGAGGGCTGGAACGGGGTCCACTCAGCCTCGGGAGGTCAACTGAGTAGAGGGGTCGATTTCCTCCTCAGCCATCCTCGAAGTGGTTTTCCGTGGTTTCCCACTTCTCCTCCAGGCAAATACCGGTATGGTAGCCACGGCCACTTCTTTCCCTCTTCCTTGTCTATCCTTTCCAATCTTCCCATCTCCCGACAAGGTCCGTGTTCAGCATAGCAGGTGAGGTCGCCTGTGAGAGGTACTTGTCATTCTCCCCAGTTGTATCCCCGACCCAAAGTCTCACGCTCCCGGACACTGCCCTTGAGGCGGTAGAGGTGGGATCCCTCGCTGAGTCCGAGGGAAAAACCAACCCTAGAGGGTAAGCAGATTAAGAAAGAAAGAAAGAAAGAAAGAAGATAGATGATAGATAGATTGCATGTATCTACAATGATTAATGTGACCTTATGAAGAGAAGTGATTTAAGACGAACACAAATACCCAGTCCCCGAGCCAGTGGAATTAACTACTGTGTACGCAGTTAAAATCCTCCGCCCGACCGGGAACTGAACTCTATGTCCTCTCAACCGACGAAGACGAGTACGCTGATCATTTTTCAATTTTCATCTTAAGTGAACCAAGGAAAACTAATTACAGGCTCGGGTCGTAAGAGTACAGTAAACTCTGAGAGCCCTTCTTGGTCAACCCGTCAGCCCTTTCACTGCCCTGAATCCCTTCATGTCGTGGAGTATGTACAAGTAGAGAAGTGCACCTTATTCATGGAATGGATCAGCTACAAAGGTTTGGGTGTTTCTCTCTCTCTTCGTCCGATTACGAGTCTTATTGTGAGACTGTTTTGTTTTTTGGCCTGATAAACCTCTGACTCGTTGACGGGGAAACCATATAACATGTGCACAGTGCAAAGTCCCGAGCTACTTCCGCCAATATTCAGGCAGGCTGTTATATTCGGCACGTAGCAGTAATCCCATCTATCGGAGATGAGTGACAGCAGAAGAGACAAATCACATCACATATGTCGATATGGACCAATGGCCACGCTGTTTTACACCTTAAGACTATTATGACAAATGTCATTGCCAGTTAAGACGATACTGATATGGACTAAGCAACAAAATTGACTACAAGGAAGGTTCCACCACAGGTAGTCGAGGAGACTTGTTAAGTGTGTCAGGAAGTAAGCAGCGGTTTACAGCCTGAAGGCGTACAGTATGTCTAGTAAGGCTTTGGAGGACCACATCGCGCCACAGATGTGCCAATTCCCTCTTTCCTTATAAGAGTCCGACAAATAGTGTGGAGTGCTCAACATTGTTGAAAATGATTCCATTACACGTTCCTCGCCAGAATAGCAGACAAAGGCATATTTTCCATCTGTGTAAAGTTTGGCACAGACAAATTCATGGCTGCTGAGCCCATTAAAATCACTGAATGAGGTGAGTGAATCAGTAGAACTTTTTCACTCACGCCCCTCTAAAATTAGACGAGCTCTTACGACCTCATGAATGTAAGGTCATCTCTGTGAATATCTATATAAGTTATATAAAATAGGAGTTGTATCTGTACATTGCTCAGAATTTAAAAATAATGGTATTTCTGTATCGGTCGTGTCCACAGTAACAAGGAATTGCACATTTTTATTTTCTATAATGTCTGTATATATGGGCATCACGAGAAAATGCCTGAAGAGAATTTAATGAAAATCGGTACGTTAAATCGGGAATGAGGTACTGCAGTCTAGGCTGTAATAGTACATTATGCAACAAGACTATAATGGCGAAGACATACTCGTGTCTTAATTAACATTATAGATGAGTAGCTTACGACTGTTTATGCTTGACGATAATTATAACTTTATTTATTATTATTATTACTATTATTATTATTATTATTATTATTATTATTATTATTATTATTATTATTATTATTATTATTATTATTTTGCTAGTGGCTTTACGTCGCACCGATACAGACAGGTCTTATGACGACGATGGGATAGGAAAGGCCTAGGAATTGGAAGGAAGCGGCCGTGGCCTTAATTAAGGTAAGCCCCAGCATTTGTCTGGTGTGAAAATGGGAAACCATGGAAAACCATTTTCAGGGCTGACGATAGTGGGATTCGAACCTACTATCTCCCGGATGCAAGCTCACAGCCGCGCGCCTCTACGCGCACGGCCAACTCGCCCGGTCTCCTTTATTTATTTATTTATTTATTTATTTATTTATTTATTTATTTATTTATTTATTTATTTATTTATTTATTTATATTCATAAATTCCTGTCGAGATGTCGCTTGACAGTTGAGTTTACTGAACAGAGCGCAGAGCGCATGTGCCGGGTTATTGATTTTCCGTGAGTGGATCAGAGACCTTGACAATGTCATATGTTTTCAAAGCTTTGATGGAAGGTTGTCATAACCTAGCTTTATTTCAAATACAAATTGTTTATTGTACAGTTAGTGAAGTGAATTTGCGAGAATGTGCCGTGTGGTTGTGGAATACTAGAAGTAGAAGGTGCATTGATATTAATGTGCGTACGACATGTTTTATTTTGGAAACAAGTGCGAAGCTCGTGCGTTGAGCGCAGGTGTGATGCTATCGTAACCTAATTGGTCAAACAGTTGCATCATAATGAAAATCTGAACTCTGATTGGTGGAGAGCCTGTATCATAATGAAACGTGAACTATAATGAGCCTCATTAAGATTCAGTTTCCTAGCATATAATATTTATATTTCGGCATCGTCGAGCATAAATAATTTTATTCACGCTGAGTGAAATGGTAGTTTAGCGGGAAGACCTACAATTTAATTTTCAATTATTTATGTTATTAGTGGTCCTATCGATAAATGTTACATGACTAAAATTATACAGATTTTATTTTCCGATCATTTAGGTCTTATACATTATTACCGTTCCGGCTACTATAATAAGGATATTCATGAATTTTGATTTTGTTGCTTAGTCCATATCACCGCCGAGCATTGATACATAGAAATACTGTTTACTAGTGTCAACTGGCAATGGTTTTTTCATAACTGCCTTAAGGTGTAAAACAGCGTGGTCATGCGTCCATACCGACATGGAAAATTGTGAAGATGATTATAAAAATGAGAAAAATCATAAAGGAACGATCACTTGAAGAATTAGATTCCCTAATACGAGTCGGAAGAAAACTAAATGTGAAGGCCTACACATCGAAAGCTCATAAAAGTGATCAACAATAACATTACATTGACCATTGTTGTAATGTGATTTGTCTCTTCTGCTGCCACTCATCTCCTATAGATGGAATTACTGCTACGTCCCGAATAAAACAGCCTGCCTGAATACAGCATTGGTGGAAAGTAGCTGAGGAGTTTGCACTTTGCGCATATTATACGATTGCCCGATCAACGATCGGAACTACAGCATGTATGTGCATATAAATGCCTCTATATTTACTTTAACTTGTAATTATTCTAGGAAATAGTTTTTTTTATTTAAGGTGCACTTGTTGTGTACAATGTTTTAATTGAATAATATATAATTAGGTAAATAACCTGTTGATGATAAATCTAACTATCTATCTACTATCTTACCGATAATAATAATAATAATAATAATAATAATAATAATAATAATAATGTCCGCCTCTGTGGTGTAGTGGTTAGTTTGATTAGCTGCCACCCCCGGAGGCCCGGGTTCGATTCCCGGCTCTGCCACGAAATTTGAAAAGTGGAACGAGGGCTGAAACGGGGTCCACTCAGCCTCGGGAGGTCAACTGAGTAGAGGTGGATTCAAATCCCATCTCAGCCATCCTCGAAGTGGTTTTCCGTGGTTTCCCACTTCTCCTCCAGGCAAATACCGGGATGGTACCTAACTTAAGGCCACGGTCGCTTCCTTCCCTCTTCCTTGTCTATCCTTTCCAATCTTCCCATCCCCCACCAAGGCCCCCGTTCAGCATAGCAGGTGAGGCCACCTGGGCGAGGTACTTGTCATCCTCCCTAGTTGTATCCCCCGACCCAATGTCTCACGCTCCAGGACACTGCCCTTGAGGCGGTAGAGGTGGGATACCTCGCTGAGTCCGAGGGAAAAGCCAACCCTGCAGGGTAAGCAGACTAATGATATTATTATTATTATTATTATTATTATTATTATTATTATTATTATTATTATTATTATTATTATTTTACTGCTGGCAAAGAAACGAATTTCTCCTAGGATATTTCGTGTGTCTATTTCTAGCCGACTGCAGCCCTTGTAAGGCAGACCCTTCGATGAGGGTAGGCGGCATCTGCCATGTGAAGGTGGTGGATGATAGTGTTATATGTGGTGTGTGAGTTGTAGGGAGGTTGGGCACAGTACAAACACCCGGGCCCCGGGCCATTGAAATTAACCAATGAAGGTTAAAATACCTGACACGGCCGGAAATCGAACCCGGGACCCTCGGAACCAAAGGCCAGTACGCTGACCATTCAGCCGAGCCGGACTCTCGTGTTCTCATCCCGAGGTGGAGCACCTCTTTTCAGCCACACCCCCAATGGATGTGAGCTGCATGTACCATACCAAGCCCTCCTGTCATTCTTAATTTTCTGGCAGTACTGTGAACCGAACCCGGGCCCCCGAGGACGGCAGATAATAACACTAACAGTTACGCTACGGAGGCAGACTGCTGGACGCTGATATCGTTCAACATAAACTGTCGAATGGACTATTTTCCGAAAAAAATACGATCACTTCTGCCGGGTTTGAGCCCCGCGATGTTGGGATTTAAGGCCGAGACTCTACTATTGACCCTCAGACCCGCCTTTTAGGTACATTTTTATAAATTTTCTCAGTTTACCGTCCAAGTTTAGTTTCTCTCTCGGACTCAGCAAGGTATCCCACCTGTACCGCCTCAAGTGCAGTGTCCTGGAACGAGGGACATTTGGGTCGGCAGCTACATCACAGAAGCGGATGTCTTATCTGCAAAGAGTAGATAAACCTCTGTCCGGCATAAAGTAGCCTGTGGTGTGCACCTACCTTGCAGTCGAGGAGACATTATACGTATTGTGTCAGGAAGTGAACAGGGGCTTACAGCCTGAAGGAGTACAGTATGTGTAGGACAACTTTTCTTAATGCGGTCAGTCTTAAGAAGTTGAATGTGCAACGCCCGCAGGACTCGAACACGGGAGCGTTGACCCGATTTGACTAACAGCTGAAACAGTAAACTTTCTTGCGTTGACCTTTCCAGCGAAACAGTTACCTCAGCCGTCTGTCAGCTGATCGCCTTGATACTACTGCAAGCACCGAGCGCATCTAACTTCTTCAAGATGGAATATTATTTCTTTTAGCACGTTGGTTATTGAGAAGTCCGCCTCTGTGGTGTAATGGTTAGTGTGATTAGCTGTCACCCCCAGAGGCCCGGGTTCGATTCCCGGCTCTGCAATGACATTTGAAAAGTGGTACGAGGGCTGGAACGGGAGTCCACTCAGCCTCGGGGGGTCAAATGAGCAGAGGTGGGTTCGATTCTCACCTCAGCCATCCTCGAAGTGGTTTTCCGTGGTTTCCAGACTTCTCCTCTAGGCAAATGCCGGGATGGTACCTAACTTAAGGCCACGGCCGCATTCTTCCCCCTTCCCCCGCATAAGGCTCCTGTTCAGCATAGCACGCGAGGCGGCCTGCGCGAGGTACTGGTCCTCCTTCCCAGTTGTATCTCACCGACCTAACGTCTCACGCTCCAGGACACTGCCCTTGAGGCGGTAGAGGTGGGATCCCTCACTGAGTCCGAGGGGAAAACCAACTCTCGAGAGTAAACGGATTAAGAAAGAAACATAGAAAAACAGATTATTGAGAATTTAGCTCCCTTTCTGCGTGGGCGTGTTTCAATCCCGGCTGGGCAGAGAATAAAATAACTGCATATAAATAATTTCTCTGGATTAGAGGTGGGGTGTTTGTGATCGTCAGAGTACACTTCTCTTCATACAGCACACGACACTACCAACCACCACATAATACACTGACTGACAGAGCAAATGCAACACCAAGGAGGAGTGGTTTGAAAGGGATGAAAGTTGGGGAAAAAACAGAGTCGGCACGGAAGAATAATTGATGTTTATTTCAAACCGATATGCAGGTTACACAATGCGCACGGCATCGACTCAGTAGGATGTAGGACCACCGCGAGCGGCGATGCACGCAGAAACACGTCGAGGTACAGAGTCAATAAGAGTGCGGATGGTGTCCTGAGGGATGGTTATCCATTCTCTGTCAACCATTTGCCACAGTTGGTCGTCCGTACGAGGCTGGGGCAGAGTTTGCAAACGGCGTCCAATGAGATCCCACACGTGTTCGATTGGTGAGAGATCCGGAGAGTACGCTGGCCACGAAAGCATCTGTACACCTCGTAGAGCCTGTTGGGAGATGCGAGCAGTGTGTGGGCGGGCATTATCCTGCTGAAACAGAGCATTGGGCAGCCCCTGAAGGTACGGGAGTGCCACCGGCAGCAGCACATGCTGCACGTAGCGGTGGGCATTTAACGTGCCTTGAATACGCACTAGAGGTGACGTGGAATCATACGCAATAGCGCCCCAAACCATGATGCCGCGTTGTCTAGCGGTAGGGCGCTCCACAGTTACTGCCGGATTTGACCTTTCTCCACGCCGACGCCACACTCGTCTGCGGTGACTATCACTGACAGAACAGAAGCGTGACTCATCGGAGAACACGACGTTCCGCCATTCCCTCATCCAAGTCGCTCTAGCCCGGCACCATGCCAGGCGTGCACGTCTATGCTGTGGAGTCAATGGTAGTCTTCTGAGTCTTCTGAGCGGACGCCGGGAGTGCAGGCCTCCTTAAACCAATCGACGGGAAATTGTTCTGGCCGATATTGGAACAGCCAGGGTGTCTTGCACATGCTGAAGAATGGCGGTTGACGTGGCGTGCGGGGCTGCCACCGCTTGGCGGCGGATGCGCCGATCCTCGCGTGCTGACGTCACTCGGGCTGCGCCTGGACCCCTCGCACGTGCCACATGTCCCTGCGCCAACCATCTTCGCCACAGGCGCTGCACCGTGGACACATCCCTATGGGTATCGGCTGCGATTTGACGAAGCGACCAACCTGCCCTTCTCAGCCCGATCACCATACCCCTCGTAAAGTCGTCTGTCTGCTGGAAATGCCTCCGTTGACGGCGGCCTGGCATTCTTAGCTATACACGTGTCCTGTGGCACACGACAACACGTTCTACAATGACTGTCGGCTGAGAAATCACGGTACGAAGTGGGCCATGCGCCAACGCCGTGTCCCATTTATCGTTCGCTACGTGCGCAGCACAGCGGCGCATTTCACATCATGAGCATACCTCAGTGACGTCAGTCTACCCTGCAATTGGCATAAAGTTCTGACCACTCCTTCTTGGTGTTGCATTTGCTCTGTCAGTCAGTGTACGTATAAGGCATACAATGACGGAAATAGCATACTCTTGACGTTCTTTATATACAGTCTTTTGATAGGCTTAATTAAACGAATATATATTGGGGTCCGCCTCTGCGGTGTAGTGCTTAGTGTGCTCAGCTGCCACTCTCGGAGGCTCGGGTTCGATTGCCGGCTGTGTCACGAAATTTGATAAGTGATACGAGGGCTAAAACGGGGTCCACTCAGCCTCAATAGATCAACTGAGTAGATGGGGGTTCGATTCCCACCCTAGCCATCCTCAAAGTGGTTTTCTGTGGTTTCCCCACTTCTCCAAGCAAATACTGGGATGGTACCTAACTTAAGGCCACGGTTGCTTCCTTCCATCTTCCTTGTCTATCCCTTCCGATCTTCCCATCCCCCAACAAGGTCACTCTTTAGCATAGCAGATGATGCTGCTGCTGCTGCTGCTGCTGCCGCCGCCGCCGCCGCCGCCGCCGCCGCCGCCGCCGCCGCCAGGGCGAGGTACTGGTCCTTCTGCCTAGTTGTATCCCCGATCCAAACTCTCACGCTCCAGGACACGGCCCTTGAGGCGGTAGAGATGGGGTCCCTCGCTGCTTCCGAGGGAAAATCCAACCCTGGACGGTAAGCAGATAAAGAAAGAAAGAAAGAAGGAAAGAAAGAAAGAAAGAAAGAAAGAAAAGCATACTCTAAGCATTGTTGCCTAGGTTTCGCTCTACTTCTCTCATCTTCCATAGCCTATTTCATTATTCTCCTAGGTAATTTATACTCTTCAATTCGCCTCACATGACATCACCACTGAGGCCGGTTGCTATAGTAGCCTCAGTGTACAAGGGAAAGGATGATTGCAGGCCAGTCCTTTTGACGAGTGTCGCATGTAAGCTCTGCAGAGCATTCTTTCTGATAATATTAGACGCGTTTGTGAAATTACTAACTTGTTGAATAGAAGGAAGTTTGGGTTTAGGGAAGGATATTCTAACGAGGCTTAACTTGTAAGATTCCAGCAAGATATAGAGAATATTTTCGAATTTTGTATCGCTATTGACCTATCCAAGATATCATGGGAGATTGCTGACAAATTAACGGCTGTTCGACTAGACAAAACACTGATTGAATGGGTGGCTAAATTTCTACCAAAGAAAATTAAGAGTAGGTGAAGCTTTATCTGATTTTGTAACGATTGACAGTGGCGTCCCAGAGTAGCGGCGATTGGAAGTTAGAAGTATGTACAAACATGTATAGACAGCAAAATGTACCGGGAGTCTGGGGGTAATAGTGAAGGGATGACAAGAGAAACGAAAAAAAAAAAAAAAAAAAACAAAGCTACAAAATGGTAAGTTTTTGATGCTCTCTGAGTGAATTTCGACAGAGAAGTATAGGTTCACAGTCCACCAATTTAGCTACGGTAATAACAGGTTTCTTCGATTTTGATTAAATGCTGTGCAGTAAAGCCGGCCCCTTCGTGTAGGGGTAGCGTGCCTGCCTTTTACCCGGAGGCCCCGGGTTCGATTCCCGGTTAAGTCAGGAATTTTTACCTGGACCTGAGGGTTCGAGGTCCACTCAGCCTACGTGATTAGAATTGAGGAGCTATCTGACGGTGAGATAGCTGCCCCGGTCTAGAAAGCCATGAATAACGGCCGAGAGGATTCGTCATGCTGACCACATGACACCTTGTAATCTGCAGGTCTTCGGGCTGAGCAGCGGTCGCTTGGTAGGGCAAGGCCCTTCAAGGGCTGTAGTGCCATGGGTTCATCAAAATGAACAATGAAATATAAATACGGTGTGATTAAACAATAAAAAGCCGTATTTGGTACATTGACTGAGTGGGACTGCCAAACTGACAAATGCGTGCGGCAAGGGGATGGAAGAGAGAAGGAAGCGGCCGTGGCCTTAAATTAGGTAGAAGTGGGAAACAACGGAAAACCACTTCGAGGATGGCTAAGGTGGGAATCGAACCTTCTCTATTTAGTTGACATCCCGAAGCTGACTGGACCCCGTTCCGGCCCTCGTGCCACATTTCAAATTTCGTGCAGAGCCGGGAATCGAATCCGGGCCTCCGGTGGTGGCAGCTAATCATAGTAACCACTACACCACAGAGGTGGACAATCATTATCATAACTTTTGTCCTACGTCAGATTCGGCGAATGTACACTGACTGACAGAGCAAATGCAACACCAAGAAGGAGTGGTCAGAACTTTATGCCAATTGCAGGGTAGACTGACGTCACTGAGGTATGCTCATGATGTGAAATGCGCCGCTGTGCTGCGCACGTAGCGAACGATAAATGGGACACGGCGTTGGCGCATGGCCCACTTCGTACCGTGATTTCTCAGCCGACAGTCATTGTAGAACGTGTTGTCGTGTGCCACAGGACACGTGTATAGCTAAGAATGCCAGGCCGCCGTCAACGGAGGCATTTCCAGCAGACAGACGACTTTACGAGGGGTATGGTGATCTGGCTGAGAAGGGCAGGTTGATCGCTTCGTCAAATCGCAGCCGATACCCATAGGGATGTGTCCACGATGCAGCGCCTGTGGCGAAGATGGTTGGCGCAGGGACATGTGGCACGTGCGAGGGGTCCAGGCGCAGCCCGAGTGACGTCAGCACGCGAGGATCGGCGCATCCGCCGCCAAGCGGTGGCAGCCCCGCACGCCACGTCAACCGCCATTCTTCAGCATGTGCAAGACACCCTGGCTGTTCCAATATCGACCAGAACAATTTCCCGTCCCGTCGATTGGTTGAAGGAGGCCTGCACTCCCGGCGTCCGCTCAGAAGACTATCATTGACTCCACAGCATAGACGTGCACGCCTGGCATGGTGCCGGGCTAGAGCGACTTGGATGAGGGAATGGCGGAACGTCGTGTTCTCCGATGAGTCACGCTTCTGTTCTGTCAGTGATAGTCACCGCAGACGAGTGTGGCGTCGGCGTGGAGAAAGGTCAAATCCGGCAGTAACTGTGGAGCGCCCTACCGCTAGACAACGCGGCATCATGGTTTGGGGCGCTATCGCGTATGATTCCACGTCACCTCTAGTGCGTATTCAAGGCACGTTAAATGCCCACCGCTACGTGCAGCATGTGCTGCGGCCGGTGGCACTCCCGTACCTTCAGGGGCTGCCCAATGCTCTGTTTCAGCAGGATAATGCCCGCCCACACACTGCTCGCATCTCCCAACAGGCTCTACGAGGTGTACAGATGCTTTCGTGGCCAGCGTACTCTCCGGATCTCTCACCAATCGAACACGTGTGGGATCTCATTGGACGCCGTTTGCAAACTCTGCCCCAGCCTCGTACGGACGACCAACTGTGGCAAATGGTTGACAGAGAATGGAGAACCATCCCTCAGGACACCATCCGCACTCTTATTGACTCTGTACCTCGACGTGTTTCTGCGTGCATCGCCGCTCGCGGTGGTCCTACATCCTACTGAGTCGATGCCGTGCGCATTGTGTAACCTGCATATCGGTTTGAAATAAACATCAATTATTCGTCCGTGCCGTCTCTGTTTTTTCCCCAACTTTCATCCCTTTCGGACCACTTCTCCTTGGTGTTGCATTGTCACTGTCAGTCAGTGTATTTATCATTCTTTCTTTCTTTCTTTCTTTCTTTCTTTCTTTCTTTCTTTCTTTCTTTTCTTTCTTTCTTTCTTTCTTTCTTAATGTTTACCCTCCAGGGTTAGTTTTTCCCTCAAGCTCAGCGAGGAATCGCACCCCTACCACCTCACGGGCCGTGTCGTGGAGAGTGGGAATTTGGATCGGGGGGTACAACAGGAGAGAAGGACCAGTACCACGCCTTGGTCGCCTCACCTGCTATGCTAAAGAGTGGCCTTGTGGGGGGATGGGAAGATTGGAAGTGATAGACAAGGAAGTGGGAAGGAAGCGGCCGTGGTCTGAAATTAGGTACCGTCCCGGCATTTGCCTGGAGGAGAAGTGGGAAACCATGGAAAATCACTTCAAGGATGGCTGAGGTGGGAATCGAACCCCCATCTACTCAGTTGACCTCCCGAGGCTGAGCGGACCCCGTTGCAGCATCTCGCACCACTTTTCAAATTTCGTGGGAGAGCCGGGAATCGAATCTGGGCCTCCCGGGGTGACAGCTAATCACACTAACCACTACACCACAGAGGCGGACGTGTATGCCTTTAATGACTTAAAATGAGTGCACAGGGCTACGGTAATTACAAATAGACGTTTGTGGAAGTTCATAGTTAAGGCACAGAGGCTTGCAGACTGAATGCAGAAATATGTTTAAAAAGAAGAAGAGAGGAACAGGAAAGGAAAATAACTTACACTTTCATACAAAGCTATTGCAGGTTACCGGACAAGTCCAAAAAACACAAGTGGCTGATGGCTAAGATGTCCGCACTTCCTAAGTAACATCGAAGAATGAACCTGGGTTAGGCAAAGTGTTTCAGGACCGAGGAGAAAGTTGAATCATCGAAAGTATACACCGATAACGAAGAGTGTTTGAAGTCAAATAACGAAGCCTGGCAACCTCCACAGATTATGCGTAGTTTCTACGATATTTCAAGGTTAACAAGTTCACAATGGCGTGTACCGCCGGTAAACACTCAGTGGCGAATCATGGAGGAATTCACATATCCTACTGGATTTTTAAAACATGATAACTTAGCACATTTTAACATTTTTCCCCATTGATATTAATTCGTGTCCGCCTCTGTAGTGTAGTGCTTAGTGTGATTAACTGTCACCCCTCGGAGACCCGGGTTCGATTCCCGGCTCTGCCACGAAATTTGAAAAGTGCTACGAGGGCTGGAATGGGGTCCACTCAGCTTCGTGAGGTCAAATGAGTACAGGTGGGTTCGACTCTCACCTCAGCCATCCTGGAAGTGGTTTTCCGTGGTTCCTCACGTCTCCTTCACGCAAATGCCGGAATGGTACCTAACTTAAGGCCACGGCCGCTTCCTTCCCTCTTCCTTGTCTATCCCTTCCAATCTTCCCATCCCCCCGCAAGGCCGCTGTTAAGCATAGCAGGTGGGGCCGCCTGGGTGAGGTACTGGTCATCATCCCCAGTTGTATCCCACGACCCAGAGTTTGAAGCTCCAGTGCCACCCCCTGTGGGTGGTGGCGGTAGAATAACACCCAAGGTATCCCCTGCCTGTCGTAAGAGTCGACTAAAAGGGGCCCCAGGGGCTCTGAATTTTGGAGCGTGGGTGGCCCTCAGCTGAGTCCTAGCATTGCTTCCACTTACTTGTGCCAGGCTCCTCACATTCATCTATCCTATCCGACCTCTCTTGGTCAACTCTTGTTCATTTCCGACCCCGACGTTATTAGGTTTGCGAGGGCTAGGGAGTCTTTCATTTTCACGCCCTTCGTGGCGCTTGTCTTCCTTTGGCCGATACCTTCATTTTTCGAAGTGTCGGACCCCTTCCATTTCTTCTCTCTGATTAGTGTTATATAGAGGATGGTTGCCAAGTTGTACTTCCTCTTAAAACGATAATCGTCATCATCATCATCATCATCATCTGTTTACCCTCCAGGTTCGGTTTTTCCCTCGGACTTAGCGAGGGATCCCACCTCTACCGCCTCAAGGGCAGTGTCTTGGAGCTTCAGACTCTTGGTCGGGGGATACAACTGGGGAGTATGACCAGTACCTCGCCCAGGCGGCCTCACCTGCTATGCTGAACAGGGGCCTTGTGGAGGGATGGGAAGATGGGAAAGGATAGACAAGGAAGAGGGAAGGAAGCGGCCGTGGCCTTAAGTTAGGTACCATCCCGGCATTCGCCTGGAGGAGAAGTGCGAAACCACGGAAAACCACTTCCAGGATGGCTGAGGTGGGAATCGAACCCACCTCTACTCAGTTGACCTCCCGAGGCTGAGTGGACCCCGTTCCAGCCCTCGTACCACTTTTCAAATTTCGTGGCAGAGCCGGGAATCGAACCCGGGCCTCTGGGGGTGGCAGCTAATCACGCTAACCACTACACCACAGAGGCGGACTAAAAACGATAATCGCCACCGATAATCACCAGGACACTGCCCTTGAGGCGGTGGAGATGGGATCCCTCGCTGAGTCCGAGGGAAAAACCGAACCTGGAGGATAAACAGATAAAGAAGAATAAGAAGAAGAATTTCGAGTAATAGAGAAATCAATACATGTGAAGAATAGGACAAACGGCCGGGAAATTTAAGTTACTTCGAGATACTGAAAATTCGAGTAATAGATGTTTGACTGTATTTTATTACTAGATCCTACTAGTTTGATTTCTTTTTTTTTTTTTTTCAGTATATGCTTTATGTCTCAGCGAGACACGTTGGTTTTATGACGACGATAGGACAGGAAAGAAGCGGCCCTGGCCTTAATTGAGGTACAGCCTGGAGTGAAAATTGGAAAACACGGACAACCATCTTCAGGGCTGTCGACAGTGGGACTGGAACCCACTATCTGTCGAATGCAAGCTGACAGCTACGTGACCCAAACCACGCGAACACTCGCTCGGTCTAGCGAGAACAATTTTCTTAGAAACCCTGAGTCTGTCTGCCTACACACCCGCAACAGAAGTGCCTCTTCCATTATTTCTCCACATAACAAACAAAAATTATCTTCATGTTATCCCCCCTGTGGGTGGGGACGGTATCCCCTGCCTGTCGTAAGAGGCGACTAAAAGGGGCCCCATGGTCTCTGAACTTTGGAGCGTGGGTTGGCGTCCACGGGGCACTTAGCTGAGTCCTGGCATTGCTTCCACTTACTTGTGCCAGGCTCCTCACTTTCATCTATCCTATCCGACCTCCCTCGGTCAAGTCCCTTTCTTTTCTCACCCCGACACTATTAGTTTTGCGAGGGCTAGGGAGTCTTTCATTTTCATGCCCTTCGTGGCCCTTGCCTTCCTCTGGCGGATACCTTCATTTTTCGAAGTGTCAGACCCCTTCCATTCTTTCTCTCTGATTAGTGTTATATAGAGGATGGTTGCCTAGTTGTACTTCCTCTTAAAACAATAATCACCACCACCACCACCACCACCACCACCACCTCTTCATATTATCTTCATGTTTTTCTCTTTGACCCTTATTCTTATAGATATCAGAGCCTCCGTGGCTCAGGCAGCAGCCCGCCGGCCACTCACCGTTAGGTTCCGTGGTTCAAATCCTGGTCACTCCATGTGAGATTTGTGCTGGAGAAAGCGAAGGTGGAACAGGTATTTCTCCGGCTACTCCGCATTTCCTTGTCATCTTTCATTCCAGCAACATACTCCAGTATCATTTCATTTCATCTGTCAAGTCATTAATCATTGCCCCAGAGGAGTGTGGCTCGCACAATTCCTATCCTCGCCGCTAGATGGGGGCTTCATTCATTCCATTCCTGAGCCGGTCGAAGGACTGGAAACAGGCTGTGGATTTTCATGTTCATTTTCCTTATAAATATCAATTAGCTATTACACCGTATCTCCACTTCTCTATTCGTAAATCTTTCTTTCTTTCTTCATTGTATATTATTTCTGCTCATGGATATTAACTCGTTCCGAGGTCAAAAAAATAAAATCAGAGGATAAGAATGAAATAAACACTCACTTAGGTAAAAAATGTGGACATTTTTACTTTCTCGCTGAATGTTCGTGGTGAAATTATTTTTACAAGGTGTTGGAGAAAACTGTTTCCTACGATAAAAAACACTACGTTTTTGTTAACAATCATACGTAAAACATAAACAGAAATCTGAACCACAGGAAACCAATGTTTATAACAGAGTGAACAAAAGATAACAAATTAACTAAGTTAATAATACTAATCGTATGGCCTAAGCTAGCGCTTGCAACCATTTTAAAGCTTCCCGCGCGCTAGGTGACCACAACAGTGGCCAAGTTGCGACTTTGATCGCTGATGGAACGGCCAACTCAGTGACCAGCAGGACGGTTGATTTTATAATCAGTCTTGACTCTTGAAATGGAGGTTCAAGAGATCGGTGCATTAGCATATCTTTACCGAAGAAAACACAAACACAAGAAAAGTTATTGGGTCCATCATCTAGATCAGGGGTTTCAAAATGGCCCGCGGGCCGCATGTGGCCCTCGAAGCCATTTTTGAGGCCCGTGAGAGCACTGTAAGAAATAATATGAAGAAAAGCCAAAAAAATATTTATTAGCTCGTTCAAAAACGTATTAATTTTTATACACCTTATAAACTCAAGTCAGAACTAATTATTCTTTAATATTTGTTCCTCTTTTCAAAAATTCACGTTTTCAGCAGATTATTTTATATTTTGAAGCCTTTAAAATCAAAATTTCAAGTAATACTGTTATTATTTTTGCGTCCCACTGTCTACTTTTGATGGTTTTCGGAGACGCCGAGGTGTCGAAATTTTGTCCCACAGAAGTTCTTTTACGTGCCAGTAAATCTACCGACACAAGGCTGACGTATTTGAGCACCTTCAAAAACCACCGGACTGAGCCAGAATCGAACCTGTCTAGCTGGGGTCAGAAGGCTAGCGCCTCAACCGTCTCAGCCACTCAGCCCGGCTCCAAGTTTCACTCTTTTATGCAATTTTAAAATAATATTTTAAGCAATTCGAATTATCAAACCCTCATTTCAATTGAACTATGCATATTATTTCACAATCGTGCTTCTGTACTATTTGCAGAATTTTCCAAAAATTGGCCTATTCAAGTGCGGCCCGCGAACATGACTAAGGTTTCCAAAATAGCCCTGGAGCCCTTACAAATTGGAAACCCCTGATCTAGATCATCAAAACATTGTCTTTATTATCTACAATGGTGTAGCTCCAAACAAATGAGCGATTTCCTTCCATTGGTTATTGTTTACATCTCTATATACTTCCGAGGACATGTCCCAAATTGCAGGTCGGTTTTCAATTTCTTCTATAAACTGCACACTGTTGATATCCAAGGTTGTATGTACTCGCCACTCAGTAACTGACAAGTGGGACTCTGCTTCTGTCCAAAGAGCCGCGCTGCTGATTGCTTGAGTGCGCGGTTGTCCGTCCGTAAGTTATAAAACAAAGAGCAGTTCGCTTGTGCGTCGCTGATGTCAACGACCAACTCTGCAGCCAGGCGGCAGCTGCCGTCCAGTGCGCGGATGTCCATGCACGTATTAAGATTAGTGATGTGCGCGAATGACGTCTGGAATCGTGAGAATCGGTTTCTACGACTCCGAGGTCGTACTCAATATCGCATGCGAGGAATCGGTTCCGCGTTGACGCCATCAAACTGTGCTGGGCGCACTCGCTAGAGCGAGTCGTTCGTAAATAAGTGCGGCAAATTCGAACGTGTAATATTTACTATTTGTTTTGTATATAGTATAGTATGATATAATACCCATTTAAACTAAATGTCTTATCGGTTGTCATGAATGAATCATACCCCATAATAAAGAAATAACAATTTAACTTGGTAGTCTGGAAATAACATTACACATTTCGACACTGGGTGTAGCAATCGACGTTGTTATTTATCCTTATACTGTATTCTGCTTCTAATGTGGTTTTCAAATATCACTAGTATATGCGTACAACGTCTGTGGAATCTAATTTCTAAAAAGTACACAACTTGTTTGGTAGCGTACCTGTCTTCCGTTACATTTAATTTGCAATGCACATTTCTTTCTTAATCTGTTTACCCTCCAGGGTTGGTTTTCCCTCGGACTCAGCGAGGGATCCCACCTCTACCGCCTCAAGGGCAGTGTCCTGGAGCGTGAGACTTTGGGTCGGGGAACAATTGGGAGAATGGCCAGTACCTCGCCCAGATGGCCTCACCTGCTATGCTGAAGAGGAGCCTTGGTGGAGGAAGGGAATATTGGAAGGGATAGACAAGGAAGAAGGAAGGAAGTGGCCGTGGCCTTAAGTTAGGTACAATCCCGGCATTTGCCTGGAGGAGAAGTGGGAAACCACGGAAAACTACTTCGGGGATGGGTGAGGTGGGAATCGAACCTCAGTTGACCTCCCGAGGCTGAGTGAACCACGCTCCAGTCCTTGTGCCACTTTTCAAATTTCGCGGCAGAAGCGAGAATCGAATCCGTGCCTCCGGGGATGGCAGCTAATCACACTAACCACTACATCACAGAGGTGGACCTCAAATGCCTCTTATCGGGTGAGTTGGCCGTGCGGTTATGGCCGTGCAGCTGTGAGCTTGCATCCGGGAGATAGTGGGTTCGAACCCCACTGTCAGCAGCCCTAAAGATGGTTTTCCGTGGTTTCCCATTTTCACACCAGGCAAATGCTGGGGATGTACCTTAATTAAGGCCACGGCCGCTTACTTCTCACTCGTAGACCTTTCCTATCCCATCGTCACCATAAGACCTATCCGTGTCACTGCGACGTAAAACAAATAGCAAATGCCTCTTGATAGAACACAATATGGTTTGCACTAAAGGTCCAGTCTCATTTATGTATGTGACGGCGTGGAAGCTGCTGAAACACGGCTAGGGCATGAGTGTTGATTTTTAATTGTTTTTTCTGATGGACAGTGGGTTACGCAAATATGAACGTTTTGAAATAGAAATCATTTCTATACAATTACCACGTTTCCATAGGGAATTCAAATCGATTTGAATACGTTTTCCGTACCGAATACCTCATGGAAACGGGGATTCAGTTCGTATTGAGTCTCAAAGCCGATCCTACTAGAAAGTGGGATCGAATCGTACTCAATACGGATATAGCACCATGGAAACACGGAACGTATTGTAATCGATCTGAAAATGCTCGATTGTAGTTTGTTTATCGTGTGCTTTCTGTAATTTCATTCGTGTTCGTTTCATTTCAGCCTACTGCTCCTTAAAATATCTTACCATGTGTAGTATTAGTAGAAATATGTGAACGCCGGAAAAGAGTGTATCGCTATTGGAAATAATACGAGAAAAGGAATTGTAGAAACTCTTCGACGGAAAATGATTTGCTACAATTCTATATTCAGCGATTGTAACTTTTTTCTTTCTTAACAGACATTGGTTTGTTCACGAAAAGCTTGTTTGATTTGAGGTTGTGACGTACCCACTTGGCCCACAGATGTATGACAAATTTATAACGTGGCGGGTCACTTTAATATTAAAATAAATAAATGATATGTCATTGTTTCTCCAGAAACAGTATCCCAAGGGCGCCAGTCTTCAAGCTTATGGCTTGAAAACAAAAGTATATAATTAATAATAATAATAATGCGTAATGAGACTCAAAAAACTCCCAGGGGTGAGGTGAACGGAACACAAATCATTAAGTACACTAACTTGGAATTTAAGGATCATTAATAATCATTTCATAAAATACAAATTAAAACAGCTATTTATTAAAATGAAAAACGTGACGTAACGGCGTTTTAACGACATCTGAACTTACGGAAGCAAAAGAAAAATTGAATGAAATTAATTTTAAAAATGAACTGTTGCGCGAAGACTTGCAGTAACTTATGCCATAAGCTCACCATATGTAGACTCTGTTGTCTTGAAGCTGATGATATGTGGATCTCGTACCGGCTGCCTTCTCTGTTGTTGGATTCCAGTCCTACTTCTACATTTCCTGTCCTTAACACTTCCTACTGTACTCCTTACATAAAGTCGTAATGAGTCCTAATTTTAAGTGCAAAACCACCATGGGTTATGTTCATGGAGAGAATACATTCGTATTCTTCCGTATTACGGAACAGTAGCGTAGCTAAATTCATAATAAAAGCTCTCCTCCCCTATACTAGTCAGAACCGGTCTCCCGTTGACTACCTCTCGTCATTGAGATAACAAGTCCCAATGAGAGTAACTTTTGAGTAGAATATACTCAGATGCGAAGTGAACTAAGTTAAAATCTTCTCCGATGTGCAGACGTAGAATCGTAGTAAGAGTGTCTTCCAAGAGTGAGAATCAGAATCAGAATGTCCGTATACAAGTGACAATCTGCTCACGAGTAAGAATAAGAGTATGAATGTGAAAACGACTGCTAATGCTAATAAGAATCTGAATGTCTACTCCAGCTCTTGTCGGTGGTATATATCGGTTCAAAAGTCTCCTTCCATCAACCATATCACATGGTCCAGTAAGATTCGAGGTCTCATCCCTTCTCCGATGTATAGCTGTGAATCCATCACGTTGCTTCATTACGTTCATTCACATAGGCTGAACTTTCCCGCTGAAATAAAGCGTCCCGAAGCGGAGTTTGAAAAGTGGGTGTTAATAATGTATCAACTGTCTCTTCATGAGGTAGAGAGGGTAAGGTCTCTCGTAACCTAGATGACGTACTTTTCCTGGAATTGGGCTGAAATTAGCCTGCTGACTCTGGTCACCTCACAACGGCTATAGGAAAATTTACTGCAAGTTATAAATATGCATGATGTTGAAATACTTTACCCAATAATTTGTTCGTTCAGAATACGTTATAGCCGCGATACAAAGAAATGAAATGATGATTGAAATGGATGATAAAAACCCTATATATATATATATACATATTAATTTAAAAATGACCTATCAGTGATTAAATATATACATCTTATCAATTAAATACATAGTTCAATAATTAAAAACATGCAGTGATGTCCCAAACATCACAAGGTGTGGTTCAAGACGCGGACATATGAACTTAGATGTCGAAGAACTCATCCGGAAGTTGTCTAACCTATCGTCTTCTGTGGAGTAACGTTGTACTATACGCTCCCACTAGTCCTTATTTCCTTTCTTTTATACAGTACCGCCTTCTCTTCGGACGCTTCTGTTTGCTTAGTTTAGACTGAAGAAAAACCATATTCGATGCCTGCAACTGCTGCAGGAAGAACACCGTTTCCATCCGTCGCTCCAATCATTCATTCTCCCATTTCTCAATGGATTAAACTTACAAAAACCTGATACACTATTAGGCACAATACCACTGATTTTGAAACTTCCATTGCTGTCGGAGACTGTACGGGCTCTACATAAAACAAGTTTTTATCATGGAATTTGAATTCCTTTCGTAATAAAGCACGAGGACTTCTTTATTTATTCTTTGGTTAGAGCAAATACAGTAGAGACAATATGCGACACTTCCGGATTTAGCCTTGTTAAAATGGGAGACAAGTCGCAAGTGGCGCTCCTAGTGGCTTGACCTGAAAATTCGCGCTAAATTCTAATATAAATGGAAATGTATATACGGAAATGGATAAATAAATTACGTCTAGAAAGAAGGTGTTACTAAGATATTAACTTCAAAGTTGCTAAAGCATTTCTGGATAAATGAATGAAGAATTATTTAACAGGTTATTATTTAAAGACTGAAATTAGACATATAATCAAGATGTGAAATGGATTGCTGTGAAAGGGCTTGATCTTATATTTATGCATTACCTTTTTTAGCTTTAGAATTCCTGCCTGAACGTTCACGGCTAGATTTTTCTTTTTTCTCATTTAAAAATACTGTATCATCATATTAAAACACTTGTCAACAAAAATATCGGCACATTCCTTACACACGTGTTTCAGTGAATTTACATTTAAGAGCTGGACAATTTTCCATTTAACTTGAAGTCTACTAACAGAAAGAAAAATCTATAAATTTAGCTTCAAAAACATTCAAACTTTCCCTATAAGCAATACTTGCCGTAATGCCATTACATTAGGGTAAAGCAAATTTGCATCATCATATTGTTTCAACAAAATATGTACATTTCTTAAATCACCTATATTTTCTTCAGTGCTTGACAACGCATTACGGCATTCCAAATGGAGTAACTTGAAACACAACCAGCCACACTCATATGCATATATATTTTCCTGAATTAAATCAAACTCACAGATCACACCTACAACAACACATCGGTATTGAAGGTTAACTGCTGCACTATACAATAAAATATGCGTATTCTATTTTAAACCAGTTAAAATATGGGTTGAGCGGGTCAGAAGATTATGAAGGTACTATAAAAATCGCTTTGTCACTGGAAGAATATATGCAAACACAATTTTCTTGTCACGAGGGAAACGAAAGAAAGACCGCGCTTTTTTCTCTACTTCATAGTTACTGCAGCCGAACACAGTGCATACCTTTCCCCTCATGTTTTGAGGAGATATCAAGGAATGACACACGCTACTATTTAATTATGTCAACTCACTGAAAACGCATAAATAACGCCAAGAACTTCATACACAAATACACGTGCTCTTATGACAGAATCAGTAGTTCTCAGGTCAATCCGCTAGAGAGAGCTCTGATAGCTGTCCCTCGATATCTAACTGAGTGTCGCGTATTGTCTCTACTTTATTTGGTTAGAGTTGGCCGTTGTTGTCAAGCGCTATATGTCGGATTATTCTCGTATGGGCTCGCGTGATCTCGTACTCTACGAGTGTCTTACACTATTATACAAGGCTGGGAAATACAAGGCCTCGCTGGTCGTGAAACTGGTCCCCACTCGGGTTCGTGAAACGCATCGTTTTACCGCTAGGTGCGCTCTTCTTAGTCATAAAATTTTATTTTACCCACCCGGTACGTCAGCCTCGTGTCGGGAGAAATACTGGCACGTAAAAGAATTTCTGCAGGACTAAATTCCGGCAAATCAGCGTTTTCGAAAACCGTAAAAGTACTTAGTGGAACATATTATTATTAGTTTCAGTCTGTCGAACACTAAATATAGCACCTATAACATTCAAACATACCTGTAAAAACACACTATTGAACCAAGAATAACAGATTTCCTTCTTGAAAGAACATTATCAGATTCTATCAAATCGCACTCATTGATGAAAATTGTCTGGAAATGTAGAAACTCTTATGTTTAAATTCTGTTCATACGCTTTAATACTTTAAATCCAGGACTTATCTTAATAAAGTGCTCCAATAGTGCGTCCTTTCTCCTTGCTAGTCCAACAAAGAGTGCGAGGTGGAGCGACGCTCTGTGATTGGCGTCAAGCCAGTTGGCAAGTTTGCCGGTAACTTTCCACTACGTCATGTTCCGGTGATGTCATCAGCTACTTTGAATATGTACATTTTTATTATTATTGTTATCATCGTATTCTAGTTGTTTTTGAAATTATATAGGGCTCGTTTAACGGGCATATAATGAGTTATGTTATCAGGTGATGCAATAGTGCAGCCATTTTTATGATTTAAAATCGCCGTGCCGCGCGACTAATGATTAGTGTTGCGGTAGCACGTCGTATGAGGTGTCCTATGAATCGTCTCACTAAGACTATACGATGAAACCGAATCAAATAGAGAACATTTGCAAAAATGTGGTACGAAGAATTGACAAAAATGTATTTCTTGCTTTCACAAAGTCGCTTGCCATATGAGTAATAAATGGCTTGAAAATCATCGAAAACGCATCCTAGAGGATAGACCGGGTCCTCGGAATTTAAAAAAGTCCAACATTATCAATGCCGAGGGTCGTGAGGTGGAGCCTCAGCTGAGCACATTCTACACTTACCGTACCGGATATTTTATTACTAGAATTTCTAACGCGAGGTACATATTGTACTGTACGTCAATACTTGCGGCTGTGATCCCGACGTACCCCCGTTCGATTCTTTTCTATTTGTTTTACGTCGAACCGACACCGGTATGTCTTATGGCGACGATGAGATAGGAAAGGGCCATGAATGGGAAGGAAGCGTGCCGTGGTTATAATTAACGTACATCTCCAGCATTTGCCGGATGTGAAAATGGGAAGCCACGCAAAGCCATCTTCAGGGCTGCCGCCAGTGGAGTTTGAACCCACTATCTCCAGAATGCAAGTTCACAGCTACGTGATTCGAATCACTCAGCCAGCTCGCTTGGTCATCTGAGTGTTATGAAACTTGCCAGCCTCATAGGACCGATTCTGTTGCAGTAGGTCTTTCTGGCCCAGTACGGAAAACAACGGCCAACTACCTCATTCCTTATCTTTGCCCCTCATATAACGCCACCGTAGGTTTCGCGATTTCCATGGAAATGAAAATCCACTGCTTGTTTCCATTCATTCGACCGGCTCAGGAATGAAATGAATGAAGCCCCCATCTAGCGGCCAGGATACGAAATGTGCCGGCTGCCGAACCTCATCGCACTCCTCTGGGGCAATGATTATTGACTGACAGATAAAATAAAATGATATTGGAGAGTGTTGCTGAAATGAAAGATGACAGGGAAGAGCGGCGTACCCAGAGAAAACCTGCTGCGGCTCCGCTTTGTCCAGCACAAATCTCACATGGCGTGACCGGGATTTGAACCACGGAACCCAGTGGTGTGAGGCCGGCGCGCTATCTCCTGAGCTACGGAGGCTCCTTGCGGTTTCTATATAACCACAAAATAAGTGCTACTGTTTGAGGATCCAACCACCCTCCGAACAGAAGAATTAACAGGCTGTCAGGACCTCGAACCAACACACGCATTCAGGTAAAAATCCCTAATGTGGCGGAGAATCGAGCCCGGACCCTTCCAGTGAGATATAGGACGGCTACGTCTAGACCTCGGGGCCGGTTAAAGCACTAGCAAAAGAGAAAAAAGTCACAATGGAAGCCCATCAGCTTGTCGCAGTATTAAATGAAGTGATGTATGACTCTGCACGCCATCACACGCTGAGATACAGTTATTCCCAGGCGTAGGTGAGTGACTTGCAATTTAGGTTCATGTTTACAAACTGAAACCAGCTGGTAGCGTGTGAATGGCCGTCCTTTCAATGCAGGGGAACGACAGCAGGTTATTACAACCTGGGAAGTCTAATAAACAAACTATAATAATAATAATAATAATAATAATAATAATAATAATAATAATAATAATAATAATGTCCGCCTCTGTGGTGTAGTGGTTAGTGTGATTAGCTGCCACCCCCGGAGGCCCGGGTTCGATTCCCGGCTCTGCCACGAAATTTGAAAAGTGGTACGAGGGATGGAACGGAGTCCACTCAGCCTCGGAGGTCAACTGAGTAGAGGTGGGTTCGATCCCTACCTCAGCCATCCTGGAAGTGGTTTTGCGTGGTTTCCCACTTCTCCTCCAGGCAAATGCCGGGATGGTACCTAACTTAAGGCCACGGCCGCTTCCTTCCCTCTTCCTTGTCTATCCCTTCACATCTTCCCATCCCCCCGCAAGGTACCTGTTCAGCATAGCAGGTGAGGCCGCCTGGGCGAGGTACTGGTCATCCTCCCCAGCTGTATCCCCCGACCCAAAGTCTCACGCTCCAGGGCACTGCCCTTGAGGCGGTAAAGGTGGGATCCCTCGGTCAGTCCGAGGGAAAATCCAACCCTGGAGGGTAAGCAGATTAAGAAATAATAATAATAATAATAATAATAATAATAATAATAATAATAATAATAATAATAATAATAATAATAATAATAATAATAATCTTTCTTTCTTCTTTGTAATTCGTTTACCCTCCAGGGTCGGAAGGAGGACCAGAACCTCGCTCTGGATGCCTCACCTTCTATGCTAAACAGGGGCCTTGTAGGGGGATGGGATGATCGGAAGGGATAGACTGGAAAAGGGAAGGAAGCGGCAGTGGCCTTAAGTTAGGTATCATCCCGGCATTTGCCTGGTGGAGAAGTGGGAAACCACGGAAAACTACTTCGAGGTTGGCTGAGGTGGGAATCGAACCCACCTCTACTCAGTTGAACTCCCGAGGCTGATGAACCCCGTTCTAGTCTTCGTACCACTTTTCAAATTTCGTGGCAGAGCCGGGAATCGAACCCGCGCCTCCAGTGGTGGCAGCTAATCACGCTAACCCCTGCACCACAGAGGCGGGCGAGGGATGTTGTGTGTGTGTATTAATTGCTAAATATGATGGACATCAGGGGCTGCCTGGCCGAGGCGGTTAAGGCGTGCTCGGTTTGCCCGGAAGGACGTGGTTTTGAATCCCCGTCAGGAAGTCGTAAAATTTAAGAAACGAGATTTCCACTTCCGGAGGTGCATATGGTCCTGAGGTTCACTCAGCCTACACCAAAAATGAGCAACAGGTTAATTCCTGGGGGCAAAGGCGGCCAGGCGTAGAGCTAACCACTCTACCCCATCACGTGCCGAGGTTAAGAATGGTGGAAACCTTTACCATCCACTCCTCTAAGGGCCTTCATGGCCTGTACGGAGGTGACTTTGCTTTTGATGCGCATCCCCGCTTATATTTAGACATAAGTCAGCTTCCGGACGAAACTAACTTTACAGCGGTCTCTTTTTCTGTAGAGTTCAACAATAAAATGAATAAAGCGGCAGCGTGATGTGAATACAAGAGAAATATGGACAGCGGACAACTTTTATGTTTGTTACCATACCGTAACCTATAAGTAAACACTATCAGCTTTCTTTCTTTCTTTGTTTCTTTCTTTCTTTCTTTCTTTCTTTCTTTCTTTCTTTCTTTCTTTCTTTTTTAATCTGTTTACCCTCCAGGGTTGTTTCTTCTCTCAGACTCAGCGATGGATCGCACCTCTACAACCTCAGGGGCAGTGTCCTGGAGCGTGAGACTTTCGGTCGGGGATACAGCTGGGAAGGATGACCAGTACCTCGCCCGGCGGCCTCACCTGTTATGCTGAACAGGGGCCTTGTAGGGGGGGGGGGGGAGATTAGAAGGGACAGACAGGGAAGAGGGAAGGAAGCAGCCGTGGCCTTAAGTTAGGTAGCATCCCGGTATTTGTCTGGAGGAGAAGTGAGAAACCACGGAAAACCACTTCGAGGATGGCTGAGGAAGGAATCGAACAACACCCCCCCCCCTCTGCTGAGTTGATCGCCCGAGGCTGAGTGGAGCTCGTTTAAGCCCTCGTACCACATTTCAAATTTCGTGGCAGAGCCAGGAGTCGAACCCGGGCTCTCGGGTATGGCAACTAATCACGCTAACCACTACATCACAGAGGCGGACAACACTATCAGCAATGTTCGATTTATGACGATCCTCCTATATTATTATTATTATTATTATTATTATTATTATTATTATTATTATTATTATTATTATTATTATTATTATTATTATTATTATGGAATTTGTTACGGAGTTATCCGTGGTAGTTAGAGGTGAAAGAAGGTGCGGGCGGGAATAGGTCTCAACTTACGAAATTAAAGTTAATTTAAAACTTTAACAAAGGTTATATTTTCTTTTCAAAATCAACAAATGACAACAAATAACAAAGATGTAACAGGTACCAAGTAGCAGGTTAACAATTTAAGAATTTACAGAGCCCCAAGATTAATTTCTGAGCTCTCAGCTCACCACCACAATAGCTAAAGGGCAGAAAAACCCCTAAGTACAAGGAGCACTTGCTCCTAATTACAATGTTAAGATGAAAAGAGCAGACCCGCTCTCAATTTTACCAGTCTGTCAAAGGCTACAGCAACCTTTATTCCTAACTGCCCTTAAGGCACACATACCGTGAAACAGGGGTATCTTGTACCCAACCTACAGGGCCTTCACATGAAGAAAACAAACACTGGGTTAATTAAATGGCCCAAAAAACAAATTGACTGGAGGCGTACATGAAACTTCTTAAAACCTAGGTGGCACTCGGCCAGTTATACAGGGGCTAATCCCATACTAGGGAGGTGACTAGTTGGCAAATAAGTTTAAGACTTTAAGAAGGAAGAGAAAAAATGGTTACGAAAACATAGTCACCTCAAATTCAAAATGAAGAGGAGTTCGAGAGGGTTAAGCACTCTCTATCCCAACTGGCGGCTAATTTACATGAATACAGTAAGGTTTACATTAAAAAGGTTTTCGAACCTTCCCCCGCGGGTTAAAACTGCTGAGCTAGCAGGACATAAAGATGTTAACAGGCCATTACCTTGTAGATGAACCGCTGCTTGGAGAAAGAGGCGCTTCCCGCCCCCTGCTATATATGTTTACACACTGCGAAAGATGTTACTGAAGTGGCCCCGAGACCAAAAAATCAGCAGTTTTTATACCCTCGTGGAAAATTCGAGACCTTTCAAGAATGAAAAAGACACACCCCTTCAACTTTATTGGTAGACAAGGAATTACACATGGAAACTTGAGGAAGAAAGCTATGATTGGAGGAAAATTAATTACAGAAATTACCGATTGGTTAAATTCAAAACTGGCGGAAAGAGAAGGGTTATACTGCCAACCCAAAAAATGACTGAAAGAAATTTAACAAAGAACAAACTTATGAATACCAAATTTCTTCAAAAAAAAAAACCAACAAAAAAACAGTTCCTTCACTTCGCACTAGGGTGCACAATTATAGTTCTTAAGTAGTGCCATCTAGAAGAGAATGTTCACACTTCTTACTACAGAGCAAACAAATACAAATCGAAACAGACATAGTTCAGAACACTTCAAAATTTACAGTAGAGACATCTTCCGAGAAACTTTTGATTTAATACAGATTGTTAAAGTTCAGGCTTCCTCTGTAGAGGGATTTCAACTGGCGCAATATTTGAATTCGCGGCGTGGAGGTGTACCGCCCGGTACAGAATTCTTAATATGTTTTCATGTATTTAAGATATGAATTCCTGTTGCATCGCTATTATTTTTATTCAGTTAATGTGAGTAAGTGCAATATAACATAACCTCTGCAAATAATATTATGGCAGTAAATACATTTTTAAAAATATGTTGAAAATAAGCACAGTTTCCCATGTAAATTATGGTTTATTGCGCGATTCTGTTCTTTTTAAGAATACATCCCACTGCTAGTCCTATAATCACAACTGATGTTTGCCTTTCCTCCATGTTAAAGAGGCTATCAAACCTTGTCAAATAATTTCAAATCTTGACAAACTCAACGAGCTAGAAAAGAAGCTGAACAATCGTAGGGAAAGGCATTCCCGGGCATACAGATATTCTGTTTTAACAACGGTGTTGTAGTGTTCATTATTGTTACTCTTTTTGAGTGTATAACACCCCAAGGAAGAGTTTGATTTGTCTAAGACCTTGCGTTTATGTGAACCTTCGTGGAGATGCGAAATGTCGGTTACGTGTACTTGAAGACTCGTCTAAGATCATTTCCTGCCTGTCCGACTCGTTGGCTGAACGGTCAGCGTACTGCCCTTCGGTTCGGAGGGTCCCGGGTTCGATTCCCGACCGGGTCGGGGATTTTAACCTTATTCCAATGGCACGCTGGCTGGGTGTATGTGTTGTCTTCATCATCATTTCATCCTCATCACGACACGCAGGTAGCCTACGGGAGTCAAATAGAAAAACCTGCACCTGGCGAGCCGAACCCGTCCTGGGATATCCCGGCACTGAAAGCCATACGACATTTCATTTCCTGCCTAAACAATGCAAGCCAAAGAAACCCTTCTTGAATACAATGTACTGTGATTCATGTACAGAAGAAACCCGCAGTTCTTGCCTGAAACACAATGCTGAAAATATCATAGGAATATGAGCTACGAATTTTAGGTAAATAAAATATGATAAAGTATGAGAATTTATTCTTTACTAGCTGATGTACTCGTGCTTCTCTACGTGATTCCCAGAAATACTGTCTTTGTGGTTTTCTAAATGAAGTAAACATAGGTCATTACAAAAACGTCAGTAGGAATGTGGAGATTAAAAGCAATGTTGTGATATAAAATACTCGATCAAATGAAAATCCGCACATTTTCTCACCTTTAACGAACAGTACAACGGTGCCGATCTGACAGTCCAAAGTCCCAGTGCTGGAATAACTAGGCCGCAGATAGCCGTGAACACTCCTCTCCCATTATTTATGTAAGTGTGCACACTGCTCATTCCAATCAGTGTCACAGAGTAGGGACTGAATAGCTCGAATGCTATGATGAACCAGTGTGTTACGTACCAGTAATATCAGAAAATTTATGAGCCAGAGGAAAGGCATGCTAAAGAAGAAAGTTATCTAACTCCCGAGCTACTTCCCGCCAATATTCAGACAGGCTGTTATACACGGTACGACAGGGCGAGTTGGCCGTGCGGTTAGGGGCGTGCAGCTGTGAGCTTGTATCCGGGAGATAGTGGGTTCGTACCCCACTGTCGGCGCCCTAAACATGATTTCCGTGCTTTCCCATTTTCACACCAGGAAAATGCAGGGGCTGTACCTTAATTAAGGCCACGGCCTCTTCCTTCCCACTCCTAGCCTTTTCCCATCCCATCGTCGCCATAAGACGTGCGACGTTAAGCAAATTCCAGAAAGAAAAAAAAAAACACTACTCGGTACGCAACAGTAATCTCATCTATCGGAGATGAGTGGTAACAGAAGACACAAATCACATCACAACAAACAATGGTCAATGTAATGTTATTGTTGATCAATTTTATTAGCTTTCTATATTGTAGGCCTTCACATTTAGTTTTCTTTCGACTCTGTGATATTAGGGCGTCTTATAAAATTATTTATAGCGTAGACTTTAGTTTCTTATTCTTCGACTTCGCATACTGATTTTCATTACATTCTGTTCGCTCATTTTCTCGTGACTCGGCGCTGATATGGACTTAAGCAACAAAAATCCAAATTCATGAATAACTCTGTTATCATAGCCGATACGGTAAAAATGTATAAGACATAAATGATCGAAAATTTAATACTATATGGCTTTAGTTGTGTAGTATTTATCGATAGGACCACTAATAACATAAATATTTAAGAATTACATTTTAGGCCTTCCCCTAAACTACCATTTCACTCTGCGTGAATAAAATTATTTACAGCCTAGATTGCAGCGACTTTGCATACCGATTTTCATTAACATAGGACCATTAATAACATAAATATTTGAAAATTAAATTTTAGGCCTTCCCCTAAACTACCATTTCTCTCAGCGTGAATAAAATTATTTATGGCCTATATTGTAGCGACTTATTCCTCGACTTTGCATAACGATTTTCATTAAATTCTCTTTAGTTATTTTCTGATGATGCGTGTACATACATACATTTTTGTTGCTATTAGCTTTACGTCTCACCAATACAGATAGGTCTTATGGCGACGATGAGACACGAAAGGGCCAGGACTGGAAAGGAAGCGGCCGTGGCCTTAATTTAGGTACAGCCCCAGCATTTGCCTGGTGTGAACATGGGAAACCACGGAAAAGCATCTTCAGGATGCCGACAATTGGTTTCGAACCCACTATTTCTTGCATGCAAGCTCACAGCCGCGCGCCCCTAACCGCACGGCCAACTCGCCCGGTGCACTTAAGCCCTTATAACTACATTCGGTGTGGCATTTTTCAAAAAATTCAAGAAACACCTGAGGGTATTGAACAAAGCAACACATTACAGAAAGAATTATGTAAATAATTTAATTGGGCTAGGATTTGAATCAAGAAGGAAACGAATAAAGAAACAGGTGATTTTAGTCTGTTTTTACGGAGCTGCATTTAGGCCGGAAGTGATTTTCGAAATTTGTGGTGGTTATTTTTTTTTTTATTTTTTTTTTTTTTTTTACGTTCGACAGAGCTGTCCAGGACTCACAATTTGAAACCTTCCCGGGCCCTTTAGTCCTTCAACTTTCGGCATAATTGAAGAAATTGTTTAATTTTACTGTTTTCGTAGTATTAATTTATCCGCTAAGAAATGTTTTGAACATTAACATAACAAAGTGCGGCCAGTATCAGTAGGTTCGAGCCCCACTGTCGGCAGCCCTGAAAATGGTTTTCCGTGGTTTCCCATTTTCACACCAGGGAAATGCTGGGGCTGTACCTTAATTAAGATCACGGCTGCTTCCTTCCCACTCCTAGCCCTTTCCTGTCCCATCGTCGCCATAAGACCTACCTGTGTCGGTGCGACGTAAAGCAACTAGCAAAAAAAAAAAAAAACGAAAATCATTCAGTCTGTTTCACAGGGCCGGGCGTGTTCTCCCTGGGAAAGTGACTCCTTTTCTCACCAGGGGTGGATAATACGACCGGGCAGTAGTTATAAGCGTGGCTCTTGCATGTGGAATAGATTATAGAATTATTGATGCATTCATTCATAAATCCACCCATGCATTTATCCATCGACTCATGGAATGCTCTCTCCTCAGTTGGTGGTTATCCGTGACTGGGAGAGAAGTGTTTATTCATTCATGCATGCATGACAATTCAATTATGGAATCATTCATTAATTAACTCATTCTTGCATTCAGGAAGCCATATCTGTTGAATATAGAGGAGAACTCTGTGCAGACTTATGGTAGTCTGTTTCATCACTCTACAGCTATAAATCGTATGCTTCCTTGAGAAAGAATGCGTTATAATTTCCGTCCTTCAAAGGAGCCAGGTATCTTTATAACCTGAAGGAAGTGTGGTAATTATAGAGAGGAAGGTCGGCATTAAACAACTTTATTCTCTCGTGCCTGAGGTAACAATATTGACCTACATCAATTGCTTCCTCTGTGGAGCAGTGATACAGTGTTGGCCACTGGATTCCAAGACCACAGGTCCAGTCACGGCAGATGCAGTCGGATGTTTGAAAGGCGGAAGGAATATATTCCGCACTCCATACCTTCCGACGTCGGAATGAGAAAGATCTCCGGTGACACATTTGGTGTTTCAGCCAAACCAAACCCCATGGCGCAACATTACCGAAGGGCCTTGGCCTGCCAAGCAACAGAAGAAGCAGAATTAGTGTTAGGGATGAAGTTACTACGAGAAAGCGCTCTCACCCATTGCACAGTTTTGTCCTAGTCTACAGGAAATTCGCGATACGATAGTTTCCCTTTGCTATTTTCTTCCGGTTTGAAGTACAAAAGGCACACAGTAATATAACATGGTCGAATATTTGCAAACATGGTTTAGTTTAGTTTAGTTTAGTTTAGTTTAGTTTAGTTTAGTTTAGTTTAGTTTAGTTTAGTTTAGTTTAGTTTAGTTTAGTTTAGTAATGTTTAATTTTACCTGGCAACATTTAACGCCTTCAGGCCTTCTCTTTTCCTCCTGCGCATGGGGGCGGTAGAATAATACCCACGGTATCCACTGCCTGTCGTAAGAGGCGACTAAAAGGGCCCCCAGGGGCTCTGAACCTTGGAGCGTGATGTGGCGAGCACGGGGCTCTTAGCTGAGTACTCGCATTGCTTCCACTTACTTGTGCCAGGCTCCTCACCTTCATCTATCCTATCCGACCTTCCTTGGTCAACTCTTGTTCTTTTCTGACCCCGACGGTATTACGTATGGAGGCCTAGGGAGTCTTTAATTTTCATGTCTTTCGCGGGCCTTCTCTTCCTTTGGCCAATACCTGCATTTTTCGAAGTGTCAGACCCCTTCCATTTTTTCTCTCCGATTAGTGTTATATAGAGGACGGTTGCCTAGTTGTACTTCCTCTTAAAACAATAATCACCACCACCACCACCACCTTCTCTTCCATCTAACCAGGCACTGAAATATACATATATTACATTGTATTACTTTACACTTAGATTAAATACCAATTACATTAATAATAATACAATAATGATGAGCGATGGAATTAAATTAAGATTAAATAACTTAGATATAGAATACAAAGGCAAAAAATCTTAAAATTAATATCCTATGATATAGATGTTGATTCCCATAGGGAACCTGAAATATTTGTCCCGAATGAGCAAATTTATAATGTCCAATAACGGACCATTTATATTGGAATTACTAATATCCTACACGTAAAAAAGAGGCAGTACATACAATGTAATAACATTTGAAAAACAAAATAGTTAAGAATTTTTAACTAATCTTCTACCAGGGCATCCATGATAATAGAATGGTTGTGAGTAGCAGCATCCTGTTTACAGTTGATCCTTACTGGTGCATAAAACGTCCCCAAAGTGCTTCCTTGAAAGTGCACATAGTGCTTAACCCTCTGATACTTTCGGAAATGAGGTTCCACTCACGGCAGGCAATTACTATGAATAATTTATCGTAGATGGCAGTTCTATGGGTAGGTAAAGCAAGGATGGAATTATTAGTAGATCTAGTGTTACAACAGTAATAAGATGAGAGGTATTTGAAATATGAAGTAAGGTAAAATGGCTGTGAAGAATTAAGGACTTAATGAAGATGGCATAGGGTTTACACAGTGCGGCGGATTTCTAGTCGGGGCCACGATAGGTGGTTATATGACCGAGTTACATGGTCATAGTACCGTAGAATACAGATGTATCTCACACATGCATTTTGACCCCGTTGTAATCTGTTCAATTACTTGCACCCAGCAAAACCAAATCACTACACTACAGAACTAAATAAACAACGAATTAGTTCATAAAGGAGGATTCTTATTTAAGACGAAGTTATGGCCTGAAATCGCTTTGAGTCACTCATTATATTTGTCATTGTCTGCACGAAATTTATGAAATGATAGTACCCATGTGCTTTTTCTTTTGTTCGAAGTACAAAAAAGGCGCAACATATCACATATTCGAAAATATGTAAGCCGTATTAAAAAAACGAATCACTACAGTACTTTGTTTTTTTTTTGGCTATTTGCTTTACGTCGAACCGACACATATGTCTTATGGCGAGGATGGGATAGGAAAGTCCTAGGAAGTGGAAGGACCGAGCTCGATAGCTGCAGTCACTTAAGGGCGACCAGTATCCAGTAATCGGGAGATAGTGGGTTCGAGTCCCACTGTCGGCAGCCCTGAAGATGGTTTTCCGTGGTTTCCCATTTTCATACCAGGCAAATGCCGGGGCTGTACCTTAATTAAGGCCACGGCCAATTCCTTCCACTTCCTAGGCCTTTCCTATCCCATCGTCGCCATAAGACCTATCTGTGACGGTGCAAAAAAAAAAAGGAAGTGGAAGGAAGCGGCCGTGGCCTTAATTAAGGTACAGCCCCGGCATTTGCCTGGTGTGAAAATGGGGAACCACGGAATCTCCCGATTACTGGATACTGGCCGCACTTAAGCGACTGCAGCTATCGAGCTCCGTACTACAGTACACAATATAAAACAAACTAATTAGCACGTGACTATCAACTCTCAATAACAAAGAAACCGACATCTTATTGTGAACCCATTACCAACACTTGGAAATACGATAATCACTGTACACAGCTTCCTGTCGGTGTCATAGGTGATCAGCGCCCCAGCGGCATTATGGAGAAACTTTCCAATTACAGCTTTGTGCTGGTGGTGATGATTATTGTTTTAAGAGGAAGTACAACTTCATGCTGGGCTTCACAAGTGATTGTCAAGGTCGGTATAAGGAGCGCAGCGAGAAATGTAATCGGCCTTGACATTAGAAAGATGTTTTTGAAGATTTTCATCTCGAATGTGGTATTATCAAACCTGCTCGCCATCGAAATGCCAGTTTTAACAACTCATTCTGTGTCTCTGCCGCACGATAACGGAACCGTTTACGAGAAGATGTCAGGAGAATACAACCACAGTGACTTTTAAAAGAGCGTTAAGAGGTACAGCGGGATGCGAGTGAACTGTCCAGTTCTAGTCTTTCATTGATCGTGTTATTATAATAGCATTACTGGCTCCTATTATTATTATTATTATTATTATTATTATTATTATTATTATTATTATTATTATTATTATTAATTTTACAATCGTGTAACCATGCATGTGTCCGCGGGGTGGAGTTATAGCATATTGTGATTGTGTTGGAATAACTTCGCTTTATTTAGCATTAATTACTACAGCATTAATCATGATTCTAATGTGAAATAGTTGGTTTAGTGTAAGATATGGCCTAATAGCCTTAGCTACACCAATGAAGACATTTATCTATCTATTTATGGAAGTGAAATATGGACAATATCTAACTCAGAAAGAAAGAGAATGGAAGCTTTTGAAACGTTGTGTTATAGAAGGATGACTTTTTTACGTCGCATCGACACACACACAGGTCTTATGGCGATGATGGGATAGGAAAGGGCTAGTTGCGGGAAGGAAGTGACCGTAGCCTTAATTGAGCTACAGCCCCAGAATTTTCCTGGTGTGAAAATGAGAAACCACGGAAAACCATATTCAGTGTTGACGACAGTGGAATTCGAACCCACTATCTCCCGAATGCGTGCTGATAGCTCTGTGCTCCAAACCTCGCGGCCAATCGCTCGGTAACAGAAGAAATAACTAACTACAGCCCTGAAGGGCCTTGGTCTACCAAGCGACCGGTGCTCACCCCGAAGGCCTGCAGATTACGAGGTGTCGTGTGGTCAGCACGACGAATCCTCTCGGCCGTTATTTTTGGCTTTCTAGACCGAGGCCGCTATCTCGCCGTCAGATAGCTCCTCAATTCTAATCACGTAGCCTAAGCGGACCTCGAACCAGCCCTCAGATTCAGGTAAAAGTCCCTGACCTGGCCGAGAATCGAACCCGGGGCCTCCGGGTAAGATGCAGGCACGCTACCCCTACACCACGGGGCCGGCAACAGAAAAAATGGGTAGATAGAATTACGAATGAAATGATACTGAATAGAATTAGTGAGAGGAGAAAGATTTGCAGAAATTTGAACAGAAGAACAGACAGAATGGTAGGACACGTCTTAAGACCCCTATGACATGTTCAGTTGGTTTTTGAGGGAAATATAGGGAGTAAGAATGGTAGGCATGAATATGGCAAACAAATAGGGATGTAGGCAGAGAAAGTTCGCGCCAGATAGCGCTCGTGTACTACTGGGTAAGCGCAAGGCGATCGTCTTATGTTTCTCCCAGTCAGCTGCGAGTAATGTATAGAATGTGACCGACTTTTTTGAGCTAAAGCCGCTTGTACCTTCTCAATTGTACTCCAAGACTATATTAATAAATTGTATGGGTATATCCCCTGGTATATTACGGACGATTTTCAGCGTTTAAGCCTTAAACAGCTGCAAAATGAGCTACGGACCAGAAACGCTAAAACTCGCGGGAGGAAGGAAGAATTAGTACAGCGGTAATTGGAAAATTCTAACACGCTTTATTATCCAAATAATGAATAGGAGTCAGCATGCCTTTTCCTAAAGATTACAATTACTTGAGTATTGTACATTGATAAATATATAAATGTACCTCCACAAGACTTAAATCATAAATAAATATTTTTTTCTAGTTGTTTTACGTCGCACTGACACAGATAGGTCTTATGGCGACGATGGGACAGGAAAGGGCTAGGAGTGGGAAGGAAGCGGCCGTGGCCTTAATTAAGGTACAGCCCCAGCATTTGCCTGGTGTGAAAATGGGAAACCACGGAAAACCATCTTCAGGGCTGCCGACAGTGGGGTTCGAACCTACTATCTCCCGAATACTGGATACTGGCCACACTTAAGCGACTGCAGCTATCGAACTCGGTAAAATAAATATTTAAACACGCACTTGCTCCCCTTGCTTATACACTTCGATTCATGTAATTTTTAAGGTTGATGGCTTACATGAAACTGCAGATACAGCCTCTGTCCACCACCAAAGGCATGTGAATATTCTTGAGTTTCCCAGTGCCGGTTCCTTTGAATATTTGACCATCAGCCATAAGGTGAAGATCACTATCACAAATTTGCATCTGATGGATTATTTCGCATTTAGAAAATCGGAAATAGATGGAACACCTGTTTCCAACTACAAATCATTGTGTTATGCTGGATATAGACTTTTCAGTGAAAAGCTTGTTTTGTTTGTAAAAGGTTAATTTCAATCGGGTGAAATTCTAAAATGCAGTGCTGTGAAATCCGTGTACACAAAACATAAGACCTATGATCTGAAGCTTATTTTAGGATTACCTGGTGATATTATAGGAGGGGAATGTGAACGTTTTGCTGGAGCAGGCCCCAAGGCATGTTGTAAGCATATTGCTGCTGTAAGCTACACATTAGAGCACTTCCCAAGACTGGTATTATTTAGTGTTCAGAAACATGCAGCCAAAATTTATAAACTTTTCTGCATCCCCCTACCAAACGTTTGGGGCCAGTTAGCCCTATGAAAGTGGAATGTTTGCCCTTGGAAAACGTTTTGCTATGTATAATCTCAGTTGCACCAGTTATAACTCTAGTCGAGGGGTATTTCTGTCTAAAAGCAAGGGGGCTCTTTTCAAGGACATTTTCTCTATCAGGCCAAATGTTCAACTCTTTAAATTGGAAGTACATGAAATTAATCCAAACATTAAATATTCTCCCAACAGTAGTTTTATGGATTCCGAGTTTAAGGCCTAGTTCTTTGTCAGATTTGTTGTCCTTAGTCAAGAAGAAACACAGTCTGGTTTCAAGAGGGAATACCTGTAAATTGTATCTGTTTTCTCTCAGAACAGCAAATATCAAATTACAATGTTGGACGTCTACAAACCCTGTATAAAGCAATATGGCATCACGATTACGCATTGTTTGCTCAACAACCAAATTACCTGCAGTATTTTTGAGTGCTGATGTCTTTGAAAATGGGAGTCACAAATGTAACATTCACTTCTTCGGGTATATTCACGATTTCTTCCCGTACTTCAAGGGAGGTTATTTCTGCATATTCCGATACTGTAGGCTTATCGTGGTAATCAGGCAAATTTCTGGCGTATGGCCTCTTCATTGTTTTTGTTGTGTTCGTGGTCGACGGGAAAAGCGATGGAACAGCGCCCTGTTTTAATCTTGCTCTCTCACCTTTAAATACAAACGTATGAATTCGGTGGTTGTTATCAAAATGCCTAATCAATTTATAGGTAGAAAATAGGAATTATTTCTCTTCGTAAATCGCACTTACCCAACAAAGTTTCCGTGAAATCACTGGGTTGAAAATAATGGGAACACCCTTTAATATTTTCGGTCAGATTCTTTTCACCGAAATTTTTCCTTCTAATAGCTTGTAACCATTTCTTCCTCATTTCTTTATTTTGTGGAAACTGGTGAAACGAAAATGGGCTTCCCTGATATTTTCAAAGAGGAACACTGCAACAGCTCGACATAGTACGAAAATAACAATTTAAGCAACTTAAATTCGTGGATATTTAGCGACATGAGTACACAGGAGACAAATGAAGAGCGGATTGCGCTTACCCAGTAAAACAGCAGTGCGCTCTATCGGTGCTAGTTCTATACATCCCTATTAGAGTAGATGCTAAAAGTAGTAGGTACGTAGAAATGAACAGGTTCAGTCTGTGGACTGAACATCCAAACAACAACAACAGTACATGTTAGTAAAATTGGTTTGTAGAGTGTGGCAGTCCGTTCCTGTTGACAAAATCATATTTTCGTCTGTAATGGTCCTAAGTCGCTGACTAACTTTTGAAACATATAAAACTGCTTTTAATATAGAAAATATATTAAATTCTGCATTTAACATGAAAATTATGAAAATTAACATTCATTAAATAAAATAAACAATCGTCGAACCCTGGACTCACACTTACTTCTTACCTGCTTACTTACACATACGTTATTTGAAGGGCGCCAGCTACCACTCAGTGCAGCAATAATATAATGAGAATCTTGACTATCTCTAGGGTGTGGGGTAATAAGCTTACTTTTGACAACATACCATATAAGTTCTGGGAAAAGGAGATTGGCGTTCGGTTTCCCCATTAATTTTGAGGTTAAGATATTTTACTGTCATTGAAATAAAACTATGAATTCGTTTGATAGAACAAAATATATTCTTTAAATAATATATAAAAAATAGTGAGTCTTGTTGCGATAAAACAGATGAGAATATGAAATTATGACATTGCAACTGAAAGAAACTAGGCATGAATTTGAATTCTTCTTGACCGGACATTTAACAATTTATACAAAATATATCCCTCACTGTTTCACTTGACTGTACCTTCAACACTTTGAGTGTAATTATAACGTATTCCTTAAATCTGGTGTTTACTGTAGATGTGTCACGCCTAATTTGGTAATGTATCCATGTGACTGCTTCTTCTCCATATCATATGACCTCTTTGTAAGTCTGTATGGTATCACTTCTTTGCAAGTGTGTCCATCAGTTCACCATCCACTTCTTCTCTCTACACCTTCCGTTTAACTATTGACTCCCGTTGACTGACTGAGGCCACTCCATCTTCGTTCACTCTCCAACTGTGGTCTCTGCTTCCAATTGAATAATGACTGTTCTCTTATCCATTTTGGCTTCTTCACTGTACTGCTTCCGTTTAACTAATGACTGACGCTACAATATGCAGCCACCTTTTATAGACGTTGCATGGCACAGCTACGTAACCTCCAGAAATAACAATGACCTACTCCCACAACGCGACAGATATTACATGTAATGGTGAAATAGCCTGGGGCTCCCTAAGAAAATCAAAGGAACTGAGCTCAGTGCTAAATGCTCACGATGACGTAGCCATGACGTCGCAATGACTTGACAGAAATGTCAGCAGTATTGCACAATATAGCAATGCCATATCCAACATCTGATATATAACAATTCTCACTGTACATATCTTGAGTGTTATTCTACACATACGTATATATGCATACATCTAAGTACAATCCTGCAAGCGACAAGCATTGCAAAATTGAATTGAATAAGAATGATAATTACAATAATAGTAATAATATCACAGATAAAATAATAATAATAATAATAATAATAATAATAATAATAATAATAATAATAATACTGGTATAATAACAATAATAATAATACTAATAACAATGATAATAATAAAAATACAGAAAAAATCATAAAATAATAAAAATACAGATATCATCTTGTAACGGGATTTGAACCGTTAGACGTCATAAAGTGTCTTCCGCAAACTTTAAAATGAAACTATCGGTATATTTCTACAGTGCATAGCCCGGCTCCACGGCTAAATGGTTAGCGTGCTGGCCTTTGGTTCAGAGGGTCCCGGGTTCGATTCCCGGCCGGGTCAGCGATTTTAACCTTAATTGGTTAATTCCAATGGATCGGGGACTGAGTGTGATGTACTCAGCATTAGAAATCATCCTAGGTAGGGCCCTCATCTTCACAGACATGCAGGTCGCCTAATAGGCCGTCTACGAGAAAAAGACCCGCACCCGGCCTCTCCGGAGGCCATACGCCATTATTGTTATTACAGTGTATACCGAAGTCATTCTACGTCATCAGCTAGCTACTCCCAGCCACCCACCTACATTTCTGCAATTAATTACAATATTGTCCGCCTCTATGGTGTAGTGGTTAGTGTGATTAGGTGCCACCCCGGAAGCCCGGGTTCCATTCCCGGCTCTGCCACGAAATTTGAAAAGTAATACGAGGGCTGGAATGGGGTCCACTCAGCCTCTGGAGGTCAACTGAGTACAGGGGGGTTCGATTCCCTTTTCAGCCATCTTCGAAGTTTTTTCTGGGATTTCTCACTTCTCCTCCGGACAAATACCGGGATGGTACCTAACTTAAGGCCACCGCAGATTCCTTTCCCTCTTCCTTGTCTACCCCTTCCAGTCTTCCCAGTCCATCACAAGGCCCCTGTTTTGCATGGCAGGTGAGGCAGCTTGGGCGAGGTACTGGTCTTTCACTTCAGTTGTATCCCAGACCCAAAGTCGTGCTCCAGGAAACTGCCCTTGAGGCGGTAGAGGTGGGATCCCTCGCTGAGTCTGAGGGAAAAACAAATCATGGAGGGTAAATGTATTATTAAGAAGAAGAATTACAATACTACCATTGATTTTTTTGGCAAAATTATTATCAGTGTTATATTAAGATATATTAAGCTAACATTCACCCAAGTTTCAATGAAATGCCGGAATGAGTAGCTCAGACGGTTGAGGCGCTGGTCTTCTTGCCCTAACTTGGCAGGTTCGATCCTGGCTCAGTCCGGTGACACTTGAAGGTGCACAAATACGTCAGCCTCGTGTCTGTAGATTTACCGGTACGCAATAGAACTTCTTATTCTTCTTCTTCTTCCTCTTCTTCTTAATCTGTTTACCCTCCAGGGTCGGTTTTTCCCTCGGACTCAGCGAGGGATCCCACCTCTACCGCCTCAAGGGCAGTGTCCTGGAGCGTGAGACATTGGGTCGGGGGATACAACTAGGGAGGATGACCAGTACCTCGCCCAGGCGGCCTCACCTGCTATGCTGAACTGGGGCCTTGGTGAGGGATGGGAAGATTGGATGGGATAGGCAAGGAAGAGGGAAGGAAGCGGTTGTGGCCTTAAGTAAGGTACCATCCCGGCATTTGGCTGGAGGAGAAGTGGGAAACCACGGAAAACCACTTCCAGGATGGCTGAGGTGGGAATCGAACCCATCTCTACTCAGTTGACCTCCCGAGGCTGAGTGGACCCCATTCCAGCCCTCATGCCACTTTTCAAATTTCGTGGCAGAGCCGGGAATCGAACCCGGACCTCCAGGGGCGGCAGCTAATCACGCTAACCACTACACCACAGAGGCGGACAGTAGAACTCCTGCGGTACTAAATTCCGGCCCCTCCTCGTCTCCGAAAATCGTCAAAATTAGTTAGTGGTAGGAAGTAAAAAAGAGTAACTATTATTATTCCATTGAAATCTGAATGTGAGACAGAGAGAAGTCACAGTAATGTTAACAGCCATGACCTTAATAGCCTGAACGCTACTTAAACGTCAGATCCGATCAAACATTTCGACTCTTTTAATGTTCTCGCGTGTTCTAGGTAATTATCTCGCTAGATCTGGTAGGCGCCCTTTATAGGCTATCCCTGTTGTAAGTACCGCATGTGGACGGCCATGTACTAAATCCTTCATTTTACCCGGAGCCCATACAGGTACAGACTGGTTGCAAGGTTGGTAGTGTCAGCCTCAGAAATACCACCTTTGTGTCTTTTGCTGCCAGATCAAGATTCACCTGTCATTGACGAGTGTAACTGCATGTCAGAGTAGGCGTCGGTCTACAAGTGGTCCGTGATCCGACAGCTCTGTACTCGGACCGACCAACCAAGCAGAGGAGGGGTGACCACGGTTCTACCGTGGCTCTAGATCTCTGCGTTCGGAAGATGGAGAGGGGCTGGTCCCCCACCTCAACAGCTCTATCAGTCGTCATAAGTGGCCCAGCTGTCACTGAGGATACATACTGGGGAAATGAGGAGTGAGGTAGTTTCCCGTTGCTCTCCTCACTGAGCCAGAAGTTGCTGTTACATGTGAGTCTGCCAAGCCCACTGAAATGCCCGCACCAGCCGACCTTATGAGCACCATTTTCATATTATTCATAACAGGGACTGGCTGCATAAGGAATGGCATTACTAGCATCACTCACACCTCAGTCACTTTCTTCAAAGCCAAGGACGAGACTGAATGAATGTACGAATGAATGAATGAATGAATGAATGAATGAAAGTAACAAAATTGTCCCAGTCCACACTAGAAGACATAGTGCACTGTAAAGGCATAATAACAACGAGGCAAATGACAAGTATTTTACACAATGACGTATTAAGCAAAATACTTTTTTCTTTACAAGTTGCTGTACGTCGCATCGACACAGATAGGTCTTATGGCGACAATGGGATAGGAAAGGGCTAGGAGTGGGAAGGAAGTGGCCATACCTTTAATTAAGGTACAGCCCCAGAATTAGCCTGGTGTGAAAATGGGAATCCACGGGAAACCATCTTCATGGCTGCCGAGAGTGGGGTTCGAGCCCACTATCTCCCGAATACCGGATACTGGCCGCACTTAAGCGACTATAGCTATCGAGCTTGGTAAGTAAAATACTTGTCATTCGCCTAACTGCCCTGTTGGTATGTAAAGGTATCACTTTTTAATATTGAATCTACCGAGTTCATAATTGCCTCGACCTAACTTAACCCCATGGCACTACAGCCCCTGAAGGGCCTTGGCCTACCAATCGACCGCTGCTCAGCCCGAAGGCCTGCAGATTACGAGGTGTCATGTGTTCAACACGACGAATCCTCTCGGCCGTTATTCTTGGTTTTCTAGACCGGGGCCGCCATCTCACCGTCAGATAGCTCCTCAGTTGTAATTAGGTAGGCTGAGTGGACCTCGAACCAGCCCTCAGATCCAGGTAAAATTCCCTGACCTGGCCGGGAATCGAACCCGGGTAAGAAGCAGGCACGCGACCCCTACCACTCATAATTGACTTGCCTGATCAAAATAAATACATCTATTTGAAAACTCAATTGACAGACAATATTACTCTGTACTTTTTCGAAGCCGGTACATACACAACAACAGTAACTCAAACTAGTCTTCACCAGCTTAAAGTCGGCGGTATACCAAACAGTGTGATACTGCGGGAGACTGAAGTCTTAAAAAAAAAAAAAAAAAAACCTACTGCTTTTCAAAGAAAGGGCTGCCTGGCCGAGGCAGTAAAGGCGTGCTTGGCTCGCCCGGAAGGACGTGGGTTCAAATCCCCGTCAGGAAGTCGTAAAATTTAAGAAACGAGATTTCCACTTCCGGAGGTGCATATGACCCTAAGGTTCACTCAGCCTACACCAAAAATGAGTACCAGGTTAATTCCTGGGGGCAAAGGCGGCCGGGCGTAGAGCTAACCACTCTACCCCATCACGTGCCGAGGTTAACAATGGTAGAAGCCTTTACCTTCCACTCCTCCAAGGGCCTTCATGGCCTGTACGGAGGTGACTTTGTTTTGCTTTGCTTTTCCTTTTCAAAGCAGTACGAATTGGCGCAAAATATGTAGAGATGGCAGCACCATCCAGTAAGGTTTGGTTTCGCTGGACTTCTGATGAGCACTTTGAACGTGTGCACTTGTCATAGGGTAAAAGCTCCGTAAGGTAAGATGTCACCATCACTCGCAAAATCTGCCACAGAGAGAGCACAAGGCCGATGTGCACATGCATGCAATGCTGGAAGTTTGAAACGTAAAAACGGGCAAATTTAAAATGCGACAAATAAAAATTGTAATTAATCGGTTTGATATCGAGTATTTAAAGGGTAACACAGGTCCCACTTCCAGATTCTTGGTATTCACTTGCACTTGTGCTCTTGTACATGAGCCGCAACTGTGCACGATAAATACTGATTTAACATATATTATTCCCTGGTATTTAAAATTCTTGATTTTAAATATTATATTCTTGGTCTCAGCCTCGAATGGAGAAAGGAATAGGATGCGGAACGTTGTTTGGGAGTAAGTTAGCGAGCGAAGGGACCAACAAACTTACACATGTCGTAGTCTGGTACGAAAACAGCTTCCCGTTTTGGAACTTCTACGTAGCATAAATAAGTTGCCAGAGGAAGTCCTTGGAAACAGGTTCTAATCTCGATGTAGGCTGGGAGGGAGCCAAAGAAAGTGATAAAATCTCGATTTCTCTGAGCTCTCCTTGCAGTTCTAATAATAAAAGCTCAAAGGGAAGTCACTCACAGACTTTCGATGAATGCTGTTTCTAGAGGTTGTCGCGATAACTGCTAAATATGACAAAATGCTGTAAAATTAAGTGTATCATCCGCGATAAGATATGAAACTGAGCAAAAAATGCGAAATGTATGTACTTCCGTAAAATAAGAACGACATTACTCTTTTATGAGGCATTCTACATTATAAGAAAAAATAGGTATGATGCGAGCGTACGCTGTCTATATTATTCATTCAGTTGCCTTTAAATCATAAGGCTGCACAGGCTCCAATGACGTAAGTTCATAAATTATCTTGAATAATTATAGACATGATAAAAGTCTGACTCCTTGTCAGCGTTGAGGCCTTCGGTTCAGAGGGTCCCAGGTTCTTGTTGCATCCGAGTTTATATAATGATGTCGTCAGCTCCCACTTGGAATGCTAGCGCACAGTGAGCCATCTGGTGACGAATGAGAATAACACTCAGATGGACGCCCGTTGGGGCTAGCCCAGTGCGGCCGGGCTGGCCTGACGTCAAAGCGGGCAGCTTACGTAACAAGTATACGTCACAGTGAGGTGAGAGAGCGAACATGCTTTGCAGGGAAGGGAGGGAGCATTGACGTTCGATTGTGATTACAAAGCTCTCCTCCACTACTCAGCGAAGTGCTTATTGGTGTGCAGTATTTAAGATAAAACGCTATAATCGCAAAAAAAGGGGAAAAAACCTGACCTTTTCAAGATATTCCGGTTCGATGTATACTTTGTTCGATATAAACAGCCATTTTTATCTTCTTTTATTAATTCATTCAAAAAACCGACACCTTGTAATTTTTATGTTACAGTCTACAAAAGTATAGGGTTTAAGAGTACAAGCTACGTTTTGCAATTGCTTGGATGTGAATAGCAGTATTTCCATTCAAAAACGTAAATATATATATATATATATAATTCAACAAGTTTACTGCTTGATTTTGCTCGGTGTTGTAGTCTTGTGTGACTTTCCCTGTTCATTGAATTTCTGAAGATTATTTAAAAAGATTATTGACAAATAGCTAGCCTCTAAATCAGGGCCTCTCAGGGTGCATGCGCCTGGTGCTTGCACTGTGCAAGGTGCAAAAGACGACTTCGCTTGGTTGCCCAGAGTGCATACCCCCACTCCTCGATTTGGAGCAATAACGCTGTCTCTCTCTTTCCCCACGCCTGTCTCGCTCGCTCCTCCTGTCTCTCTCTTCCGCACTTGCTCCGTAGCGCTCCAAATCCGAGCCGAGTTAAATCGAGCTTAGCCGAGTAGCCCAGAGACGAAGCGTTGGTCCGAGCCGAGCCGAGTGGAACCGTTGCACCGTGCACGGAGCTCTTGCGCCTCGATTTGCACACGTGAGATTTTGGACGTTTGAGAGGTCCTGCTCTAAATGGTAAGAGGGATTTTCATCACGAGTGAGGATATAGATATCTCCTATCGAAGATTAAAGTACAACAATGTAAATATATCTACTAGATAGATGTACAGTATGCCTTCAAATAAATAACGTAACTGATTTTATTCGCAGTAAGCATGATTGGATTGTAGGTGAATTTATAAGATAATTTAAACCCAAACAACCACCTAACTTCGTAACATATTAGAAGTGTTTCTAAAACACTTCTTAAAATGTAATACTGGAAATTGTAATTCATTGCGTACATTTTAAAAATATTTGAGGTTGTGGACCTAACTCTTTATTGCATCCGGCCCAAATACGTAAACTGCAATGAACGTAAATTGAAAATAATGTGGATTTCTACCCTCTTTCTTTCATTACTTTCCTGCCTCCATTTCAAACTCAGGTATCGCCGCAGTGGTCGAGAGTAACTGGGAGAACTTCGCCTATTTTTACGGCCTGTGACGTAGTCACAACGTCACTGCGGTTGAATAGCATACGCTCATCGCCTGCTTGTGGGACGGAATGCCCAGCGTGAGCACCAACGGTAAATAATAATATGCCCGCAAATGCGCATGCGTATATACGTTATTCCTTGCTATATTCAGTTATTGATTTTAGTTACGTTTCACAAGTCTTCCCGCACAGCATATAAACACAGTACTTTTCGGGTTTGTGGTATCTTGTGTTTACACAGATTTTATAGTGAAAACCGTGTATGGCCTGTCGGGTAGTCTCATGTCTTTATTCTTGGCACTCTCTGGTCCAGTCCTCTCTAGCATAGCAGACGTGCTGTAGAATTCCAGCTCCATCTCTTCCCTTTTTCCGTTTCTCATATTTACAAGCTCTTGGTATAGTCCTGACGCTGAACGTATACGCATGCGGCATCTTCTGATCTCAAAACTTGGCCTACCCTGGTAATAATGAGGGTTGTCAGTCGGTTTCTTTCCTCTGGACACAAGGGGCGCGTGTCGTTTAAAATGCAAGTGAGCGCTGTCAAGAGCAAGGTTGTCATATTTTGCGTCGATTATTTAAACATGTTAACATTTAATTTATTCTTAAGTCAAAATATAAATATAAAAACCTGATCATGAACCACAGCACAAACCAATATCGCAGAATAATGTGTGTCGTGCTTAACCCGTGCAGTGGTCGCAGATGTTAGAAGAAAGAAAGAACGAAAAAACACGAAGAAGGAATTGGCAAATAAACTCGACAAAGAACTCTCAAATAGCCGTAAATCATCGACATGAGCTATTTGTTCATTCAAACAGGTCTCCTAAAATACTAAAATTGAATTGATACCAAAGCAGGCCTATTACAAACATTAATTTTATGCTGCTAATATCAGTGTCTCGCTTTCAGTAAAGAAAAAAAAGTACAACAATTTTTTACAATTTGTTTCACGTCGCACCGACACATATAGGCCTAGGTGTTATGGCGATGATGGGCTAGGAAAGGCCTAGGAATGGGAAGGAAGTGCCCGTAGCCTTAATTAAGGTACTTCCCCAGCATTTGCCTGGTGTGAAAATGGAAAAAACACGGAAAACCATCTTCAGAGCTGTGACAGTAGGACTTGAACCCACCTTCTCCCGGATGCAAGCTCACAGCTGCGCGCCGCTAACCGCACAGCCTTGTGGACGGTAGGTGGTGCTGTACTCTGATGTCCTCAACAAAGTAGGCTTCTCTCATAAGCTCGTATACAAGCTGCGAGGATGATGTTTTTCCTACCCCCATTGCTCTTGTCATGAACATTGCTTTGATCTTTTGAATTTTGATTAAATCACCAATTGTAAGATTTTCCAATATTATTACCAACAGCAAAAATTCTTAAATGTAAACCCCATTGTTGTATAAAGATGCGGAGCAAATTTCACTGCGAAACATAAAGAGTTTCACCTTGATTTCTTGACAGCGGCAAAGACTGAAAAGCTTATTATCAAGTCTGCAAATACGGGCCGTAAAAGCATCAGTTTAAACGACTGTGTAAAATACAGTTTTTTTTTTTTTTTTTTTTTGTTGCTTTACATCGCACCGGCACAGATAGGTCTTATGGCGACGACGGGGTAGGAAAGACCTGGGAGTTGGAAGGAAGCGGTCGTGGCCTTAATTAAGTTACAGCCCCAGTATTTGGCTGGTGTGAAAATGGGAAACCACGGAAAACCATCTTCAGGGCTGCCGACAGTGGGATTCGAACCCACTATCTCCAGGATGCAAGCTCACAGCCGCGTGCCCCTGACCACACGGCCAACTCGCCCGGTGTAAACTACAGTATGTTGAGCAGTAGTTAAATGAACTGTGCATATACAGATTGTCAACACTACACCCATACTTTGTGGCTCATATTGGTTTCACAGCCGAAAACTTTCTTCTTTTCCTCACTGTCAATTTCAAAGAGAGGGGACTGGTACGAGTAAGTGGACTCATCTCGGGGTCGTGTGGTTGTCAAACGTTTCCAAGTTGACAGCCCTCCAATTTACACCTTGCAGTCTCTTCTTCCGACAGCCAGAATATAACCTGGACGTAGTCTATGTCTTCAACGGCAGGGCTCTACCATTCACAATCCCAGGTAACCGTAGAGCACCAAAATTCACGTAGGCTATGTAATTAAGTGCAAACTTCTGATGCGAAGTGATCTAACTTCTCATAAGCACAGAGGCACAGTTTGGGAGAAAATATTTTATGCGTTTTTAACGAGCTCTGTTGAACTAAGATTGAAAACGATGATGTAGTAGGCAAGCATCGTTCTGGTTGAGATGGTAACAGGAACCTTGTCAATTCAAACAAGCACTTAAACACAAAAGAAAGCAGAATCGATTTTTAAATTGCGTATGAGTCCGTTTCTGTGGTGTAGTGGTTAGTGTGATAAGCTGCCATCCCCGGTGACCTGAGTTCGATTCCCGGCGCTGCCACGAAATTTGAAACGTGGTACGAGGGCTGAAACGGGGTTCACTCAACCTTGGGAGGTCAACTGAGTAGAGGGGAGGTTCGATTCCCTCCTCAACCACCCTCGAAGTCGTTATCCGTGGTTTCCCACTTCTCCTCCAGACAACAGGATGGTACCTAACTTAAGGCTACGGCCGCTTTCTTCCCTCTTCCTTGCCTATTCTTTCCGATCCTCCCATCCCCCCCCCGCAAGACCCCTGTTCAGCATAGCAGGTGAGGCCACCTGCGCGAGGTCCTGGCCCTCCTCCCAGTAGTATCCTCCTGACCCAATGTCTCACACTCCAGGACACTGCCCTTGAGGCGGTAGAGGTGGGATCCCTTGCTTCGTCCGAGGGAAAACCAACCCTGGAGAGTAAACGGATTAAGAAAGAAAGAAAGAAAGAAAGAAAGAAAGAAAGAAAGAAAGAAAAAAGAAAGGTCATCTTTATGGCCAGTTCTCTTTTTCTCATTTTATATTGTACATACTTCGGGCTATCGATTGTTTTTAAATGGACGTTTGTCATGGTTCTGGTTGAGTATGTCATGAATGTCGAATCTTTAATTTCTTTTTGAATGGGTAGATCTCACTGAGATTGGTATGCGTAGGTAATTAACTTAAGGCGCAGCTATTACTATATTCTATTATTCATTCCCAGAACATGTTACCAACGGAAAAATGAACTAACTGAGTGTCTACACCTTAGTCCCGTTTTCGATACGGCATCGGGGATGAGATGAATTCAAATGACATGCTTTTACGGCCAGATGCCCTTCGTGACTCCAGCCTCAGTTGAGCAGCAAATCAAGCTAAAACGAATGCCGGTGAATGGAACTTTGTAAGGAAATGGAAGGAATCGGCTCTGGTCTATGAATTGGAACTGCCTGGAAATTTAAAAGGGAAACCACAGAAAACCATTCTCAGGACAGCCAACGGTGGGGTTCGAACCCACGCGTCTCCCTAATGCAGAGCTTGGTTCCATAGCCGTAGCATGTTAAGACGGGTGGCCACTCCGATCGATAACTGATTGATTGTTTTTCTGAAAACTGAAGCATGTGTATTATTATTATTATTATTATTATTATTATTATGCTAGGGGCTTTACGTCGCACCGACACAGATAGGTCTTTTGGCGACGATGGGATAGGAAAGGACTAGGAGTTGGAAGGAAGCGGCCGTGGCCTTAATTAAGGCACAGCCCAGGCATTTGCCTGGTGTGAAAATGAGAAACCACGGAAAACCATTTTCAGGGCTGCCGATAGTGGGATTCGAACCTACTATCTCCCGGATGCAAGCTCACAGCCGCGCGCCTCTACGCGCACGGCCAACTCGCCCGGTATTATTATTATTATTATTATTATTATTATTATTATTATTGGCATTATAAGCTGAAGTTGGCAGGTTGGTGTTTGGAGGTGCTCAAATAAAGGAACTCTCCATCACCATGAACATTTTTTGTACTTAAACACACCATTCAGGTCCATGGTAGAAGACAACATGTATAACAATTAACAACAATTCAAGTACAAGTTCAATCGTGGCAAGATATCTATGGTAGTTCACTGCACAAGTATCTGCCACAGATGTTGGCCTATTTACTTCAACTCGCGCATCCTCAATGCTGGCTGTTGGTTCGATTTGTTCCAGTGACAACGATACTCTTATCTTTCCACCTTGTACTTGAGCGACCTCTTGGATGTCTTCCAGTTGGCTGCTGAGTGCCGTTCTCTCATGTGCCTTCTTTCCCATTTTCCGGTCCCCGCGTTGTAGCTCGGACCATATCTTCAAGATCTTGGTGCCAAATGCACAAACGTATTGACAAGGCAGTGACTGATGATGTTCGCGAGTAATTACCTTGCTCAAGTTTTGGTATATAATAGAGGTTCGTAATCGTTACATTAGTGTAAGAGCAGTGGTTTAGTTGGACCGGAACGGGCCGGAACGCCGTTCCGGAAAATATTTTGCCGCTGTAGAATGACGAAACATTTTTACATTCAGTAAGAACATCTTATAATCTATACATAGCGCTGAAACGTCATGGGTGTACAATGAGATCCACGCCGAAAAGAGAAATAGGCTGCTGGTTGCAAGATCAAGCGGACTTATTTTCATAAGCAGCGTTGGACCTCTGCATATATTTAACCCACAACCATATGTCAAGTCATGGCTACGAAAGGGGAAACGTTCAGATGATTAAACAACTTGTCGGAAACATAAGGCCGCTGATTTTGACACCTAATACGAGTCCATTTGGAAATTGCTGAATTAATAAGGTGAGTTCCTGTAAATATTTTTTTCCAACTACATCACTGTGTAAGAGTGATCAGAAGTAAATATTTAGATCACCTACTACATTCTTGTAAGATACCTGACATTATTTCCGTGGTCCTTGTGTGAAGTGAATAACTATACAGGTAACCTAAAACCCTTTGTTGACCCACTCAAAATGGCCACCTCTGCTGATAGAGGTCGGCATCTATCGAATTCAATGAATGAAAAAATCAATGATATTTTTCCTCAAGAGACACCATGCAAGTCAACAAATAATAATAACAACACCGTAAATAACCCTCCACATCCTAACAGTGCATCAGGTAACCAAATGACAACCGTCACAAGTAGGCTAGGCCTAATAACGAACGTAATTCAAGGTTAAGCTATTCTGCTGCAATACAGTCGTACCCCTCCAAAGAACAAGCTATTGTAATCGAATCTCATGACGGGATCAGTATCAAGGATTAAGTGCTATAGAGCATCCAGAGTTAAGAAAAGACTACAGGCCTTATGGGCTTGCTGTCTTCCACTGTTGCCATATTCGCTCACTCACCGAGGCTCGGTCACTGCTTGTGCCGAGATCTCTAGTGACAAAAATTATGATCCCGAATTTCTCCATACAAAGAAATCCAGTGAATCCGTTGATCTAAGGAAAGCCATCTCTGACCTCAACTATAATCTAAACGATGCTTTTCAACTACAGGAAATAATTACTGAACTTGACAAATGTGGAAAATCTAGTCCTGGCCCAGATACGGTCCCTTATGAATTTCTACAACAGCTTCCACTAAGTGCAATAAATTATCTTCTGGCCATTTTCAACCGCATATAGAGCTCTAAGACATTTCCTGACCAATGGCGAAATGCCATTGTAGTTCCAGTACCCAAACCAGGGAAAGACAACTCAATTGCAGAAAATTATCGCCCTATTGCTTTAACTAATGCGATGTGTAAACTCATGGAGAAAATAGTCAACAAAAGATTACGCTGGTATCTCGAGCACATACATTTCTTCAGTAATGTGCAAAACGGGCTCCGTAAAGCACACTCCACAACAGACACTTTGATAAGTCCGGAATCTGAAATACAGGAAGCGTTCCTCAATAACCAACACCTAATAGCAGTCAGTTTAGATATTAATAAGGCATATGACATGGTATGGAAAGACTATGCAATCAAAGTACTAATGACACATAATATATCTGGAAATATCCTATATTTCATTTACCGAGCTCGATAGCTGCAGTCGCTTAAGTGCGGCCAGTATCCAGTATTCGGGAGATAGTAGGTTCGAACCCCACTGTCGGCAGCCCTGAAGATGGTTTTCCGTGGTTTCCCATTTTCACACCAGGCAAATGCTGGGGCTGTACCTTAATTAAGGCCACGGCCGCTTCCTTCCCACTCCTAGCCCTCTCCTGTCCCATCGTCGCCATAAGACCTATCTGTGTCGGTGCGACGTAAAGCAACTAGCAAAAAAAATAAAATAAAAAAGTATTTCATTTATAATTTTCTCCAAATGCGCCGAATTCAAGTTAGAGTGAATGGAATGCTGTCAAAGGAAGTAGTAATCAACAATGGAGTCCCACAAGGATCAGTTATCAAACACTGTTTCTTGTGGCAATTAATGGTATAGTCTCTAACATCCACTCACCAGTTAAGTGTTGCCTTTTTGCTGACGATTTTATAATCTTCTGCCCAGGGAAAAACATTACGACGACTCAACTCCTATTACAAGAATCAATTGTAAATATTCAAAACTGGACTAAAACCACAGGATTCAAATTTTCTAAAACTAAAACCAAATGTATTCTCTTCTCCAAAAATAAACATACCATCGCTAACCCTGAATTATATATGGAAGACCATAAAATTGAATCAGTTAAAACTATTAAAATTCTTCGACTTCTATTTGATAACAAGCTCACCTGGACCCCATACCTTAAAAATCTTAAAGGCGAGTGTCAAAGAAGAATGAATATCATGAAAATTCTCTCAGAAAAAAACTGGGGAGCAGACTACCATGTCCTAATGAACACATACAGAGCCACAATCAGAGCCAAACTGGATTATGGCAGTATAGTATATTGTTCTGCCAGACCATCTACTCTTAAGATCCTTGATACCATCCAATCTTCAGCTCTTCGAATTGCCCTAGGAGCCCACCGCACCAGCCCCATAGCTAGTATAGAGATTGAAGCCAAAGAAATCAGACGTAAACAGCTGAGTTTGACATACGCACTCAAGATAGCTGGTACAAGTAACCAACACTTGAAAAAACACCTAATTTCAAAGAGACATAAAGGAAAACTAACTGGATCTCAACCCCAACCCTTTAACATCAGAATATCCAATCTTCTCAAAGAAATAAACCTCAGCCTTCCACCCATTTTATTTCCACACAACTCACTAGATACCCCTCCATGGAAAACTCATTTGCCTCCAGTCAACTGGGAATTGAACAACAATCTTAAAGCTCAAACTGATACAGCAAAATTCCAACAGTTATTTAATGAAATTTGTAACAGATACTCATCATATAGTGTAATTTATACTGATGGATCAAAATTCAATGAGAGAAATGGTTGTGCAGTGAAATATAAAGACTATAGTAAGCTATACAGATTACCAGATCTTTTCACAGTTTTTACAAGTGAACTGTATGCTCTTAAACAGGCCATGATTCATATTTCAAAAGCAAGCTACAATAACTCATTCATAATATTCTCTGATTCCAAAAGTGCATTAACTTCAATACAAACTCCATCAACAACACACCTCCTTGTTAAAGAAATTCAAATGCTGTACAACAAGATCAAGATTGCAGGAAAAAGTGTTATTTTTATGTGGATACCATCTCACAGAGGAATACCAGGCAACGAATCAGCTGATCAAGCAGCAAAAGAAGCTACTAGTCTTCCAATCAACGACCGTCAAATTGCCACGCCACATTCTGATATCATCGCTTATATCAAAATCAAACTACACGAATAATGGAAAATGAACTGGCTTAAAACTTGCACTAGCAACCTCTAAAAAATTAAAATGATATCTACGAGAACATATCCTCTCCAAAACCTCACCAGACATGAACAAGTCTTAATCTCCCGACTAAGGATAGGACATACGAAGATCACCCACAACTATCTCCTAGAAAAGAAACAACCTCCCAACTGCAGCAAATGTAACTGCTCTCTCACTGTCAAGCATATCATCTCAGAATGTCAACTGTATGACCATTGGCGCCAACACTACAACATACCTAAGGAAATGGAACTGACACTGTCTTCTCCAGCACTGAGTCATCAAGTCATCAACTTCCTCAAAGACATTGGCTTGCACTCCAAAATCTAATTACATTATACTTATTTTTTTCTTTACATTTTTATAATTACAATATTATTATTACTATTATTCTGTAATCATATGTAAGAGTCGCGATAAGACCTTGGAGTTAAAGCGACTATAAACAACCCTAATAAAAAAATGCACAAATTCGCTCTTTAAACATCTGTGGAGTTGCTCACACTTACGGGACAAAATTCCGGCGCATCGGCATGGCGCAGTGGTTCCAAATGCCGAAAACAAGGCCAAACGTCCCTGAAACCAAGTAGTAATTTAGGGACATTAAAGACTCTAAATGGTTAGGTTGTTCCTGTAGCGTTAGAAATGAGCCCTTAGAATGTTCGAAAGAAGCATGCGACTTTCATAACCTCACTCCGGTTCGAGCGCAGCGTGTGAGACCGCGCTGAATGCTTCTACAGGTACATTATTACCACTGATTGTATCACAGCAAGAACTATTGAATGTCAGTATACATGTGCATAGTAAACAAAATATCATTAAGTGTAATTTTTCTTACATTATTTAAACAACTAAAATAGCCTAAAACTTGTCGGTGATCAAGGTTTCATTATGTATAAGTTAAAAGTCCCGCAAGATCCCGCCATATTCTCCTTCTGACATATTTTTTTTTATAAATTACACAAATAAATAAGGTGCCCATTCTTGCCCATTCTTGCCCATTTTTTAATCTTACTTTTTCTTCAAAAATCTTGCATTTTATATAGCAGGCAATTATCATTACATATTAGGCCTAAATATTATATTATTTTTTATTATTTTAATTATTAACATTTATTTTGATCACATTTATTTTTAATAATCCTTTCAATAAGTAAATTAAAATAAATAAATTAATTCATGAAATGAGCAATTTATATAACACTATTTTAAAATGTTATGTCCGCCACATTGTTTTAAAAATCAGATTGGAATTCAACAACTTAAAAACATTTATATAGAGATGTATTTGAAGAATAGTTCATATTTCGGACTTCTGGCCAGGTTTCAGGCGTTTGGGACCCCTGCGCGTCACCATAAACCGTCAAAGTTGTTAGGTTTCTGCAGTGTTGAATTAGCCACATTTGTTTATTTCATTTTAAATGTTTTATTTGGTTGACAAGTCTTGTATTTTAATTACAACTTACTTAGAGTAAACTTATATTATAAGGAGGTTAGGTATCAAGTCCGCAAATTATTTGGTATGTTTGGTAACTGAGGAAGAAAACAAGTTGAGATTCTCGAAACATTTTATTAATACAGATTAAATAACTTTTATAATATTGACAAGGAGGACATAGAACTTTACCAGTGATTTTCAACGGTGTATTAGATTTAAGTCAATACGGACCAAAATCAAACCATCTTTCTTCTCTTTCTTTATCCGTTTACCCTCCAGGGTTGGTTTTACCCTCGGACTCAGCGAGGGATCCCACCTCTACCGTCCTGGTCGGGAGGATGAAACTGGGGAGGAGGACCAGTACCTCGTCCAGGCTCTCTCTCACCTGCTATGCTGAACAGGTAGCTTGTAGGAGTATGGGAAGAACTGGGAGGGACAGACAAAGAAGAGAGAAGGAAGCGGCCGTGGCTTTAAGTTAGGTACCATCCCGGCATTTACCTGGAAGAGAAGTGGCAAACCACGGAAAACCACTTCGAGGATGCCTGAGGTGGGAATCGAACCCGGGCCTCCTGGGGTGGCAGCTAATCAATCCATCCACTACATCACAGAGGCGGACAAAATCGAACCATACCGGGAATGGTTAAAATAATAAATTCGCCTGTGATAAATCTCAAATACACGTCTAAATATTTCAAAGTTCTTGCTGGAGAAGTTTCAGGTAATTATACTGAGACAGTTGTGAGCTATGGCATTCCACGAAGATAGTTTCAGCGGCACGCTCAACCTCTTTTTGCTGATAATGTTTTTGCAGTGTTCTAGGGGTTAACGAAGTGTTGTCTCCTTCGTCCTGACCACACCACAATGATGCCATGTTTAGTACTGAGTTTCTGTTACTCCTTTTCTAAAGAATTAGCAAGCTAAGCACATAGCAGTGTATATATCAATGAGGGAAACATGCTCCAAGGCCGTCAAGGCGAAAAGTAGTAATAAACCTCGAGCGGAAGGTGTATAATTTATGAACTTGCACTAGCAAAGACATTTCTGCCAGCAATGTTTTATTGTGTTTGAGTGGTTAATTGTTTCGATTAGGTTTAATGAGTTTTCTACTCTGTAATTATTTCAACCTATAAATTCTCTTAGCCGGCCCCGTGGTGTAGGGGTAGTGTGCTTGCCTCTTACCCGGAGGCCCCGGGTTCGATTCCCGGCCAGGTCAGGGATTTTTACCTGTACCTGAGGGCCGGTTCGTGGTCCACTCAGCCTACGTGATTAGAATTGAGGAGCTATCTGACGGTGAGATAGCGGCACCGGTCTAGAAAGCCAAGAATAACGGCTGAGAGGATTCGTCGTGCTGACCACACGAAGCCTCGTAATCTGCAGGCCTTTGTGCTGAGCAGCGGTCGCTTGGTAGGCCAAGGCCCTTCAAGGGCTGTAGTGCGATGTAGTGATGGGACATTCGATTCATTTTACTGAATCGATTCATTTGATTCCGTTCACGTTACTGAATCGATACAGTGATCCGATTCACGGCATATTAATCACCGCTCCTGCTGAATCTGTGTAGTATGTGCTGGTAAGACAGCAGCAACAGCATTCGGTGCTCGCAGCTGCCATCTGGTCTTCATACTATGAACTCCTTTCTTAGAAAAAAAATGTTAGTTACTCTAATACATCGAAGGTTTCCGGCGACGCAGGGTGGGAAAGGTTAGGATTAGGAAGGTAGCAGCCATGGCCTGAATTAAGGTACAGTCCCAGCATTTCCTGGTGTGAAAATGGGGAAACTACGGAAAACCATCTTAACGGCTGCCGACGGTGGGATTCGAACCCACCCTCCCCCGAACGCAAGCGCATAGCTACGCGATACTAACCGCACGACAACTCGCTCAGTCATTTTTGAAAATATGCATTTTTCTATCAGCTGAGGATTTTTTAAATCGTCATATTTTGTATAGGCTACCCGAGATGTACAGTAGACCGCTGGTTTTCTGATTCAACATACTGTTGGTTAAGTTAGTGCGTCTGTCCACATATGATTGAAGTCTTGTGCAACGATGTGACATATGAACTGAGAGAATGCTAAGCCGTTCTTCCCAATATAAAACAGGTACTTTTGAGTGGTCATGAGCATGACTCATAGTCATAGGGCAGGCTAGAGTAGAGTTTAATTGTCAAATGTCAACTAAGTTATAATACCAAGATTCATTAAACTAATAAATAGTATAACCTAATAGCCTACCTATTTACTAGCTATTTCAGAATTATGTTTCGACTACCTTTTTAACACTGCAAATAAAACCATCTAGTATTTAAACCTCCCTGTAAAAAGAGGACAGTGAATACAAATGGGTATTATTTTCAAATGAGCTGAGCTCGAAAATCCATTATAGCATACGATTCTTTCAGTGTACTGTACCATGGCTCACTGTATGTCTCGCTGCAGCGGAAGCTCGGCTCTCCGCCAGTGTCCAACTGTCCAGTGTGCCGATAAGGAGCCGTGTATCTTGTGTCTCACTGAGCCGTGCTCGTTCACGATTCTTTCGGTGTGCCATGGCTCACTACATGTCTCGCTGCAGCGGAAGCTCGGCTCTCCGCGTGTCCAGTGAGCCGATAAGGAGCCGTGTGTATCTTGTGTCTCACTGAGCCGCGCTCGTTCACGATTCTTTCGATGTGCCATGATTCACTGTCTCGCTGCAGCGGAAGCTCGGCTCCCCGTCAACGTCCAGTGAGTGCGCCACTCAGCACTGTCCGCTGGAAGTATGCTGAATCGTGTGTCGTGAGCTCGCCGTTCCTGTGAATCGATTCACTCGCACAATTGAATGAATCGATACACTGCTTCGAATCATGCATTCAGTAGCCAACACTACTTCCATGAGGCTCCGTAGTACAGAGAAATTAGTTCCATATGTCAACACCACGCGCCGCACAAATCGTTTAGTCTGAACGATTAGCAGTTGAAAGTAATATTGTGTAGGCATGGCCGTTGCCTACGAGACGGCACGGCGCACTGTGTAATAATGTTTGCGTGTGAACTGAGTGCTGTTATTATATGTAGTCAGAATCATGCCATTCTGTCAGAATATAAATCTTAGGGCTTTTCTAAAGATGAATACCAAGTTGGCGATACAGCTTTTTAGAAGGTCAATTGAGATAAGTCTGGCAATTTATAGAACACTTAGTGTGTACGGCCTTGAAAACAGAGAAGTACTTGAAATATTTACACGTGATAAGAGCAACATTTCCGACGCTTGACAATAGCGTTACTTTTTCTTCATATTTTGATAGTGAATAAAAACTATTTAATAACATCCATTTTTGAGATATGTTTTGAAGTTACTTAAGGGTATATCTTTCCATTGGCTAGGCAGCTTATTGAACAATTTTATCTCATTATATCTACAATTTTCTTACGTTTTTATGAATCTAACGTGCGGTAAATCTAAATCATTCCTTCTCCGTGTATCGTATGAGTGAATAATTCTACGAGATGTCAGATCATCGAGATTTTCTTCGAAATTAAGAATGCAATGAAATATGTGTAGTGATAGGAGAGTCATAATAGCAAGTTCTTGAAACATAGGCTGACCGAGCTCGATAGCTGCAGTCGCTTAAGTGCGGCCAGTATCCAGTATTCGGTAGATAGTGGGTTCGAGCCCCACTGTCGGCAGCTCTGAAGATGGTTTTCCGTGGTTTCCCATTTTCACACCAGGCAAATGCTGGGCTGTACCTTAATTAAGGCCACGGCCGCTTCCTTCCTACTCCTAGCCCTTTCCTGTCCCATCGTCGCCGTAAGACATATCTGTGTCGGTGCGACGTAAAGTAAGTTGTAAAAAAAAAAAAAAAACATAGGCTTGCATAACTCCCTTTTGGCCTTTCCTTTTATACATCTTATAGCCTTCTTTTGCCACTTAAACACATCTTGTGCGTCTGTCGAATTTCCAGATGATATGGTACCGTATGATAAACGTGAATGGAAGAAAGCATAGTATGCACACATCTGATTTCTATCAAGTGACTCTTTCAGTCTTCGACGTAAAAATGACCCTCTACACAGTCTTTTACATAACGTTTGTGAGTATACCACGTTAACTTAGAATCCAAATGTATTCCCAATAACTTGACAGAACGATGTTCATTCTCATTTAAAGTTAATTAAGTGAAAAGAAATAACTTCTGTCTTATTACTATTTAAAAGTAGTTTATCAGTCTGCAACCAATTGGATGATTTCTGAAGCATCTCCTACCTTTTATTTTCCACATTTGTTAACTCCTTACCACTTGTTATGACAGCGATATCATCTGCATAGAGTACTGACCTGCAGGGTAAATTACTTACAATATCATTTATATACACGAGGAAGAGAAAATTTCCCATAACGGAGCCCTGAACTACGCCTGTTTCTGCTTTGAATGCTATAGATTCTTGGTTTTCAACTTGTAGGATTTCAACTATTTTCAAGTGTGCAGAGAAAAAGAAACAAAAAACGAAAATTGTTCTGATAGACTTCATAGCCATATATGAATGGGAGGCGTGAAGAGTTTTAAGAAAAATAGTGGATAGGAAGTGCATTCTGAGATACGTGTTATTAGAAATAGGCCATCGATATTCGTTCAACGTATCAAAGTTTGCATTTATATTCTGTGTCAGCAAGCACCTTATTTAAACAGTAAATGTGATCTTCTCTGTACGAACTAATTACACACAAATATTTCACACACAAAATAGAAATACATTTTGTTAAAGTTATAAAATCGATTTTATTGTCACAATGTAAAACATGTAAAAAACATTAGATTTATTGAGAATATTACAGTTTAGTTTAAGTCTTCTGAGATCTGTGTGACACCTCATAGTTTAGTACAGCAGCAAATTGGCCTACTTTTTTTAAATAGCAACAGATTTCCTTCAAATGCAAAATGAGAGGAAAGCACTCACCAAACCTTTGAGGCTGGGAGAGCACCACCCCGCTCCCCCAGAAGTGTGGCGACCAGCGAGTGTAATATGTCGCCTCCGCCTGCCCGTATAATATCATACGAAGAAACAACTTAAGGCCAATGAGGTTCTGAAGGTGAGAATGGGATATTGTATTGATTTTAAATGTATTATGATGATGATGATGGTGTTTTTTTTTTTTTTTTTTTTTTTTTACGAGGGAGTGTGGAAAATCTTTCATGAGACACTTGTGAAGGGTCCGCACTCCACAAGCGTGTGGGATTCTTACCCACTAAAAACCACACACCCTTTTCCCACGTTGAGCACTTCCACCCCGGAATCGCTCTCGCATTACTTCAGGGCGGCATCGTGCTTTTGCCCACTCAGGCTTCTTCTTTCTTCGTTTCTCTTTTACTCTTTCTCTCGTACGATACTTTCTGCATATGCGGCTATCTGATCCCAAAATTCCAACATTACTAAGACAACAGATTCTGATGTCCGTTCTTCTTGCTCAACTTCTAAGCATCTTCTTCGTGTACACCAATGCACACGTACAAAAAGTAGGTGTGAAGTACATCGTCTCCATCATTAAAATAAACACACAATGGATTGCTCGTTCTGCTTGTTTATGTAGAATTTTTTTAAAGTATCCGTGGCCTGTCAAGAGCTGCGTAAGGTAATAATTAACTTCACCATGTGCTCGCGCTATCTAGTTCGCTAAACATGGTATAGCCGCTTAGTCAATTTCTCTCGTGGATCTTCCTGCCATCTTTGCTGTCATCGTTCCATTCGTTTGCTTTAAGCCATCTTCTGTAATTCTTAAAGCTGATCTCCGCTGTACTGCAGCTATCCTTGGCAGGTATTCTTCATGATGATGATGATTATGATGATGATGATGATGATGATGATGATTGATAAAGGGCCTAACATCTAGTCATCAGCCCCAGATAAATATATTGATTAAAGACCCTTCTACATTGTCGCGCCCTTGGAGCTCTGTACCGATTGTATAAAGCAGTACACCAATTATTTCATTCTGGGCTGTGTGAGTCCTGCACAGCAGGCAACACCTTAGCCGAGAAGAACCCTGTAAAGGGCTCGTAATTGAACTCAGTACCACCCATACAACAGCCAGACACTCTAACCGATTAATAAATTCTCCCTTATCCAATAATAATATACTACAGTATGATATTTTGTTTACATAATTAAATTCGTACATTACATCCGGTAAAACCCAGTACACACCCACCCACCCATCCATCCATCCATCCCCCGCAACCCTCCTACACCCCACCCCACACAAACCCACACACACCCACAACCCCCCCACACATACAAACCCACCCCCCCAGCTCCCCACACACACGCAAACACACATCTGATGATCATCCGTTGACTCCAAAATCTTCTGATGGTCAGCTGGCGACTCCACAATCTCCTGATGATCGGCTGGCGACTTCGAAATCTTCTGCTGGCGACTCCAATATCATCTGATGATCGGCTGGCGATTGCAAAATCTTCTGATAAGCTGGCAACTTCAAAATCTTCTGCCGGGCCGAGTGGCACAGACAGTTGATATACTGGCCCTCTGACCCCAACTTGGCAAGTTCGATCCTGGCCTAGTCCGGTGGTATTTGATGGTGCTCAAATACGTCAGCCTTGTGTCGGTAGATTTAATGACACATAAAAGGACTCTTGCAGGACTAAATTCCTGCACTTCGGCGTCTCTGAAAACCGTAGAAAGTAGTTAGTGGGACGTAAAGATAATAACATTATTATCAAAATCTTCTGATAGTAGGCTGGTGATTCCAAAATATTCTGATGGTCAGTTGGCGATTCCGAAATATTCTGATGATTGGTTGATGAGTGCAATACCTGTTGATGATAAGCTGGCAAATTCAAAATCTCCTGATGGCCAGGTGGCGATTCCAAAATCTTCTGATGAAGTCCATCTTCAGTCAATTTCACGTTCATCTTGGTAAAAAAGTTGGGAGGACGTTGGATGCATACAGCAGTCCTGTTATCGAAGGAGTTCGGTTATAGAAATGAAACTACCTCGCTGGCATGTCTCTTCTCCTAACAGCAGTGTAACTAAGGCAACTAAGCACTCAATGTAGGTATACTATTTCGTATGACATTATTGTCATGCGTTGTTGAAAATCGTACTCCTTATGTAGCCAAGGTGCGGACCGTACAGTGAACAGCACCACACGTCATATTATTTACTTCGGGCGTTAAATGTTCCCAGAGAAGAAACTCTTTCAGGGGTTCCTTCATTTTGTGTGTCAGACATTTATTTTATTTCTGAACAAATATACGCCACTATGCAGTAAATACTATAAATAAATACAGAAGATAGTGGATTTTCATTGAAACTGAATGTATATCTATTTGGCATTTATTTGCATCTTAATGTTAAGTATAATTTTCCTTATGTTACTATTTCTCATAGTATCATACATTACTAAGTCCCACGAAGGGCTAAGCAAATTTAATTCGTTCAGAATATTCACAGTCGAACAATAAACACATCACTAACAATATTATTCAAAGAATAAGAACTGTTTCCGTGGAAACTCAAACTATTTCCTCCCCAGTGCATTAACATTTCAATGGATGAAAACCATAAAGGTATAAGTAGCATTTTGGTCATTCAGAGAAAAAGGCATTTAAACATCGTCACCACTCATATAAAGCATGCTATTTGTAGTTATACCACCCATCACTAGAGCGCAGAATATTGCCGCTATCACTTGTATCTCCTTGCTGGTATCTCCCGGAGTTACATCCTGCACTTAACTCATTTTTTTTAATGTCACTTATACCGTTATGGTTTTCATCCATTCAATTGGTAAGCTACCCTGTATTTATATGTTTTTATTGATACGATGTTTGTACTTTCAAGTGGAATGTAAAGAGAAGGGATGTGGTGGTTCGGTTCAAGAAAATCCTGCATATAGGCCTATTGTTTAGAACTGATTGCTCGTTGCCTGCTGAGATGCCAAAGACGATGTTACCCAGTTAAACGCCCCTAGCATTTGTAATCAACTGAAACTAAAATAGACCTATTGTCTGTACTTTTAAAAATTTAATCTGATTCTTGGTTCTTATACCGTACTGGACAAATAATAACCTGTAAGGGGCTATCAAAATGTTTCCGTTCGACGGTCGTACAGTCCTGAATCGGGATGTCAATGAGGAAAAGTCGCCGTGAGCATAGAGGCACTCATCCCACTGCGCACCAGGTGTGGTCCTCCTGCGTGAAGAAGTCCATAGGCGTCTGCTGCACATCCTCGTCCGACAGTAAACGTCGACCCGTCAAGGCCTTTTTGAGGGGACCGAAGCCGTGATAATCGCATGGGGAGAGATCAGGACTGTAGGGCGGGTGCTCGAGTGTCTCCCACTTGAGTTGCCGTAATGGATGAGGCTGGCCTCACAGATCAACCGGCGTCTTGTGTCGAGTACGGAACTTGGTGCACCATTCCACAACGGTGATTTTCGACAGACATGCTGCCCCATACACAGTCTTCATTCTCCGATGGATGTCCCCCTGTGGGTGGAGGCGGTAGAATAACACACACGGTATCCCCTGCCTGTCATAAGAGGCGACTATAAAGGGCCTCAGGGGCTCTGAACTTTGGAGCGTGGGTTGGCGACCACGGGCCCCTTAGCTGAGTCATGGCATTGTTTCCACTTACTTGTGCCAGACTCCTCACTTGCATCTATCCTATCCGAACTTCCTTGGTGAACTCTTGTTCTTTTCCGACACCGACGGTGTTAGAGCACTCGAGGCCTAGGGAGTCTTTCATTTTCACGGCCTTCGTGGCCCTTGTCTTCCTTTGGCCGATACCTTCATTTTTCGAAGTGTCGGACCCCTTCCATTTTTTCTCTCTGATTAGTGTTATATAGAGGATGGTTGCCCAGTTGTACTTCCTCTTAAAACAATAATCACCACCACCATCCGATGGATGTCCACTGGTGTTTGTCCTTCGGCAGTCAAGAACAGATTAACAGCAAGTTGGTCCTGTTTGGACGCATTTGGTAATAACGTCGCCATAATTCACGTGGCCGCATTTAACGTATTCACGTCGGCACGACACGATTGCCACACTAACCCCTTTCGTGCTTGTATACCCGCATCGGAGTCGCGCTACGTTGCCTGTCCGCTGCAGCAACGCCCTCAAACTGAAACTTTTTGATCACGCCTTACATATTGGAATCATTTTAATTTTTGTATGCTAGTTTTTAAAATATGATTTCATTTCTTTTCAATTTTACCATTACGTGGTGATTATAGGGACCGAAGACTTAGATGCTAGGCCCCTTTAAGTAATAATAATAATAATAATAATAATAATAATAATAATAATAATAATAATAATAATAATGGTCCCAGGAATCAAACCTGGGAGGAGCCCTTATGGCTCCGGGCAAATGGGAGTGAAATGCGTCGTTGCATGTCATCAGCAGCTATAACATATATTGGATTCAGCAAGTGAATCCAACTTACTGTAGCCTCTTTCACTCCAACTCCGGCACGTAACCTACAAGAGGTAGGTGTCCGTGTTAAGCCGAGCAACCCAGTGGAAGGTTGGGTAACCGATTCCAGCGGGAAATTGAGTCGGCGAGCCGATCAGTGCTGGGGGCTCCAAGGCTCACGACCTTGGCAGTACATTGGTCGGTGTGAAATATCACCGGCCCCCATCTACAGTTCTTCAACTGTGAAAAGCACGGAGGATAATTCAGCAGAAGCAAGTAGCCCAGGTAGTAACTAATCCACTGTAGTCTCGCACGACGCATCCAGGCCTTCGGATTGTGAGGAGCCTACAACGACATGCTTGGAGGTATCGGAGACTCCTACAAACAAGATCAGACACAAACGCAGCAAATTTTTCGCAACGTTCAACGTGAATTCCCTTCTGAAATTCGGTAAATTGAAACAATTGATTGACACCCTGCAACATCATCAAATACTGATCACAGCAATTCAAGAAACAAGGATCGTAGATGAAGAAGCCATTGGATCCCAAGGGTATAGAACCTTCAAGGGTAAAGTCGAGAAATGTGTAATTTAGTCTATTCCCCACCTAGTTACAGGATTTGTGGTCATCAAGGTGATGTTAGAGTCTGTCACTAACTTCATATTCCCAACAGTCGAATCTCAATCCTTTCTTTTCGAAGCACAAATAAAATCTACACCATGGTGAACATGCATTCACCAATTAATCAAGCTAATAGGACGGATTCACAAGGAACAGAAATCTTCTGGGAAGAGCTTGAAGATATTCTGTCCAAGATTCCCAAAGAACACGCCATCATCCTTCTCTGAGACGTCAATGCTCAGATCGGAAAAGAAAAGAAGTTCAAGAGTATTGTTGGAGACTGCCTGGCCCACAGAAGGACAAACCATAATGGAGAAAGGCTAGTAGAGCTGTGCAAGGCGTTCAACCTAGTTATGAAGTCAACTGCTTTCAAACGCCTTCCTAAGAAACAGAAAACATGGATATCTTCAAATCCCCATCTCGGCGAATTCCAAATTGACCACATTGCTATTTCTCGAAAATCTCAGAGACAAATCCAGAATGTAAAAGTCTTAAGAAGCGCGAATCTTAACTCTGATCACTATCTCTCAAAGATAAAAATGAAGCTTATCCCAGGATCAAATGTGATTTCAGGGTAGAAAAAACAACAGGTTTGATGTGAAAAACTTAAGAACTCAAAGAGAATTCAGTCAGAAACTTGAATCACTTGAGCCACAGAATTGGGAACATCACAAAAAAGCCATAGCTGAAACGGCAAAAGAAGCCATCCCACTGATAAAATTGAGGATGCATCCTTGGTGGACCAATGAATACGACGATGCCATAAACCAAAGGCGACTTGCCTGGCTGCGATGGAACAAACTGAAGGACGAAGAAAAAAGGGAGAGGTTCCTGATCTCTCGAGAAAGCAGGCTGACAAAACCATACGCGGGGTAAAACGAGCATTCCACAAAATTCATTTGGCAAGGATAGACTAAGATTTCAAAAAGAACATCACTCGCGACTTCTAGAAAACCTTCAAGCAAAATCTCAGTATTCACTTTAGAAATTCCGATGGGAAAGTTGCTTACAGTGACAAAGACAACTTTAAGATCCTGGCGAAATACTTTGAGTCCCCCTCAACAGCGAGACTCCAACATCAACATTTCCTTTCAAGAAAATATGATCGTTAATCCAGACTCAAGTCCATCAACCAGAGAAGAAATCAGGCAGTTCATTCAATCACTTAAGAACAATAAAGCACCAGGTGAGGACTCAATAGATGCCGAGCTTTGGAAGTATGCAGGTGATAAAGCAGTTGCCAAATTTACGGATATCATCCGGGAGATTTGGGAAACAGAGAAACTGACAAGGGATTGGACATCGGCCCTGATTCACCCCCTGCTCAAGGAAGGTGACAAAGCGGACGTAAACAACTACCGTGGCATATCACTCCTCTCGATAACATGCAAGATTCTCGCGAAAGCCCTTTAAACGAGACCTGAAACAGGGAGAATACGAAAGAGGGAGGAGAGGGCGATCTTTTGTGGAGCAAATCACGAATCTAAAATCAATTTTGTCGTACTTGAAACTGAGAAGTAAGAAATTCGTAATGACCTTCGTTGATTTCAAGGAGGATTACGACTCGCTGGGTCGAAGTGCCCTGATCCAGATTTTAAAAGAATTGGGTTTAGATAATAAGACTAAGAACAATTATTCAGAAATTCCTGCTGGATACAGTTGGCCGCTGTTAGCGGTGAGAGAAGGTTGTCTGCTCTGCATTCTCCTGCTAGTCGCTCGTGTCACAACAGTGTACTTGTTAAGAAAAGTCCGAGTTTGTTTCGAGTTCTACTTGTGTGCATTCGTTTAATTGTTTTTTCAGTGAAATGGTGAAAAGATAAGTAATATCATGGCAACAAATTTTGTAAGGAGGAATACTCTGAAATGCATATTTGAATGTGAGAATAAGCCTTCGGCTTGGGACGTACATAATTGGATCCAGTCACTGCTGAAACTCTCATCAGATCAAATCGACATGATCCAGCTAGACAATCTGGAAACCGCAGCATATATTAAGGTAATTTCAACAGTGATTTACGAACGTTTGATATGTCACTATTCAGGGATTCAGAAAGTAATGTTAAATGATGGTCGCATAGGAAAAGTTACTGTGATGCCAGCTGACAGGGTACAAAAGAATGTTCGAATACTTAATGTTCCCCTGGAAGTGCCTATAAAGTCCTTTTCATTAGTGTTAAGTAAATACGGGAAAGTGGTAGAACACAAAGAAGAGGAGTGGTCACAGCATTACCCCTTCAAAGTACGCAACGGTATACGTGCTATTCGAATGGAGTTAAAAGACCCAATACCGTCCTATTTATACGTACATATATTGAAGTCTTTCGTGCACAGGTTATTTATGACGGCCAAACTAGAACATGTCTTGCTTGTAATTCGCCCAGTCACTTGAAACCAGACTGTCCGCTTCACCAGAATCGCTTGGCAGAGAGGAGAAATATAAATTATGCCACACTCACACCTATTAACTCCTCCGTCAGTAAACTAGACCCCACTATACCAGTTTCACCCTCGCTAAGCGAGCCACACAACAACGCCAGTAAACAAGCCCCGTGGACTGATGTACACAATGAGGAAAACACAGCACACAACCCGGCTGTTGATAGGAATGAATTTCCTTTGGTCACGGAGAGCCAGAATAAACGTATGAAGACTGAGATGGAACATAGCATTTCCAAATCCATACCTCCTGAAATCCATGAACAAATTAATGCAACTAAAGACGTGCCTTCCATATCCTTGGCCACAGTTAACTCCACGCCTGCCCAGGAGTCCGTGAATTACCTGACAGATACTCCAAGCACCCCTTTAATCCTGGATCTTAGCCAGACCCAGAACAACGCATCTCTCCCCTCTAGGATGGAAACCGAAATTATGGGCAGTGCAGATACGTCCGATCGGGACTTAATAGATACCGAAATGGCAGAGGAAGGTGTGGAAACTGAATAGTGTATTGGAGAAGAAAAGCAAAGTAAGATGTCTTCACCTCGAATGAGAAACATAAATAAAACACACAGTACGTCATCCACGGCGGACAAAAGCTTGAAGGACAGTCAACCATCACATACTTCCTTAAGCTATAAGGACCCACGTCTACATACAAGAAAGAAGAGTGCCGAGTGGAAATGGTATAATTCTAAATCGTCTGTACCTAACCGACTCTGCACCAACCACTACCTGTCGCATCTATAAATAACCGTCTACGCAAACATGAATACAGCTTCTTGGCATTTTGCTTTCCCTCTCTGTCTTGTTATGGTGAGTCTTCTTACAACTTACGCCACCCTTAATATTAATGGAGCAAGGAGTGTTACAACTCAAGCGCTGCTTAGTCGATTCGTGAAGGAATATGATATTGATATCTTATTCCTCCAGGAAGTTAATGAGACCAACTTCCATTTCTTATATAACTCTGACTATATAACGAACGTAGGTGATAACTTCCGAGGAACTGCAATAGTATACAGGAAAGGAATTCAGCTCACTGATGTCATTATGGACCCTACGGGAAGATTTTTGTATGCCACCTATAATAACACAAGATTGATAAACGTATATAGCCCATCCGGGTCACAGTACAAACAGGACCGAAATCTATTATTTACAAATGAAATAGTGCTCCATTTAGTGACACCTGGTCCAATAATTCTAGTAGGTGATTTCAACTGCACTCTTCACCCACAAGACCAAACAGGTACTTTTAACTTTTGTCCAGGCCTTCAGACACTAATACAGTCTATGCAGCTCAAGGATGTGTGGCAGCAGCTACACGGCTCACATGTCGAATTTACATATTGCCGTGGGGAGTCGAAATCCAGGATAGATAGGATGTACGTTTCCACGGCACAAGTACAGCTCCTCGATAGCTGAAAGGAGATTCCAGTCGCCTTTAGCGATCACCATAGCGTGCTAGTTATGATGAAGACAACAAGGAGTGACAGATGCATCATGGGGAAAGGAATATGGAAGATGAATAGGTCTGTTTTCAATAATACTGAGGATGTCCAACGTTTCACGGAGTGTTATCACCAATGCAGATTAGCTAAAAATCGCTATAGTAGCGTGATGGACTGGTGGACATATAAACTTAAACCTGCCATTAGAGCTCCCGGACGGACAATAGCGTATGAGCACAACCAGGATACAAGTAGAAAAATTGAATTCTATGACACAGTTATGTTTGATCTGCATCACAAGGAACAGCAAGGCCAAAATGTCTCTTCTGCATTAAATTCTATTAAGAGAATTATTTTAGGTATTAAGGAAAGCTGCCTAGAACAACTACATCAGCACGTAAATGGCACTTCCCTCATCGAAAGAGAGAAAATCTCTCTCTACCACATTGCCAAGATTAGACGATCAGCCAATAAGCAATTTATTAATCGATGGGATAATGGTAAAGGGACAATGTTCACTACAAAGGAACAGCTCCTTGCAAAAAGTGAGAGATATTTCCGTGAAATGTTTGCAGAAGACAGCATCTCAGAGTTCGATATTGACAGATATCTTCATCATCTCCAGAGTCATCTAGAAGGAGATGATATCGCACATCTTACTAATAATATTTCCGAAAAAGAAGTGAAGCGCGCGTTAGACCATACTGCACCAAATAAGACGCCAGGCTATGATGGGATTCCGTATGAATGGTATAAGAAATTTTGGAACATTATCGGCAAAGACCTGACAAGTTATTAATTATGCCTTCAGTCACAACATAAGTGATACATTTGCAGAGGGAATTATTATCCTAATTCCCAAACTCTCCAGTTGCACGTATATCAGTGACTATAGACCTATTACAATATTAAACACCGACTATAAACTACTGGCCAAGATTTAGCGAATAGAATCAGAACTATCCTCCCTTCATTAATTACTAATGGACAGGTTTGCACTATACCTGGAAAAAACATTTTACATAATCTACTGGCAATACGTGATGTCATCATATATCATTCAGTGTGTGACAATGCTTCTGGAGCTCTGGCTAGCATTGACCTCAGCAAAGCCTTCGATAGGATAGCACACTCTTATCTTTGGAAAGTTTTAAAACAGTTTCGATTTCCAAACAGTATCATAGAAACAATACAGCGTATATACCACTAGGCATCCTCACGAGTTATGATAATTTCTATCAGCAAAATTTTCGATAAACAAATCAATTAGACAAGGATGCCCATTATCAATGGCACTTTTTGTTTTAGCAATAGAACCCCTGATTCAAAGTTTGACACATTCTTTAACCGGACTAACTATTAACAACGAATGATTCACAGTACGCGCATTCGCGGATGACATTACCCTACTGTTGATCAGTGACGAAGATGCTAATAATGCGCAAGGGACACTCGAGACCTTCTGTAAGGCGTCTGGGGGTTAAAGTGAATTATAGAAATCCTCATTATTGCTATTAGGTTGAAATGAAAATCGACAAATATTTGCCAACTTCCGGATTCCAATTGTTAAACACTGCAAGATACTGGGCATTACCTTCAGTAACGATATTTCAGAGACGATAGAGTCTAATTGGACTTCTGCTCTAAACACGCTACGGTTTCAGCTAAAGGAGGAACTTTCAAGGCGACTCAACATTTTTCAAAACGTTTGGCATATAAATATCTTTGCGCTGTCGAAGCTCTGGTACCTTGCCCAAATTCTTCCCGCCTCACATGTCATTTGTCAACGTGTTGAAATGGCAATTGGATTTTATCTATGGAAAAGATACAGATACAGAATAAGAAGAGTTCAACTTCATCTTACTGAACAGGATGGTGGCTTGCGCCTAATTGCAGTCGAAAAGAAATGCACAGCACTCTTTCTGTCACATATCATTAAAGCATTGTACACAAGAGGAGATGTATTTGATAGTGCAGTACTAAATTTGTGTGTAACAACGAACCTGCAACGACAAGATCCCTTTAGAAACTGCTTCCGGAACGCTCTCTCCATTCTACAACAACTTCCAAAAACAGAAATTACAGCTGGAAAGTTGGATAAAACTAAGAATATATACAACTTCAGATTGAAGCAATCTAAATGTATTCCACTAGTACAACAGAAATACCCTCATCGTGACTGGAAGCAGATCTGGAAAAATATTTGGAACAAATGGATCCCGATTGAATGGAGGGTATCGCTCTACATATACTGTACACAAATGAAATCATCCCGACGGGTGAGAAATTGAAACGGCATGGCCAAGTATCTGATGACAAATGCCTGGTATGTCATCAGACGGACAGTCTCGTGCATCGAGTTACCACATGCGGCAATGCGGCACTAGTTTGGAGGTGGACACTAAACGCTATCTACAGGATATCAGGGACAACAACAACCAGTGATAGAGTGAGAGAGATACTGAATCTGGAACTAAATCACGCACAGAACGAGAGTGGAAACGCTTGCATATGGATAAGAGCCGGAGCCATTCACTACAAGATCAAGGCGTACTCTCAGCATACAAGTGTGACTCTACCTGGATTTCTGGATCATCTCAGGAAAGAACGATGGAAGATGGTCAGACAGAAGTGTCTTCAAGAAGCTTTTGGAACACATCCTTTTACATTCTGAGTGCCTTCCTGTTATGTCCCTTGTGTAATATCTGCCAATTTTATGTTAACTGCAGAGTGTGTTGTGTTTGGTATAACAGTGTACTGTTCAAGTATTTGGATCATGAATGAGAGGAATAATTAAGATTGCTCCTAGTGTGCAAAAGGAAAAAGGGTTTTTTTTTTTTAAATTATTCTGCTGTGAACGACTTGATGTTCTCCTGTTTTAAATTTTAATTTGTTTAGATGCAACTTATGAACGTTCTGTTTGCGGAGGAATTATCCTAAACTTGTTCTAATATGTTTGTTTAAAAAACAATGAGAAGTTTGTGTATCTCGTTTAGTATGTACGAAGTTTGACATTGTCAATAACAAAATTACAGTAAAAACAAATAAGGAGCCGTGTGTATCTTGTGTCTCGCTGAGCCGTGCTCGTTCACGATTCTTTCGATATGCCATGATTCACTGTCTCGCTGCAGCGGAAGCTCGGCTCCCCGTCAACGTCCACTGAGTGTGCCACTCAGTACTGTCCGCTGGGAGTAAGCTGAATCGTGTGCCGTGAGCTCGCCGTTCCTGTGAATCGATTCACTCGGACACTTGAATGAATCGATACACTGCTTCGAATCATGCATTCAGTAGCCAACTCTAGTGCGATGGGGTTTGGTTTTGTTTGGTATAAATTCTCTTAACACCGTTACAACAAACGATTGATATCGGCTTTCCTTCTTTCTTTCTTTCTTTCTTTCTTTCTTTCTTTCTTTCTTTCTTTCTTTTTTAATCCGTTTACTCTCGAGGGTTTGTTTTTTTCCCTCAGACTCAGCCAGGGATCCCACCTCTATCGTTTCAAGGGCAGTGTCCTGGAGTGTGAGATTTTGGGTCGGGGAATACAACTGGAAAGGAGGACCACTATCTCGCCCAGGCGGCCTCACCTACTATGCCAGGAGCCTTGTGGGGGACGGGAAGACAAGGAAGAGGGAAGGAAGCGGCCGTGGACTTTAGTTAGGTAGCATCCCGACATTTCCCTGGAGGAGAAGAGGGAAACAACGGAAAAACAATTCGAGGATGGCTGCCGTGGGAATCGAACCCCTCTCTACTCAGTTGACATACCGAGGTTGAGTGGACCCCGTTCTAGCCCTCGTACCACTTTTCGAATTTCGTGGCAGAGGCGGGAATCGAACCCGAGCCTCCGGGGATGGCACCTAAACACACTAACCACTACACCACAGAGGAGAACACGATCGATATCGTTCCAGGCAAAAATAGGCACTACACAGCTGTAATTAAACCAGAGGTATTATATATATCGTAATGTTTAACGTTTATCAAAAGAGATGAACAAGAGAAAGTGGGAACGAAAGAAAGGAAATGACTTGGGAAAATTTTGGGACCGTAAAGGAATAAAGGTATTTCGATGAAGAGAAAAAAATAAGGACCTCTACCACAATATAGAGAAAATTACAGACACAATTAAAAGACAAGGGCTACAATTTTGTGGTCACCTTCACAGAATGAACAACGACTGGCTAACTAGGAACATGTCTCCAAATTAAAACACACCACCGGGTGGCTGGAAGAGGTACGATCGGATCTACAAAAGACTGAAGATCAGATATGGCATAATAAATAATAGGGCGGCCTTCCGGCGACAGATCACTTCTGCGGAATTTTCGCGTTTGCAAATTCGACGTCAACCTCGGAGAGTGTTATTTGAGGAACAGAGGTAGGTGGTTAGCTGATGTATGAAGAAGTTCTGGGAAGAAAAGGAAAATACTATACCATAGCCTTAAGTTTTAAGCGGTCTATAACTGGCTAAATTCTTTAATTTAAAAAACTCAACCTTTTATATCCTAACGATTAAAGCTCGCAGTGAGGGGCAATACAGAAACAAAATACTTGAAGCACTGGCACATAAATAGTAATAAATCCTTGAAGGAAAATTACATCATTTTACAGTTTCTAAATATGTTTAAGCGGGCGAGTTGGCCGTGCGGTTAGGTGCGCGCGCCTGTGAACTTCCTTCCGGCAGATAATGGGTTTGAACCCCACTGTCGGCAGCCCTGAATATAGTTTTCCGTGGTTTCCCATTTTCACCCCAGACAAATGTTGAGGCTGTACCTTAATTAAGGCCACGGCCCCTTATTTCCCACTCCTAGGCCTCTCCTATCCCTTCGTCGCCATAAGACCTATCTGTGTCGGTGCGACGTAAAGCCATTTGTAAAAAAAGTTCATATCATTGGCAACATGAAGGATTTTGCATTTATTTTAAATTTATTGGAAGAAGAGTGGTTTAAGTTCAGCTAGGAGGCTGCTATAGTTCGTGAACAAGAAGTTTTGCAAACCCCTTCTCTAGGCGAAATATTTTTGTAACGTTACTACTATCTTCGTCTGGCGAGAAGTCGCGGCAACTTGTAGGTACGGTACGAGTGATAGGTACTACACTCTTAGCTACAAACATCAGTCGTGACAGAGAATGCGAGCTCCTGCCTATTTCTTGTTAAACTGTTCATTGGGCCGATGACCTTCGATGTTCATTGTGCAGTACTTATTAATGACAGTAATTGTGTAACTAAAATACAATTGCACTGCCACTTTGAAACTTCACGACACCACCTCAGTTCGCAAGTCACCGCGGACGGAACAGCTGTTTATTGTCATGACTTGAGACTTGAGGTAGGCGCATGCGTGGCAGCCATTCTTACTCCTCGCACCTCTTACCCCGCGTCCAAGCAACTTTTCGTCAGACAACTACAGTAGGCGCAAGTCATCTGAGAGTTTTTTGTACTTTTAAAGGATTTTAACAAATATGAAAGTTGTTTTGTCCATTGTTTTAATTTTTCACTTATAGACCGATGCTTTCCGAAGACGCATAGGTTAAAATAAGCAGTAGCGGCGATTAGGAGCCGACAGGGTCAGTCTTTCCTCCCCACTACACTTTGTGGAGAATATTTTAAATTCCATTTTAGCCATCTAAAACAAGGAATTATATAAATAAAAAAACAATTTATACAAACCCTGTTATCACCTAATTATTTCCTTTAATTTCTTTAAATATTAAAATTTTTAAAAAATACTTAACGTAAATACGCACAAAATGTCATTCGACGCAGCTAATAGTGGAGAGTCGCACAGCAACGTGTAGATGCGCGATTAATATATGATGGCACGAAACTTAACTTGGGCGCTAAATGAGATTTCTAGTCCATGTGGTGTAGTATGGCTGAGAGGGGAGGAACGTTCGCTTCAGTAGTTGCTACTGAAGTGTTCACATCGGCTCCTGGTGACTACGTCAGGGTGACAAGGCTTCATTTCGCTCCCAATAGCTCAGCAGTAGTTACCCCTCCACTACCTTCCTTCCCCTACATTTCCTCGAAGCTAGGGGCTTCGCGCAGGTTTGTACCATCAGAAAATAATAATTGCATTTTCTGCAAGTGCTATGAGGAACAGAAACAGAGGTATATTTTTTCCAAGATCATGGCCAATGAGGTACGATTTAAGTTTACAAGCGCTAGTGAGTCTTTCGTTTTCATGCCTTCGTGGCCCTTGGCCTCCTATGGGCGATACCTTCATTTTTAGAAGTGTGGGATCCTTTCCATATTTTCTCTATGATTAATGCTATATAGAGGATGGTTGCCTAGTAGTACTTCCTCTTAAAACAATAATCACCATCACCACCACTCACCCGCTTGCCACGCTCATTCGTCAGTCTGGCAGTCTCACAATCAGTCAGTTTATGTGTGGCGGGTCGGTAGATGCAGAGTGGGTTGTTGTCCCATATGCTCTGTACTCTGACCGGCCAACCGAGCAGAGGAGAGGTGGTCACGGCTCTACCGTGGCTCTACGCCTCTGCATTCGGGAGACGGGCCCGGGGCACAGTGCTGCATTTCTCGCCTGGCCTCGCCCGTCAGCTGTCCTGAGAATGGTTTTCCGTGGTTTTCCATTCTCCTGCACTAAGGCGAATGCCGGGACAGTTCGTAGTATAGGCCACGGTCGCCTATCCCCTTACCTTCTCCGCACATCTCCTTCACCGTAACAAATCTCCCGGCCTGAGAGAGGGAGTCATCGTCTAAGAGGCCCGCCTCCCCCTTCAGGGGAGGAATGAAAACGTTTAGTAGTAGTAGTAGTTTATGTGTTTGTGTAGTTCTATCTAGTGTTTGTTACTTTGTTAGTGTGCAGTCGAATGCTAAGGTAAGGTAAGGTAAGGTAAGGTAAGGTAAGGGTGTATTCTGCCCGAAGGCGGGTCCGAACCTCCGCAGAGGTATGCCTGATCCGGAGTTTACGTGCGATAGGGTGGCCAGTTCCCTTCCGTTCCTCGATTCCCTTATCCCCCCCCCCCCCGCACCAACAGCGCGTGGCAACCCATCCAAATCTTGACCACGCCCAATGTTGCTTAACTTCGGAGATCTCACGGGATCCGGTGTTTCAACACGGCTACGGCCGTTGGCGTCGAATACTAGACGCCTCTTTTATTGCACACTCACGCCGTACTTCTATTTAATTGTAATATACAGTATGCGTAATTGTTCCTTTGGTGAAAGTGATTTTTCTGTGTTTTTTAATTCTACTAGGTCTTTCATTTTCTCACTTTTCTAACAAGTTGCTTTATGTTGCACCGACACAGCTTTCTCATAATTCATGAGCGTTACCATTCTTTTGTGGATTTATCGGAACTCTTTATCTCCCTCTGTGGGTGGATTCAAAGGGTGTATTATCTGTACCCTACAGGTCGTAAGAGGCTACTAAGAGGAAAACAGACAAAGAATCTGTACTCGCTACCTCGTCTTCTAAGCGCAAAATCATATCCATGATTCTCTGATTTTCCGTGTAGCGGTGATTTTTGCTGGAATTCCTTTTACTAGAGGAGAGGGACTGGGCTCACGTCAGATAGGTCCTGTAAAGAGTTATTTTCAAAGCTTTTTAACAGACCTCCTGATTTATGTTCCACCCACAACGGCAACAGTCAACCTGCCAAGTACAAAGGAACATTTTGAATTACTTTCAAGGCTTGTTAGTTTCTGAAAATTTCACACGTAAATTTCAACACTTTGTGATTTGTAGAGTCTTACGAATCTCGCATGTCGAACTGACAAGGATGCAGCTTAACACTTGTAACTCTCTGGTGATATGACCACTCCAGTCAAATGACCTTGCTTTTCACTCCATTAAAAATATCTGATGTGGTAAACAGTGACGTCAGTCTGGTGTAATTTAGTCGTTTGATCTGTGGAATACTTAAGAGAAAGAGAATGTAACTGCATTTCAAAACAAATGTGCTCAAGCTTGTGAAGACCTTGCAAACCTTCAGATTCGTTTATTAACTTGTAATAAGGAGAGGTAGGGACGTAACGTTAGGGCCTGCAGGTGGGCCCAGGCCTTTAAGGGGCCGCACAGACTCCTCAAAAAGAAAACAAATATATATATATATATCTTCTTCTTAATCTGTTTACCCTCCAGGGTCGGTTTTTTCCTCGGACTCAGCGATGGACCCCACCTCTTCCGCCTCAAGGACAGTATCCTGGAGCTTCAGACTCTGGGTCGGGAGATACAACTAGGGAGGATGACCAGTACCTCGCACAGGCGGCCTCACCGGCTATGCTGAACAGGGGCCTTGCGGGGGGATGGAAAGATTGGAAGGGATAGACAAGGAAGAGGGAAAGAAGCGGCCGTGGCCTTAAGTTAGGTACCATCCCGGCATTTGGGTGGAGGAGAAGTGGGAAACCACGGAAAACCACTTCCAGGATGGCCGAGGTGGGAATCGAACCCCCTCTCTCTACTCAGTTGACCTCCCGAGGCTGAGTGGACCCCGTTCCAGCCCTCGTACCACTTTTCAAATTTCGTGGCAGAGCCGGGAATCGAACCCGGGCCTCCGGGGGTGGCAGCTAATTTGATAATCATACAATAATAAATAATCCCCTTGGTTGTACAATTTAACTACATTACATTTTTACATTAATTACATTTACATTAATTACATTTTTACATTAATTACATTTTTACTAGATAACTTGCTGTAATTAAATTTATATTAGTTACTCATAGGTTTTATATTTTACTTGAGGGGGCTCGAAATTTTATTTTGGCAGGCGGGTCCGAATCACATTCGTTACGCCTCTGTGAAGAGGTAATAGCTCAGCACAGAGGTAGCAAGTAAGGACACACTTTACGGGTAGAAATACAGAGGGGATCAAGTATGAATGAGAATTTTTGAAAGAACTCTTCATTCTGATGTCTCCACATACAGTATTGTTTTCCATTGCACTGCCAATTTCTAGATCCCTTCTTCATAAAATATATTGGACGAGTACGTAGCCAATTGCACTTGAAACCTTGTATCTCTTCGTCTTTCTAAAATATCCTTCCACCTAATTCTTTATCCATGGCTTAAGCATGATAGTCACATAGTGACAAATATGGACTATAAAGGGCGTAATGCAAAGCTGTCCAGAACATTTCTTCCAATCTGACTTTCGTATCAGCGGTGGGTCTCGGCCCACAAGTTGCCACGGCTGCCAACCCTCTCTCCTTCTCCGATACAAATTTTATGGTCTGAGAGACGGCGTCACCGTCTAGGAGACCCGCCTCCCCCTTCAGGGGAGGAAAGAAAACATTTAGTAATAGTAGTATCAGCTTCGGTATGAGACTTGGGTTGTCGTGAAGAAGCAGATCCCTGCAGGAGAGAACTTCGCGTGTTTATAGTAGAACGCTTCCTTAACTTATACCTACTACTACTAAACGTTTTCATTCCTCCCCTGAAGGGGGAGGCGGGCCTCTTAGTCGGTGATGCCGTCTCTCAGGCCGGGAGATTTGTTACGGTAAAGGAGATGTGCGGAGAAGGTGAGCGGCCGTGGCAACGAGCTAGAATAACATAGAGGGGCTGTATGCCTGTCATCAGCGCTCCCTGCTTGAAGCAAGTTGATAAGGGGCAGCCATGTTAACGGTTGTCAAAACAAAGCGAATTGGCGCGAGAGCATATGTTGAGGTGACAGGGAGATCGTGCATGCCAATTTAATTCCCTAAGTTTTAAGAAGTGAAAACATATATTCTCGCTGTCAAGAATGCCAGCCGTAAGCTCAGCGTATGGTTGTTCTAATCGGAGTAATAAAACCAAGGATATACCGGTATCGTATTTTAAGTAAGTATTACTGAATTATAGCCGAGATTCCTTTTTGTAATTTCTGTTTGTAATTAAGTCCATTTTATTGTTTACTTAGCGAAAGTACGGATAGCCACGGTAATTATTTGTCGAATTTTGTTTCAGATTTCGTTTAAAGAACAAGGAATTAACGGAACAATGCGTTGTGAGGGCGAAAAGAGATAAATGGTATCCCACTCAATTCAGTTGCTTATGCTCTGTACATTTCCAGCCCTTTTTAATTTTCATTCACATTTACAAATAAAGGAAATGGAGCGCCCACCACCAAGAAAACGTAACCACAAAAACTCACTTATTTCGTTCAAACGTACACTAAGTATGGTAAATACAGTATTTTACTGCTATTTTTGAAATGTATGCAGCCTTTACTGTAGATGTCTGTTGCCTTGGTTTTTAAAACTATGCCACACTTCATAATGGACAACTTTCAAGCTTACCTTTCAGCTAGTAATCCTAGTATGATATGGTAATGGGAGAAACATGTTATCCCCCCTATATTATAATAAATAATTACACTAAACGATTATTGTGGTAAAGTATTCATGGGCCGCCTCTGTGGTGTACTGGTTAGCGTGAGCAGCTGCCACCCCTGGAAGCCCGGGTTCGATTCCCGGCTCCGCCACGAAATTTGAAAAGGGACACGAGGGCTGGGATGGGATTTTATCAGCCTGGGGAGGTCAACTGAGTAGAAGTGGGTTCGACTCCCACCTCAGCCATCCTCGAAGTGATTTTCCGTGGTTTCCCAATTCTCATCCAGGCAAATGCCGGGATGGTACCTAACTTAAGGCCACGGCCGCTTCCTTCTCCCCCCCCCCACAAGGCCCCTGTTCAGCATAGCAGGTGCAGCCCTCCCTCACAGTTGTATCCCCCAACCCAATGTCTCACGCTTCAGAACACTGTCCTTGAGGTCCGTCGTTGAGTCCGTGGGAAAAACCAACCCGGGAGGGTAAACAGATTAAGAAGGGAACACAGTACTCATGAGGATGCAATAATTTTAAAAATATGAGTAGAATGAGGTTGTAACCTATTGTAGGTCCCAATGATTTTAAGGCTTCCTGTCATAAATATTTATGTCCATCGTTTTTATTCTAATTTACGCTTAACCACAACAGCCAAGCAGCTTAACGCTCTTGTTCCGATTTCGAGGCCTATTCGTATGTCACTGTGCGATGATTTCGAACTACCCTACAATCAACTGATCGTGATGTTGGCCTCGTGCCGCAATATGATGAAGTGGCGGTATTCGCTTTAATGCTTCAAGCTATCGGCAACGGTCTTTAATTCTAAAATGCGTATTTTCTACACTTTTCATCATTTAAAGCCCATGCCCCCTTGCTTGTGTGACCACAGGAAACATGGCGGACTTTCGTTCTATTAGCTTCACCCAGGCAGCGCTTCCGCCTCTCTATGTTATTCTAGCTCGTTGGGCCGTGGCCTATACTACGAACTGTCCCGACATTCGCCTTAGTGCAGGAGAAAGGAAAACCACGGAAAACCATTCTCGGGACAGCCGACGGGTGGGGCCAAGCGTGAAGTCCGGCACTGTGCCGATTGCAGAGTCGTAGAACCACAGTAGAGCCGTAGCCAACTTTCCTCTGCTCGGTTGGCCGGTCAGAGTACATAGCTGTTGGACCACGGACAAGCCGTGGCCTATTAAGGGACGAAACCCAAGGGCCGAAACCCACTCTAACATCTACCGAGGAACTTATACCTCTTGTTGTACCACTTTAAGGAATACTTAATAGTGCTTCAAAATGAAGACGGTCTTGAACTCTCGAAGTGTTCTAAGGTAGAATGCTGGTTCCACGTCGACGTATGGGAGTGCGGTTAGAAGTTACTGCTCAACCTTCACGAAAGAACTATAATATTATCAAATAGGGAATGCGGCTGGGTAAGGTTCAGCCGTACTGACAAGCACGGACCTCGCACACACACAAGCTCATAACCTTATTCGATTCCCGGTACTGGCAGAAATTTAAGACCGGCAGGAGGGCTGGTATATTATTAAAATTGGCACATACAGCTCACCTCCAATGAAAAGAGCTCCACCATATCGAAACGAGGACACGAGTTTACTTTGTAATAATAATAATAATAATAATATGGCCTCAGATACCGTGTGGAGGCATTTATATTTCACCGAACGAGTTGACTGTGCTGTTCGGGACCTAGCTAACAGCTTGCATTCGGGAGATGGGGGAATCGAATCCTACTGTCGGCAGGTCTGAGAACGCTTTTCAGTGGTTTGCCATGCTCACACTAGGAAAATGCTGGGGCTGTACCTTACTTAAGGTTACGGCCGCTTCCTTCCCCTTCATAGCACTTTCCCATTCTTCCGTCGCCGAAAACCTTCCATGTGTTTGTACAATGTTGAACCATCACCATTTTTATTTCATGCCATTTAGGCTGCCTCCATGTAAATTTCTAGGTTTCATTTCACTCTACCAGATGGGAGAGAAACTGGAACACTATGGCTGATTTATGGCTGAGTTTTAATTAATTTTATCGGATAAACACTAAAATGTGTCACCTGAGATCTGTTATAGGCTATACCGACATTGTGTGACTTCTTCCCACCCATCCAACGAATATCCAGCTAGCCCTGCATACTTTTAAACCACCAGGCAAATACTGGGGCTGTACCTTAATTAAGTCCCCTGCTGCTTCCTTCCCACCCTTAGTCCTTTCCTATTCTATCGCCGCCATAAGACCTATATGTGTCGGTGCAACGTAAAAAAAAAAAAAAGTTTTGAACCACCGATCTTGGGATCCAGAGGACGACACCTTGCTACTGATTCACACAAGGAAGTGCCCTTCCTGCATTGGATTTGAACGTTCGGTCAGGTTAGTATAGTGAATATACACGTGTAACCTAGAAAAGGGACAGTAGGTATACAATAATGACAAGAACTAACGCTAAGTTTCAACTTCCGACATGACATCAGTCGAAGCAAACTATTGCAATTACGGGATAAAAATGCATTTCTAATAACTTTCCACTAATCACCTAACAACGTAGTAACATATAATTAATTTTTAAAGAAAGATAATTTCCTGCTTTAAATTGCAGGAGATTATGGTTATACTCTAGTGGCGTAATACGTAATGGTTTAACGTCTAGCATTTGCTTCGAAGAAAAACTGGAAACCACAGGCATAATAGCAATTAATGAGAGAAAATAATCTACCTAGGCAGTGGTTCCCAAAGTGTGCTCCTCGCCTTAGTTTTCCTCGATGAAACTGCGCAATGTCCGCCTCTGTGGTGTAGTGGTTAATGTGATTAGCTGTCACCACCGGAGGGCCCGCGTTCGAATCCCGGCTTTGCCACGAAATTTGAAAAGTGGTACGAGGGCTGGAACGTGGTCCACTCAGACTCAGGAGGTCAACTGAGTAGAGGTGGATTCGATTCCCACCTCAGCCCTCCTGGAAGTGTTTTTCCGTGGTTTCCAACTTCTCCTCCAGGCAAATGCCGGGATAGTATCTCACTTAAGGCCACGGCCGCTTCCTTCCCTCTTCCTTTTCCATCCCTTCCAATCTTCCCATCCCCCCGCAAGGCCCCTGTTCAACATAGCAGGTGAAGCTGCCTGGGCGAGGTACTGGTCATCCTCCCCAGTTGTATCCCCCGACCCAGAGTCTGAAGCTCCAGGACACTGCCCTTGAGGCGGTAGAGGTGGGATCCCTCGCTAAGTCCGCGGGAAAAGCCAACCCTGGAAGGTAAGCAGATTAAGAAGAAGAAGAAGAAGAAGAAGAAACTGCACAATACCGTAAGAACTAATATATCAGCAAGGGTAGATGACCAGATCTCACCCTGACATGAACTGGCCTTCAAGGGTTGTTAAAAATTCGCAACTTTTCTTTGTTTCAGTTAAGTCAAATCTATTGAACATTTTTGTCTGATGATGGACCGGAGAGTAGCGATAGATGAACTGCAGCTGTAAAATGTTAGCTGATATCTGCTTTGTGTCTGATATAGTCAAAAGCTTCCATGACGACAAAAAAGATGGTGCAACATTCGTTTTTGTTACGTTTCGCATCCCGGAGGCAACCATTCACGAGGGAAGCACTGACGTGAGTTCCAGTTAATGGCACAAAGCCATGCTGCTGAGGGCTTAGTGTGATTGATATACGTACGCAGTTTCCTATCTATTGTAGTACTCGTTCAGCTATTCTCCTAATATTTGATTATATGCCTTTATTCTTTGATATCATTTATATCACCACCCTTTCTTTCCTTCTTTCTTTCTTTCTTTCTTTCTTTCTTAATCCGTTTACCCTCCAGGGTTGGTTTTTCCCTCGGACTCAGCGAGGGATCCCATCTCTACCGCCTCAAGGGCAGGCTCCTGGAGCGTGAGACGTTTGGTCGGGGGTTACAACTCGGCAGGAGGATCAGTACCTCGCCCAGACGGCCACACCTGGTATGCTGAACATGCACCTTGTGGGGGATGGGAAGATTGGAGGGAATAGACAAGGAAGAGGGAAGGAAGCGGCGTGGCCTTAAGTTAGGTACCATCCCGGTATTTGACTGGAGGAAAAGTGGGAAACCACGAAAAACCACTTCGAGAATGGCTGAGGAGGGAATCGAACCCCCTCTAGTCGGTTGACCTCCCGTGGATGAGTGAACCCCGTTTCAGCCCTCGTACCAATTTTAAAATTTCGTTGCAGAGCCAGGAATCGAAACCGGGCCTCCGGAGATGGCAGATAATCACACTAACCTCTACAGTACAGAGGCGGCTATATCTCTGCTCTTGTTTATTAAAATTCCTTTGGCCTTTTTGAGTTCTGTGAGTATGGAATAAAGTGAAGCATCATGTGGGTGAGTAACGTCGAGATTTAGTAGCTTGAGCTGTCGTAATATGCGAACTGTAATAGGCTATGATCAAGGTCTGATGATGTGTCAACTTTGATGTTGTATAATGTATTGTGGACATCATCTACAGAGATATTAATGCGAGATGAGGAAAAACACCTTCTTCAGCTATTTGAACTAAACGTCGCCACAATCCTCTGTTTACAACTAGTGTTGTGGCCTCATTTAGTCCTATACCTCTTATCTTTAGATCGTTACAAACCGAGTCTAACCATCGTCGTCTTGGTCTCCTTCTACTTCTCTTATCCTCGCTAACAGAGTCCATTATTCTCCTAGGTAACCTATCCTCCTCCATTCGCCTCACATGACCCCACCACCGAAGTCGGTTTATGCGTATAGCCTCATCCATCGAGTTCATTCCTAAATTAGCCTTTATCTCCTCATTCTGAGTACCCTCGTGTCATTGTTTCCACCTGTTTGTACCAGCAATCAATCTCGCTATTTTCATGTCTGTTTCTTCTAACTTATGAATAAGTTATCTTGAGTCCACCCAGCTTTCGCTCCCGTAAAGCAAAGTTTATCTGAAAACAGACCGATGTAAAGATAGTTTCGTCTGGGAGTTGACTTCCTTCTTACAGAATACTGCTGATCGCAACTGCGAGCTCACTGCATTAGCTTTACTACACCTTGATTCAATTTCGCTTACTATATTACCATCCTGGGAGAACACACAACCTAAATACTTGAAATTATCGACCTGTTCTAACTTTTTATCACCAATCTGACATTCAATTCTGTTTAATTTCTTACCTACTGGCATCAATTTAGTCTTCGAGAGGCTAATTTTCATACCATACTCATTGCACCTATTTTCAAGTTCCAAGATATTAGACTGCAGGCTTTCAGCACAATCTGCCATTAAGACCAAGTCGTCAGCATAGGCTAGACCGCTTACTACATTTCCACCTAACTGAGTTCCTCACTGCCATTTTATACCTTTCAACAGATGATCCATGAAAACTACGAACAGCAGAGGTGAAAGATTACAGGCTTGTCTAACTCCTGTAAGTGCTCTGAACCAAGAACTCATTCTACCATCAATTCGCACTGAAGCCTAATTACCAACATAAATGCCTTTGATTGATTTTAATAATCTACCTTTAATTCCATAGTACCTCAGTATGGCGAACATCTGTTCCCTCGTTACCCTGTCATAGGTTTTCTCCAGATCTACGAAACATAAACTCAACTGCCTATTCCTCTCGTAGCATTTTTCAATTACCTGGCGCATACTGAAAATCTGATCCTGATAGCCTCTCTGTGGTCTGAAACCACACTGGTTTTCATCCAACTTCCTCTCAACGACTGATCGCACCCTCCCTTCCAAGATGCCAGTGAATACTTTCCCTGAGATACCTCGATAGTTGTTGCAATCCTTCCTGTTACTTTGCTTATAGATAGGTGCAATTACTGCATTTGTCCAATCTATTACTATTACTAATAATAATAATAATAATAATAATAATACCGGGCGAGTTGGCGGTGTGGTTAGGGGCGCACAGCTGTGAGCTTCCATCCGGGAGATAGTGGGTTCGAACCCCACTGTCGGCAACCCTGAAGAGGGTTTTCCGTGGTTTCCGATCTTCACACCAGGAAAATGCTGGGGATGTACCTTAATTAAGGGAACCGGGAAATGTGAAACGATAGCAGACTGTAACTTCTGATATTTAGTTGCACACCTCAGAAACTAAAAGAGGCATTTCCTTGAAAATTCTTTTGATGTATTCAGAATACATTCTTCATTATTCGGGTAGAATATGAAGCTTCGTCCGCCTCTGTGGTGTAGTGGTTAGAGTGATTAGCTGCCACCCCCGGACGCCCGGGTTCGATTCCCGGCTCTGCCACGAAATTTGAAAAGTGGTACGAGGGCTGGAACGGGGTCCACTCAGCCTCGGGAGGTCAACTGAGTAGAGGTGGGTTCGATTCCCCCCTCAGCCATCCTGGAAGTGGTTTTCCGTGGTTTCCCACTTCTCCTCCAGGCGAATGCCGGGATGGTACCTAACTTAAGGCCACGGCCGCTTCCTTCCCTCTTCCTTGCCTATCCCTTCCAATCTTCCCATCCCTCCACAAGGCCCCTGTTCAGCATAGCAGGTGAGGCCGCCTGGGCGAGGTACTAGTCATATTCCCCAGTTGTATCCCCCGACCAAGAGTCTGAAACTCCAGGACACTGCCCTTGAGGCGGTAGAGGTGGGATCCCTCGCTAAGTCCCAGGGAAAAACCGAACCTGGAGGGTAAGCAGATGATGATGATGATGATATGAAGCTTCTATGTTTATTAATCTCTGTTATAAACACCATTATAAATTATTTTAATATTGTTAAAAATTCCCTCATCTGATGTACCATTTTCTTAGAAAATACTAAAACATGAAACTTTGCATGCACAATATTTAAAACGTTTTTGAGCCGCTGAAGTAAAATTGTTGTCCTATTGGTTACAAGATTTGAGAAATTTTTATCTCCTAATTGATAATTGATTTTTTTATGTAAAATTATCAGTGCTCTTCAAGCTTTCCTCCATGAACAACTAATCTAATCTAATCTGATTTAATTAATTTACTTCTACAAGCATATCTATATAGTGTGTAAGAGACTACCTTCTTCTTCTTTATCTGTTTACCCTCAAGGGTCGGTTTATCCCTCGGACTCAGCGAGGGATCCCCCCTCTATCGCCTCAAGGACAGTGTCCTGGAGCTTCAGACTTTGGGATGGGGATACAACTGGGGAGGATGACCAGTACCTCTCCCAGGCGGCCTCACCTGCTATACTGAACAGGGGCCTTGCGGGGGGATGGGAAGATTGGAAGGGATAGACAAGGAAGAGGGAAGGAAGTGGCGTGGCCTTAAGTGGCCTTAAGTGGCCTAATTTCCATCGGACATTACATACTGTAATACAGTAAGACACCGTTTCTTAGGTCACATGTATCCTACATTTACAAAATTTAGTTTTTTTTTTTTTTTTTTTTTTTTTTGCTAGTGGCTTTACGTCGCACCGACACAGATAGGTCTTATGGCGACGATGGGATAGGAAAGACCTAGAAGTTGGAAGGAAGCGGCCGTGGCCTTAATTAAGGTACAGCCCCAGCATTTGCCTGGTGTGAAAATGGGAAACCACGGAAAACCATCTTCAGGGCTGCCGATAGTGGGATTCGAATCTACTATCTCCCGGATGCAAGCTCACAGCCGCGCGCACAAAATTTAGTAACGCTGAACATGTTCTAACGCATCTAGTAGATTAAGTGGTGCGAATAAATTCACGCCCACGACGTGGAAAGGGCATCTTTCAAAGCTGACCGATGAAAACAAATGTTTGTCCTTTTCTAGAATCGTAGTATGTAAGTGCAAATGATTTCTAGAGGACCCGCTGCAATCGCTGTTGACGATTAAGATGTCAGATACCATACCACTTGCACTACATTTCATCATCATCATCATCATCATCTGTTTACCCTCCAGGTTCGGCTTTTCCCTCGGACTCAGCGAGGGATCCCACCTCTACCGCCTCAAGGGCAGTGTCCTGGAGCTTCAGACTCTCAGTCGGGGGATACAACTGGGGAGAATGACCAGTACCTCGCCCAGGTGGCCTCACCTGCTAAGCTGAACAGGGGCCTTGTGGAGGGATGGGAAGATTGGAAGGGATAGGCAGGAGGAGGGAAGGAAGCGGCCGTGGCCTTAAGTTAGGTACCATCCCGGCATTTGCCTGGAGGAGAAGTGGGAAACCACGGAAAACCACTTCCAGGATGGCTGAGGTGGGAATCGAACCCACCTCTACTCAGTTGACCTCCCGAGGCTGAGTGGACCCCGTTCCAGCCCTCGTACCACTTTTTATTTTAATTTTCTGGCAGAGCCGGGAATCGAACCCGGACCTCCGGGGGTGGCAGCTAATCACGCTAACCACTACACCACAGAGGCGGACTGCACTACATTTACGAAATAAAAACCATACGCCTCAACCCAGGATCGAGCCCTCGACCTCCTGCATGCTAACCTAAAACTCTAACCACTGCACCAACTGTACAGCACAACTAACATGTGCTCTGAACCTTACATGTGGTTACAGTGTTGCCAGATTGCCATTCTTCAACGACCTTTTTCTCCCGGATATACTCGCAGGACGAACTTTTGTGAGAGACATTTTTTTATTGCTGGCATGTGAGGAGTCGCGCTGCGACGCCCGAGTGCGCGAATTTCGCTTCACCCTGTATAAATAATCGCATGGCCTCAAATATTTTAATTTTGACGCCATCTGGCTTCTTGCGCGTCACTTTCGACGTTCCGTTTTTCTCCAGGCCTACAGTACTAGACAGCCGCAGGGCCCGCGGTGTAGGGGTAGCGTGCCTGCCTCTTACCCGGAGGTCACGGATTCGATTCCCGGCCATAACAGGGATTTTTAACTGGATCAGGGGAGGGGTTGGAGGTCCACTCAACCTACGTAATTACAATTGAGGAGCTATTGACGGTGAGGTAGCGGCCTCGGTGTAGAAAGCCAAGAATAACGGCCGAGAGACCTCGTAATCTGCAGGCTGAGCAGCGATCACTTGGCAGGCCGTGGCCCTTTGGGGCTGTTGTGCCCTGAGATTTGGTTTGGTTGTTGTTCTACTAGAGGGCAGAGTAAACTGAATCTCCCTTGGCGTCTATGGCTGAGCTTTTCCCCCTGTGGTTGGGGGAGGTAGAATAACACCCACGGTATCCCCTGCCTGTAATAAGAGGTGAATAATAGGGACTCTGAACTTTAGAGCGTGGGTTGGCAACCACGGGTCCCTTAGTCGAGTCCTGACATTCCTTCTACTTACTTATGCTAGGCCCTTCACTTTCAACTATCCTATCCGACCTCTCTTGGTCAACTCTTGTTCTTTTCCTACCTCGATGTTATTAGAGCACTCGAGGGAGTCTTTCATTTTCACGCCCTTCGTGGCCCTTGTCTTCCTTTGGCCGATACCTTCATTTTTCGAAGTACCGCATCCCTTCCATTTGTTCTATCTGATTAGTGTTTTATAGAGTTGGCAAGTTGTTCTTCCTCTTAAAACAATAATCACCACCACCACTATCACTGAGTTTTAATGAATTTTGTCGGGTAAATACCAAACGGTCCGCCTCTGTGGTGTAGTTGTTAACGTGATTAGCTGCCACCCCCGGAGGCCCGGGTTCGATTCCCGGCTCTGCCAAGAAATTTAAAAGTGGTACGAGGGCTGGAACGGGGTCCACTCAGCCTCGGGAGGTCAACTGAGTAGAGGTGTGTTCGATTCCCACCTCAGCCATCCTGGAAGTGGTTTTCCGTGGTTTCCCACTTCTCCTCCAGGCGAATGCCGAGATGGTACCTAACTTAAGGCCACGGCCGCTTCCTTCCCTCTTCCTTGCCTATCCCTTCCAATCTTCCCATCCCTCCACAAGGCCCCTGTTCAGCATAGCAGGTGAGGCCGCCTGGGCGAGGTACTGGTCATACTCCCCAGTTGTATCCCCTGACCAAGAATCTGAAGCTCCAGGAGGGAAAAACCGAACCTGGAGGGTAAACAGATGATGATGATGACGAAATACCAAACGTGTTGCCAGAGATCTTTTGCATGCCGACAATGTACGAAATAGAGTGACGAATGGACATGTGCGAATGTGACAGGACAGTAGTTGAAATCTGGAGCGAGTGTAGGTGTTAAACATTCTGGTAGATCCTCATTATCAATAACAGCCAAATATGTGTCCAAACCTATCATTACTTGACGTAGCCGGGATTTCGTTGACGGACAGCACGATATTTTGACTGCAGACGATTCCGAGGTTTCCTGGGATACCTTCCAGTTCACTCTTCACGTTCTCCATAATGTCCAGCTAATCACGAGGATGGAACCAATGCCAGTTCCGTTTGAACCGTTTCATTGCCGAAAAAGTCCACGGCATTAATATCTTTACATTTTGTCATAGACTGCGGTAGAACACGTTAAAATATCATCATCATCATCTGTTTACTCTCCAGGGTCGGCTTTTCCCTCGGACTCAGCGAGGGATCCCACCTCTACCGCCACAAGGGCAGTGTCCTGGAGCTTCAGACTCTTGGTCTGGGATACAACTGGGGAGAATGACCAGTACCTCGCCCAGGTGGCCTCACCTGCTATGCTGAACAGGGGCCTTGTGGAGGGATGGGAAGATTGGAAGGGATAATCAAGGAAGATGGAAGGAAGCTGCCGTGGCATTATGTTAGGTACCAACCCGGCATTTGCCTGGAGGAGAAGTGGGAAACCACGGAAAACCACTTCCAGGATGGCTGAGGTGGGAATCGAACCCACCTCTACTCAGTTGACCTCCCGAGGCTGAGTGGACCCCGTTCCAGCCCTCATACCACTTTTCAAATTTCGTGGCAGAGCCGGGAATCGAACCCGGGCGTCCGGGGGTGGCAGCTAATCATGCTAACCACTACACCACAGAGGCGGACTAAAATATGCATAATAAAAGTCGAAACCTGCACAATAAATCCGAAATTTGAAATGAATGAATTATATGTATATGCATTATTAAATTGCCAATGGCCGTAACCGTGCTGAAACACCGGATTCCGTGAGATCTCCGAAGTAAAGCAACATTGGGCGTGGTGAAGATTTGGATGGATTGCCACGCGCTGTTGGAGTGGGGGGGGGGGGGGGGGGGCAAGAGAATGGAGGACCGGAAAGGAACTGGCCACTCTACCGTACGTAAACTCCGGTTCTGCGGAGGTTCGGACCTGCCTTCGGGCAGAATACACCCTTACCATTATTAAACTTTATAATTCGTTGAATTTCACCTTTTGGAGGTATACATGTCGGCAGGCGCTGGGGCTGTTCCTTAATTAAGGCCACGGCCGCTTACTTCCCACTCATAGCCCTTTCCTATTTCATCGTTGCCATAAGACCCACCTATGTCGGTGCGACGTAAATCAAATTAAAAAAACATATCGGCAAACAAAATATGCATTTGCATACAAAGTCATAACTGACCTGTGAAGTCAAAAGGGCGTTGTGTCTAGCAGTGGACCAAGGTAGGACTACGTACCTTGGAGGTGCACTCGACCGCATCCCGGGAGGGTGGTCGGATCGCCTGCAAAAATGTATTCTAATCATTTCTAAGAGACGAGATCAGGGATCCCGTTGTGGAGTGTTTGAGCTACCGGGAATCGTTTACCGTGAGCAGGCGAATTGCTGTTGATTTCACAGAATTACACAGGTCATTTCCATACGAAACGTGCCAGGACCCACGCAGGCTCTCTCGAGCAAAGACCTTCCAGAAAAACCTGATCTGAGACCTGAGATATGATGGAAGTATTCTCGGAATTCTACATTGGAGTGTTTTACGCATCATTATATCGGTTACTTGAGGGAAGAGTAGGCAATTTAAATGGCAGGAATAGACCAAGGTATGAATAGCCTATGGCAAACAGATTAGATTAGATGTAGGATGTAACAGATAAAGAGAAATTGAAAGGTTAGCACAGGGTAGGGTGGCATGGAGAGCTGCATCGAATCAGTCTACGAACTGAATGACCCAAACACTATTATTATTATTATTATTATTATTATTATTATTATTATTATTATTATTATTATTATTATTATTATTATTTTGCAAGCTGCTTTACGTCGCACTAACACAAATAGGTCTTATGGCGACGATGGGATAGGAAAGGGCTAGGAGTGGGAACGAAGCGTCCGTGGCCTTAATTAAGGTACAGCCCCAGCATTTGCCTGGTGTGAAAATGGGAAAGCACAGAAAACCATCTTCAGGGCTGCGGACAGTGGGATTCCAACCCACTATCTCCCGAATACTGGATACTGGCCGCACTTAAGCGACCGCAACTATCGAGCTCGGTAATTATTATTATTATTATTATTATTATTATTATTATTATTATTATTATTATTATTATTATTATTATTATTATTATTATTATTCACCTTCGCAGATCGGCCAACTAGGGATCACGATAAGCCTCACTTTACATTCTTACCGAGCTCGATAGCTGCAGTCGCTTAAGTGCGGCCAGTATCCAGTAATCGGGAGACAGTGAGTTCGAACCCGACTGTCGGCAGCCCTGAAGATGGTTTTCCGTGGTTTCCCATTTTCACACCAGGCAAATGCTGGGGCTGTACCTTAATTAAGGCCACGGCCGCTTCCTTCCCATTCCTAGGTCTTTCCCATCCCTCGCTATAAGACCTATCGGTGTCGTTTCGACGTAAAGCAAATTAAAAAAATAAGAAACTATACATTCTGGCGTTTGTTCATTATTCGCTTGATCCACATCGTCTTCATTAGCCCACTGTGTTTAGCACGACGTCCTTCTGTCCATTTAGCACCAGTAGCCCGTTTTTCGTCCCGGGAAGTCCCAAAAGTCTTGATGGCTGCTCTGAAAAGATTTCGTTCTTGTGGATCTTCTGCTTGTAGGCCCAGTTCTTTAAGATCTTTCTTGACATTATTGTACCATGGCATTGCCGTTTTTGGTTTTGAGTCAAATATATTGAAGATAAGTTTCGTCCATCGAGAGTCGATCATCCGTCGTTGACCCGCAGCCGGAGAACATCTTAGGCCCTACAGGGCTAACAACCTTGGTTGTATTCAGAATGAGCAATTTGCTCCAAGCTAAGCTAAAGCTTCTTAAGCATGATGGTAAAAAAGATTATTATTATTATTATTATTATTATTATTATTATTATTATTATTATTATTATTATTATTATTATTATTATTATTATTAATCTGTTTACCCTCCAGGGTTGGCTTTTCCCTCGGACTCAGCGAGGGATCCCGCCTCTACCGCCTCAAGGGCAGTGTCCTGGAGTATAAGACATTGGGTCGGGGGATACTGCTGGGGAGAATGACCAGTACCTCGCTCAGGCGGCCTCGCTGCTATGCTCAACAGGAGCCTTGGTGGGAGATGGGAAGATTGGGAGGGATAGACAAGGAGGAGGGAAGGAAGCGGCCGTGGCCTTAAATTAGGTACCATCCCGGCATTTGCCTGGAGAAGAAGTGGGAAACCACGTAAAACCATTTCCAGGATGGCTGAGGTGGGAATCGAACCCACCTCTACTCAGTCGACCTCCCGAGGCTGAGTGGACCCCGTTCCAGCCCTCATACCACTATTCAAATTTCGTGGCAGAGCCGGGAATCGAACGTGGCAGCTAATCACACTAACCACTACACCACAGAGGCGGATATTATTATTATTATTATTATTATTATTATTATTATTATTATTTTCGTATGGACCCTGTTGGATCACACAGTGCTTTTATGATACGCCTTTCTTGCCTTCCATATGGCTTTCATTTCTTCTCCGCGGATTCTGTTCCTTTCTTCAGTCCGCTTGGTTCTTGGTCTCTTTGGAACTTCATTCTCTGGCTGAACTACCCACCTATTTACTTTTTTACGGAACAGATTTTTGGCTAATATTTCTGATATATCTATCTGGGCTTTCTCGAGGTCGATTTTGACTCCTTGGATCCATTGTAGATTCTTCAATTTTCTGCTGTATATCGTGATCTTGTATGTAAACCTTGTTTTGGGGAGTCTTTGAAGGTGCCCATAAAATTTCAAGCTTCTTTTTCTAATATCTGCTGCCAGGTTGGAGAGTTTCTCTGTTGCTTTACAGAATTTTAGTCTATATCCGTCTTCAGTTTTTTCTGGATCAAGAATTTTCTCTTGCATCCGGGAGATAGTGGGTTCGAATCCCACTGCCGGCAGCCCTGAAGATGGTTTTCCGTGGTTTCCCACTTCTCCTCCAGGCAAATGCCGGGATGGTACCTCACATAAGGCCACGGCCGCTTCCTTCCCTCTTCCTTGTCTATCCCTTCCAATCTTCCCATCCCTCCACAAGGCCCCTGTTCAGCATAGCAGGTTAGGCCGCCTGGGCGAGGTACTGGTCATTCTCCCCCGTTGTATCCCCCGACCCAAAGTCTGAAGCTCAAGGACACTGCCCTTGAGGCGGTAGAGGTGGGATCCCTCGCTGAGTCCGAGGGAAAAACCAACCCTGGACGGTAAACAGATTAAGATAGAAGATAAAACTTTAGGTTCGCTCACAGTATTTTAGTTATAATAATAATAATAATAATAATAATAATAATAATAATAATAATAATAATAATAATAATAATAATAATAATAATAATACTATACCAATTCTCCCACACCCTGGTGACGTCGCGGCCGTGAACTGTGTTACACATGTGGACTAGGCCCTGTTTTACGATCGATGCCCTTCCTAATACTAACCCTATGTGTGCCGATGTAGTCACTATTGCGTGTTTCTATGGTGGTTCATGTTCTGAGGTGTTGTGTGTAGATGTGTATTAATACGAAAGACCACTCAGAAGAATTAACTATAAGCAATTACATTCCCGTCCCAGCCGCGAATCGAACCCGGGACCTTTTGAACGGAAGACTACTGTGCCGAAAATTCCACCAACGAGTTAGAAAGTGCCGTAATTGAGTAACAATACAATTTAATACCAAATAATAAAAATAATCAAATTGCTTGTAACGATTACGTTCTTAGGAATGTTAACTTGCAATTTTTTTACAAAATGTAATCTGTACTGATGATTTAATTTTTGAAACAAACGGTAATCGTTACATTCTAGTAATTGATATACGTCGCACGAAAGAAAAAAGGGATAAAAAGTATGATGATGAAGATTTTTTTTTTTTTCAGTTCTACTAGAACAGAATCAGCAGCTAAAATTACTTGTAACGATTACATTCTTAGTAATTTTTACTTGTAATTTACTTCTTGGCAAAGCCTCCGTGGCTCAGGCGGCAGCGCACCGACCTCTCACTGCTGAGTTCCGTGGTTCAAATCTCAGTCACTCCAAGTGAACTTTCATTTCAGCAAACACTCTCCAATATCATTTCATTTCATCTGTCATTCATTAATCATTGCCCCAGAGGAGTGCGACAGGCTTCGGCAACCGCACAGTTCCTATCCTCGCCGCTAGATGGGGGCTTCATTCATTCCATTCCTGACCCGGACGAATGACTGGAAACAGGCTGTGGATTTTCATTTCAATTTACTTTTTGGTCCACCTCTATGGTGCAGTGGTTATTGTGATTAGCTGCCATCCCCGGAGGCCCGGGTTTGATTCCCGGCTCTGTCACGAAATTTGAAAAGAGATTCGAGGGCTGGAGCGAGGTCCACTCAGCCTCGGAAGGTCAACTGAACAGAGGGTGGGGGGCGTCTTCGATTACCACCTCAGCCATCCTCGAGGTGGTTTTCTTTGGATTCCGAAATCTTCTTCAGGCAAATGCCGGGATGGTACCTAACTTAAGGCCACGGCCGCTTCCCTCCCTCTTCATTGTCTATTCCTTTCAATTTTCCCATTCCCCCACAAGGCCCCTGTTCAGCATAGCAGGTGAGGCCGCCGGGGCGAGGTACTGGCCCTTCACCCCATTTTTATTCCAGACCAGATGTTTCACGCTCCAGGACACTGCCCCTGAGGCGTAGAGGTAGGATTCCTCACTGAGTCCTATAGAAAATCAACCCTGGAGGATAAACGGATTAATAAGTAATTCAAGTAAATGAAGAGGTGTACTCCTCGCCTCTTCCCAACAAGACGTCGAGGATTAGCGATTAGAAGGTTAGAACAGTCAATGTATTTGTTAAGTAAATGGCAAATTATTTGAAACTTTAGAAGTCATTAACTAAAATAAAAATGATGGGGAAAGATCATTCCGAAAGTACTAAGTTATTATGTTTAGTTTCACCAAGTGAAGATAGTCATTAATGATGTAATATTTTTCCTTCCAAACTTCTATATTATTCGAGCTCCTCGTGAAAAATAACCAGTGGTTCCCTTAAGACTATTACTCTGTAAAGTTAATTTAATTGTACTAATTACTTGTTGAAAAAGTAATTCTCAATTAACGATATTCAAGCCCAATTACTTATATCTTGTACACTTACAACAACTGATTACAGTAAGCAGACAGTGTAGTTTTCAGTGTGTTAAAATTTTCCACACGGTGATTGCCCGAAGGCCGAGACCTTGAGTTCTGCCTGTAAATGGCAACCTGTTTGAAGTATGCGATTTTTCGACCGGTTTACCGCACCGTGAGGGCACGTAACGGAGAAAGAAGAAAAGGAATATGTTATTACCCATAATTATCGTGAAATACATTCCGTGCCAGCATTCTGCATGTCCTTTCGTCTGCCAACGTTGAAAGTTGAAAGGGGCAGGAACTGACGACTTGGTGTAGAATATCCCGCAGTACACTGTAGATCTCGTTATTCGCCGTATGTTTGAGAGTGGGATAATGCGTATTTTCAAGATTTTCCGTCATTCGACAGTTGCGCCCCTTTGTTTATGTGACCATTGAAAACATGGCAGACGTTCGTTCAATTAGCTTCAGCGAGGCAGCGCTTCCACCTATCTATGTTATTCGCCGCCGTCTCAATCCTCCTATACTGCCTGCTCTATGCAAGGCTGTTTGCGAATAGACTGCGACAAAAATTCTCCGCTAGATGGCAGGCACAGACGCACAAAGTTCTTAAACGCGTTACTATGACGGCAGCTTACAAAACACATATATGTTCACTAAAGCTCGTAAATGACACCAGTAATATTAAATATCGATAATATTACCTGTATGAAGTCTTAGTTGGCTTCTTCATGACACAATTTAAAGACTTTCCTGAACGAAGGCTTGGAGTTATACACCAGGCGGCTAACTTTTTGTGTTCTTGCCAACGCAATATAAGTTAATAGAGGTCTTACGAACTTGGTAAGGTTATTATCATTAACGGTGCTGATGTTCTTTGACCTCACAGTGTAACAGAACACATTCTGAAAAGGAAGAAGTTGCAAGTTCTCGTATTACGCTCATAAGTTATAAGGACTTCCGACAGTAGGGCACAGCAGCTTCAAAAAAAACTCCTGCAGATGCTTCGTCAGAGCAACAAAACATGGTTTTGAGTATCGAAGTCCTCCTCTACACTGATGCATGATCAGTTCCATTTAGTGGTGTCGAAGCTCTAGACTGTGAGATGTTACTGACGCAAATGTCACACTTCATCCTCTCTTCAAATATACGAAGCAAGTACTCGCAAATTCGGATTTTATTTTCTGTTTCTAGATAGACTGGGACATTATCATTTTGATATTTGAGGTTGTCCCAAATGTCTAAACATTAAGACATTTGTTTTGTGATTGTCCGTCACAGTTCTTATCGCAAGGAATCCACTATCCTCCATGGCTTTAATCACCTTCTGAAATAAGGTTTAAAGGCTACAGATGCGAGAGTAATCTAAGAATGTCCAACTACTTCCTTTATTAGGACCTTGTCTAGATATAGCCGACAGTCACTTTTCTCTTGATTCCCTTCTAGACGGTATTTCACGGAATCGTATCTCTTCTGGCTGCGAACCATCTTGCCAAGATTTGCAAAATGGTGCACAACAGTTGAATATTCCGAGGGGAAAATCTGAAGTTTCAGTTCTTCAAAAAAATATAACTACCGAGCTCGATAGCTGCAGTCGCTTAAGTGCGGCCAGTATCCAGTATTCGGGAGATAGTGGGTTCGAACCCCACTGTCGGCAGCCCTCAAAATGGTTTTCCGTGGTTTCCCATTTTCACACCAGTCAAATGCTGGGGCTGTACCTTAATTAAGGCCACGGCCGCTTCCTTCCCACTCCTAGCCCTTTCCTATCTCATCGTCGGCATAAGACCTATCCGTGTCGGTGCGACGTAAAGCAAATTGCAAATATATATCTATAATTATAAAAGGAAGTGTTTGTCTGTCTGTGTGTCTGTCTGTGCGCGATGCCCAGCAAAATCTACAGCACTCAGAGATCTGAAATTTTGAACATAGGTAGATGGAAAGGGGCCCGAATGCACCTCGAAGCCGGAATTTTCGGAAAACGTGCATTGCGATATGACTAGAGATGGGCACTATCGACTGATAACTATCGAACTAGTCGATAGTTTAAACTATCGTAACAGTCGACTACTTTAAAAACTAGTCGACTGAATTCAGTCGTATTCCCGTCATGCATCTCCCACGTTTTGCTCTCCAGTTAGCACTAAACAAGTCGACTGAATTCAGTCGCACTCCCGTCACAGCGAATGGAACTATCGGTTTATGGTCACTTCGGATATGTAATATATAATATGTTAACTTTATAGGTACCTACTTAATATGGCGATTTTCTCTTGTCGTTTATGTGCTCTTTATTTCGTTGCATATTTGTTTATATTAATTACGTTATTCATTTATAACTATAATAATAATCATCTAGAAAATACAGTAGTACGATAGTGTGTTTGGCTATTCTCATATATATCTTGATTGTGTACTACAGCAATAAGTTTTTCATATTATTTTTGTTAGCATTGTTCGCGAATAGAGCCTCATTGTCGTCTTTCTACGTTTCACTGTCCATTTAGCACCAAGAAAGGCCATTCGTATGATGTTGGTTCGTATTAAGGGCATCTCTCTATTTGTTAGCCCCGTGTACGGACGAGTGCGTAAATCGGATTCTGGTATCCGCTGTCCGAGAATGGAATACGGAACTGGGATATCCAGGTGGTGCAGCTTCTTATTCCTAATGTGGAGTGAAGTGGACTTCTCGGCTGCGAACGTGGGTCTCTTTGAATAAATTTGTAAGTCACTCAATATAACATTAATTTTTTCCTAATGGGTGTCTATACAAGTGATTTCTAATTATTCGTAATTCGCGTTAAATTGAGTCGAATTCGTAAAAGTACGACTCTCCACTTTTGATACGGAGAGTTTCGACTGGAAACATTCGAATGTTTTTCATGGAATGACTACTTGCGTGATATGAATACTTTCATTCGACTGTTCAGTCTTCTCAACAGGAAGTAACGAATACTTTTGTTCGACTGAAAACATTCGACTATTCAGTCGATAGTTCGAAGGGACTATCGCCCGAGTAGTCGATAGTTGTTTTCAGTCGATAGTGCCCATCTCTAGATATGACAATCCAACGTGCTGTCACCAAGATTAAATGCATCGAGTCGCTGTCGCTAGGCAACGTACATAAAATAGGTAGAGAACACAATATTCAAGGAGCCATTTTACGTCCAGGCCGTAGGAAACCGTTTTTGGTCTTATATGGTGAGAGGGCATACGACGCTGTTGATGCTCTGCAACGAACACGGCTCTGAAACTGATGACGAATATTATTGAAGCCACCATCATGACTGAGCATGCTGCGGACGAAGTACTATTCCTCGGACTGTAAGTCCATTGAGTAGGAAGCCATTTTCGGTCCGCGACACGAGGAGCCATCAGCCCGTAATGTTCGGAAGTGTTTAGGTGTATGTGCGCGAAGCCCAGTCAAATTTACGGCACACATAGATCTGAAATTTTGACATAGGACAATCGCTTAAAGTTGTGGGACTCCATCCTCGAAAACGGTGCTTTTGCCATTCCCAACTGTACGTGGATTGTTCAAGAGTTCGAAAGGCAAACACACTACAGTATACATCTTACCTCCAAATGGAAGGACATTAATATAGTTTATTCCGAAGCTCTATAAGGAAACAATATATTTTGTATTATATAACATGGTCTTTTACATGGTTTTAATATTATTTGTACCATCTATCAACCCGGTATCTTTCGGTGCGACGTAAAGCAACTAGCAAACCCGGTATCTTAAGCATTGAAAGTAACAATATAATAAAAATAACATAATGTATTTCATGCAATTTACGTCAAAACGATGTGAGTTAATAAATATAATGTTTTAATTTGCTTTTAAATAAATAGTTTAGAAACATCTAACGGTTGAATTAATAAACGCGGGCAAAGCCGCGGGCACATGCTAGTTCAATATAAGACTTAAGTGTGTGTCCAGGGGTGTATAACAGATTGCATAGGCACTGACTTGTCATCGAGGCGACCGTGGTTCGAATTCCAGCGAATGAGAATGTAACTATTCTCTTGGTATTCGGATACATCTTCTCTATTTCTTCAAAACATAATTGAAGATTTCGTGGGTAAATAATGTCAAATCACACTTTGTAAGTTCTGAAACATAAATGAATGAATTTTCACAAAATGTTTACTGCTAAAATGTTGATCTTTGAAATATCTTACTCAATACAATGGCATATGTAATCCTTCTTTATGTAACATCCTGAGAAAATTGCACACTGAACCAGTATTATAGGTAATTAGAGTATATTAAACACTGAATGTGCCTATCAATTTGAGGGTTGTAATTGTTTACGTGCAATAATAATAGATGTAGTGAACTGACAATGCAAATAAACATCTGTTTCTGAAGTTCTGGGTTGAAGTGCTTCGTTTACCGCCATAGATATAGAAGAATAGAAAGGAACTTCATGTTGGATATAACCGTTTACAACAAACAATTGAAAAGTCCAAAATATGAGGGTTATCACTTTTTACTCTGTTCGATATGGGACACACCAGCTCAGCACACTGATGATAGAGGAACCCCCTAGCTCCAGGGGTACGTTAGGTGGCACGCATGCGTGGTTGTCGGCATCCCGATATGATAAGGGAGGAGGACGTGCCATCAGGTTCATAGTGGCTCTCCGTATGGAGTCTCGTTTCGCGGAAGTACTCTTAGGTTTCCCTCTTCGGCTACTGGTCCTACGTGGAGATTAAGTGGAAGGGAGAAGGAAGGAGTTGTCCCTCCAAGTCGCTGCAGAGCTGCGGAGGGAGAGGTAAAGGGAGATGATACTCAGGCAAGCGTAAGCACAGTAGAACAAGACTTTTTCTTACAATCTGTTTTAAGTCGCACCGACACAGACAGTCTCATGGCGACGGTGGGATAGGATAGGCCTAGGAGTGGGAAGGAAGCGACCGTGGCCTTAATTAAGGTACAGTTCCATCACTTGCCTGGTGTTGAAATGGGAAACCACGGAAAACTATCCTTAGGGTTGCGGACAGTGGGGCTGGAACCCACTATCTCCCGGATGCACGGCCAACTCGCCCGGTAGAACAAGACTAGAGTAAGCAGATTTCCTTTTTTATTGTGTGTTGTTTGTGTGTATTTTTGGAAGTAATCTAATCTATAAGGAGGCAGCTCTGTAAGATTATGGGTAACAAATTCAAATTCAATTATTTATCCCTATTCATTTCAAAATATTTTTCGACGTATAGAATCTACTGAAAATCAAGTCCTGACGGCCCCTATTCTTCTTCTAACACTTTTCCCACTCCTTGGTGGGTCGCGCGTGCGAACTATGTCGCCCATGAGGATATGGCCCAGTTTTGCGGCTGGATGTCCTTTCTGACGCCAGCCGTAAGTGTGGAGGAAGGGTGTAGCTCTACCCCTTCGTTTCATTTCTTGCTACGGGATCGAGATGAGGTGAGATGAAAGATAAAGTTGATTATTATTATTATTATTGTTGTTGTTTAAAGGGGCCTAGCATCTAAGTCTTCGGCCCCTATAATCACCACGTAATGGTAAAAAATTAAAAGAAATGAAATTATGTTTTAAAAACTGGCATACAGAAATTAAGAAGAATCCAGTATATCAGGCGTGATTCAAAAGTTTCCGTTTGAGGGCGTTGCTGCAGCGTACATGAAACGTAGCGTGACTCCGATGCGAGTATACAGTATAAGCACGGACATGTACAGTAGATAAAGGGATTCATGTGACTGTGGTGTCGTGCCGAGGTGCGTGCGTTAAATGCGGCCACGTGAATTACGGCGACGTTATTACCAAATGCGTCCAAACAGGACCAACGTGCTGTTATTCTGTTCTTAGCTGCCGAAGGATGATTACCGGTGGACATCCATCGGAGAATGCAGACTATGTATGGGGCAGCATGCCTGTCGAAAACCACCGTTCTCGAATGGTGCACCAAGTTTCATCCGAGTCGCGTTTCGACACAAGACGCTGACAGACTCATCCATTTCGCCAACTCAAGTGGGAAACACTCGAGCACCCGTTCTGTAGTCCTGATCTCTACCCATGCGATTATTACGCCTTCGGTCCCCTCACAAAGGCCTTGAAGGGTCGACGTTTACTATAAGACAAGAATGTGCAGCAGGCAGTAACGGACTTCTTCACGCAGCAGGACACGGGGATATTCAACCTGGTGCGTCGGTAGGATGAGTACCTAAATACTCACGACGATTTTACCTGACTGGCATCCCGATTCAGGACTGTACGGCCGTCGAACGGAAACATTTTGATCGTCCCTTATAGGTTATAGACAATTTGTCCAGTATGGTATAAGATCCAAGCATCAGGTTAAGTTTTAAAAGGTACAGACAATAGGTCTATTTTAGTTTCAATTAATTACTAATGCTAGGTAGCGTATAACTGGGTAACATTGTCTTTGGAATCTCAGCAGGCAACCAGCAGTCAGTTCGAAGCAATATATGTGGGATTTTCTTGAACCGAACCGTCACATCACTGCTCTTTACATTCAACCTAAGAGTACAAGCACTGTATCAACAAAAACGTATAAATACAAGGTAGCTTATTGAACTAAAAATGTTTCCGTAATGTATTGGGAAGGAAATAGCTGTAGTTTCCACGGAAACAGTTCTTATTCTTTGAGTAATATTGTTATTGATATAATGTTTATTTTTCGACTATGAAGATTCTGAACTAATTAAATTTGCTTAGCCTTTCGTGGGACTTAATAATGTATGATTATATGACAATTATACTATTAGAAATAGTAACATAAGAAAAATGACACTTAACAGTAAAATGCAAATAAATGCCGAATAGATTTACAGTAGATTCAGTTTCAATGAAAGTCCACAATGTTATGTATTTATTGATAGTATTTACTGTATAGTGGCATATATTTGTTCAGAAATGAAAGAAATGTCTGAGAGACAAATTGAAGGAATCCTTGAATGACTTCCTTCTCTGGGAACATTTTACGCCCGAAGTAAATAATAAACTTATTACTGCCGTGCGGTTCTGTTCACTATACGGTCCGCACCCTGGCTTTATAAGGAGTACGATTTTCAACAACGCAAGCCAATAATTTTATACGAAGTATTATACATACATTGAGTGCTTAGGGGCCTTCTCCATATCGGAAGTTACACTGCTGTTAGGAGAAGGACCATGTCAGCGAGGTTGTTTCATTTCTATAACCGAACTCCTTCGGTAGCAGGACTGCTGTATGCAACCAACGTCCTCGCAAGTTATGACCAAGATGGACGTAAAGTTGACTGATGATGGACATCATCAGAAGATCTTGAAGTCACAACCTGGCCATCAGAAGATTTTGGAGTCACCAGTTTATCAGTAAGAAGATTTTGGAGTCGCTAGATGACCATCAGAAGATTTTGGAGTTGCCAG